>NC_079189.1:384245625-384608125 GCF_029499605.1 Hyla sarda | reverse complement strand
AAAACATTCCTGGCTGATATCCACTTCATTGTAGCTCCTCTTACCTCCTCGGTCACCGATCTATCTGGCAGGATGATACACGTTGAGACTAAGTTTGAGGAGTTCTCTGCTTCTCACAATGTCCTTATTGACGCACACAGCAAAATGATTGATGATGTTGCAGCACTAAAAGCCAAAGTAGCAGACCTTGAGGATAGAAGTCGGATGAATAAAATAAAACTAAGGGGTTCCTGAAACTGTATTACCTACCAACATTCCTGACTACTTCAGGTCCCTCATCAAAGCCACCCTGCCTTCCTGCTCTTCTCAGGAAAAAGAAGTTGATCGGGTCCACAGGATCCCTCGCCGGAAACACCTAGATGACAACGTTTCCAGGGATATCCCTGCCCGTGTCAATTTTTTCACTGTGAAGGAGAGACTCATGAAGTATTCCAGAAGAAACAGGGGCCTCCCTGCTTCCTTCCATAAGATTTGCATCTATGCAGACCTATAAGCTGTTACCGCAGAGATCGACAGCCGATTACTCAAGCCCTGCGAGCATCTAAAATCGCTTACAGATGGGGCTTCCCTGTCCGCCTTATGATTAAAAAAGGCGACACGATCCCCACTGTCAAATCTCTGCAAGAGGGACAATCCCTTCTTTCATCATGGAATCTGGAAACTCCCCAGGACAGTGCCGCCCGTTCTTCCCATTTTCATGCCCGCTCCAGAAAATCCTGATCAGCTGGCTTGTTCACTTTTTGAGTGGTGATATGTTGCATTACCATTGTTGTATGTGCTCCTTTTATTTTGTAGGGGCTGGTCTGCTGCTACCTCCACCTTGGCTTCAGTGCGGACTTTACCCCACAATCACCAGTTGGCTTCAGTGAGTTTAGCCACATGTCATACATGTGCCTTTGTTTGCTTTATTTATCTTTTGTTATTAAGTTACTGGTTGCATGCTCCCCCTCTGATAACCCCACAATACTGTAAAATCAGTGTGTTACCCATTTCCATCAAGAGAGTGCGTGCTGGCTGAGGGGCGCACCCTCTTACCTTTTTCTTACCTTACAAGCTATTAGTCACATCAAATGTTATTTTCTTTTATGGTGATCACTGTAGCTAGTATTAATGTTAACGGCCTTAATGTGCCACACAAACGCTCCTACTTTTGGAAAGAAGGCCATGCTTTAAGCTTTGATGTAATTTGTGCGCAAGAAACACATCTCTTATCAAAAGATGCACACAAATTGAAACACCCTTCTTTTCCACATATATTCCACTCACATCACTCATCTAAATCGAAAGGTGTACTCATTGGGATTAAGAACACAGTTTCTTTCCAATTAGAAGATGCAATTTTTGATACTGGAGGTAGATTTGTTATATTATACTGCACTATTAACTATGTAAAACTTTCACTGGTATCCGTTTATGCTCCTAACTTGAGACAGATTAGATTTTTAAACAGCCCCCTTAGACGGGTCTAACATAGAAGTTGGAGATCTCTACTATTCTTTGGGGACTATAATGCTGTTATGGATCCAAATATTGACTCCACTTCTAGTTCCCGCCTCCTCTCAACATCTCTTTCCTCATGGGCTTTGGAGAATGAGCTATACTAGTGTTGGGTGCGAATATTCGATATATCGAATATATCGAATATCACGAATATCGCAAATTTTCAAATTCGCGAATATTGCAAATATATTCGAAATTACGAATATTCCCTTTTTTCGCATATGCGCATATTCACATATTTGCATATGTGCATATACCTTCTTTTAACTTGTGGGCCAATTAGAATGATGCAAATACACTTGTCAGAGGTTATCAACAACATCCCTAGCAACCAATAGTAAAGTTGCCCACCCCCTCACTGTTTTCTTCCTCGAATACGTGAATATGCGAATACAACGAATACGCGAAATTTGCGAATATAGGACGAGTATTTGTCTATATATTTGTGAAATATCGCTAATTTGAATATGAGCAATGCCGCTCATCACTAAGCTATATGACATTTGGAGACTGCACCATCCAGATGAACGTGACTATACACATCTATCTGCAGCACACCACTCTTATGCGAGACTAGATATTATTTTAGCTGATAATCCTCTGATCTCTCACTCATTATCTTCTAACATAGGCATATTGTCGTGGTCTGATCACTGAACTGATGCAGTCTCAGGTGCGATAGATGATTCTCTTTCCTCCCCAAGATCACACATGTGGCGTATCAGTACATTTCTCCTCTCACATAAGAAATTCTCTAAAAAACTTCAAACAGATATTAATGAATACTTCCAGCTTAATAAATCCTCTACTCCATGTCCCATCGTACTGTGGAATTGTCACGAAGCATATACTAGAGGGATGTGCATCAAATACTGTTCTATACTGAAGCCCCAGAGAGACAAACAAATCAGCTCCCTATTGACTGAAATAAGCCGCTTCGAGTCAGTCAACAAAAATAACCCCTCCCCCAACTCACCTCCCACATTCTTTCTCTTAGACGTGACCTTAGGTGTCACATGCTGGTTACATATGAGAAACCGATGCGAAAAAATTGATCCGTGTATTATGCACAGGATAATAAAGCCAGCAAACTATTGGCCTCCCACCTTAAAAAACAACAACTAAAAACTCGCATTCCCCTCCTTGACCCAACCCACTTCCAAACATAATCTTTATACCCGAAAGATACCGCAGATGGCTTTAGGACCATCTATACTTCCATATATAATTTGAAGATCATAATATCGCCTCTTCCTCATGCTTCAGAAGCCATACAGTCCTTTTTACAACAGCTTTGTTTACCTTCCCTCTCACCTATACAACTGAAGTCCTCAAATACCCCTGTTTCTCTAGCTGAAGTTCAAAAAGTAATTCGCTCTTTTCCCTCTAACAAGCCCCTGGACCTGACGGGTTCATTAGTAAATATTACAAATGTTTTAGTCACAGCCTCTCTCCATTTCTGACAGACTTCTGCAATGCAGCCATGTCTTCAGGTTCACTCCCCAAAGAAAATTTGCAGGCCTTAATAACCACCATTTTAAAACCAGGGAAATCCTCTGAGGTCCCAAATATTCTCTCTGGAATATCCTCTCTATACTCTAATCCCATGGCCAAAGTCCTTTCGAATGGTACCCTCTCGGACGAGTTCACAATCTCTAATGGCTCCAGGCAAGGCTGCCTCTTATCCCCCCTTATCTACATTCTCTGAGTGCCCGCTGTCCTCTTGACAAAGCTGTGTTAAGCAGCGAAACATGTCGAGGGGGGCTGAGTTTAGATTTTAATACAGTGAACACACCATCCTGAATTGCACACTGCAGGTGCATACGGGAATCATATACATTGGGACATAGTAGCCTGTCTGGCACTAATTTAGATGTGGGCTTACTTTTATCCACAATGGAGTAAATAGCACTGGAACTTTAATCCACATTCTTTTGGTGTGTCTTTTGCAATTAATAAAGATTAAGTTTTTATATGTGGGAAATAGGGTATGTTTTGGATTGCCTTTGGTGATCTATAGATTCTGAATTGAGGGAAATATTCTCTGCAATATCCTCTCTGTACTCAAGGCAAGGCTGCCTCTTGTCCCCCCTTATCTACATTCTCTCTATCGAACCCTTAGTTCAAGCCATCCGGTTAGATGACAGAATTTCTGGCGTCCGCATAGGCCCTATATCTCAATCTGTCTCCTTATATGCGGATGACGTTATCCTAACTTTAACAAATCCCAACACCTCCCTTCCTGCAGTTATGGAAAATATCAGTTTGGAGAGCTATCATATGATTAATTGAACACCACTAAAACTCAAGTACTACCATTAAATATCCCAGAGAAAGATCTTTCACATTTACGCTCTAAGTTTCCTTTTGATTGGAAATCACAAAGCTTCATCTACTTAGGGGTTCGCATATTTACCCTCATTCCTCCCTTTGGGAAAACAACTATATTCCGCTTCTCTCTGACTTACAGAAAGATGCCAATAAATTCTCACAATCCATGATCTCTTGGACAGGTAGAATTGCCAGCTTTAAAGGGGTTATCCACCATAAGGTGATTTTAGTATGTACCTGGCAGGCAGTAATGGACATGCTTAGGAAGGATCTGTGCTTGTCTTTGGGCTAAATGGCTATGTTGTGAGATCACCATAACACTGTGGCTAGCTTTTTGTGAACTTGTATTTCCTGTTTGACTTTTCTTTTTTTTACTACAAATCCCACAGTTCCATTTTCCTCCCTCCCACACATCAGCCACCCCACCCATTGAAACATAAATGAGCTGAATCCATTCAAAAGACCTGTGGTTTTTAATCAGGGTGCCTACAGCTGTTGCATTTGTTGCAGTTGATCTCTCTCCCACCAAGCGATCGCTCCACCCATTGAAGCAGACAGGCTCCCTGTCATCAACTGACTAGTGAGTCAGGTCTTGGCCGCATTGCAAGCTGGGAAAAATCTGAGACAACAGTCATTTTGTATGCTGTTAAAAATAAATAGTGGGGTGAAAATAACAGAAGAATTGTGAGAAAACCGTCACACACAGGTACAGACACTAGATTATGAACTACACTAACTTTACAGCACCTGTAGCATAGTCAAATAAAAAACATTCCTGGAATACCCCTTTCATGCTCCCCAAAATATTATACATGTTTAGGACACTCCCTATAACCCTTCCGACCATCTTTTTCAACAAAGCCCAACTCATTCTTATGAACTTTGTTTGGGCTAATAAGAAGCCTAGACTAGCAGCAACAGTTATGTTACATTCCAGAAATGCGGGCGGACTAAATACCCCAGACATAAAAAGCTACTATATCTCCACATTAGTGTCACTTTTAAAACAATGGTGGGTGCCCAATCAGTACATATGATCTACATAAAGCAGATTTCTACAAATATCTATCTCCTATCCACTCTACAAGAGACCCCACTCAAGGTAGACAGCACGACTTCTTTCCTCTCCCTTGAAAGGTCTCAAGCCATTTTATTCCTCTCTATTACTAACTGGCGTTTGCAAAAAATCATACCCCTTAAGACTCTGGGAGAGAGATCTAGCGACAAAAATAGAGTCTGATGAGTGGAAAAGAGCTTTCAAATGCATTACTTGAGCCCTACAATGCTCTTCCCATATTCAATCTGCTTAGAAAACCATATTACGTTGGTACTTCACCCCTGATAAGATAGCCAAGGCTATATAGGCTCCTCCCCACTCTGCTGGAGAGGCTGCAGCCAAGTTGGGACTATTTATCATACTATGGTCTTGCCCAGTTATTTCCCAATTTTGGAACAACTGCAAAATCCTGGTGAAGGATTTGTTACGCTTCCCCCTAGACTGGACCCCGGCCCTGGTTTTACTATTTCTGGGATCCAATCGCTTACCCACTATGTTTAGAGAGCTCTTTTGTATCATATGCATTGTAGCTAAGACTTCTCTCACTAGCCACTGGAAAACCCCTACTGTCCCGACTACAGACATGGTCATACAAAAATTGAATACTACGTATTCTTTTGAGAAGGTGATAGCTATTGGTTCAGGAAATATGAATAAAATTCATTGCTAGATTGACACTATGACAGTCCTCCCCCCTGTGCAAAGATATTTAGTGGATATCGCTAGTTCCCGATAGCATTGCATGATTGTAGCGCCACTAAACCATCTACTTTAGCATTTATAGGAAGTTTGCACTAAGCCTTAAATACTGGGTGACCTAGTGACATAATGTACACACCCACCAATGTTAGACAGCTTTGTGTAATATACATATGCACACTACTCACCTTTTATTGTCTTATCACCTTATTTTACTTTCTACTTCATTCATCCAGAGACATTGTTTTTGGATATACATTACTGTGTGGACTATGGTTTGTTGTCTTTAGTTCTCTTCTGTTACTGGAACTTTGTATTCCTATGTCATTTCTAACGGGACAAAATGTCTTCTTATTGACAGCTGCGTCTGTCATTGCAATGTAAGGTTGTTGCCTTTTCTGATAAAATGTTATATTTATTGAACGTAAAATAGTTCATGTCTTTATAAAATCATTATGAGCGAAATGGTTATACAAAAATATCATCTGGAGATTTTTTGCATAAGAAAATACATAATTACCTATACATACAAATAAAATGTGGAAAAATAAATGACAAAATCATATGAAACTTGTGTATACACTGTCAGCTTCTTAATGCTCCTCTCACAGCCAGTCACATGCCCCACTCATTTTGTTATATGGCACACATTAATGGCTGTAAATATTAGGTAAAGAGTGTGTATGTGTATATATATATATATATATATATATATATATATATATATATATACGTATATATACACACACACACCACATGGTCAGTCATTTTCAGATTCCTATTAAAATTACAAGTGTATAGGAAATGTGGAACAAATATAATAGTCTGCAGTCACAGCATGTTTCTCCTCAATGTAAGCTCCATGGGGTTTATCTATAAATAAATAAATAGAAGCCATAAGTATAATATATTATTCAGCTGACTTTCCCTAAATAGGTACTACACCAATCCATCCAGATGCTATCGAAATCTATTTCCAACTTCAGTCCAGTTAACTGATGCAGGGAAAGAGAACAATGAACACAATGAAGATGATTTAACACTCTTCCTCTTTTTTTATGGGAATCAAGTTCTCGCCTATGTTATCTTTTACTCATTCTTGCATCAGGCTGTTTGTCTGCAGTTTCACCATCAAAGAAACCCCACCTTTCCTTCAACTGGAGACTACACATGGTGTGCGCTATAGGATTTTCTATCTGAACCTATTGTTCACCTCCCTTTTACTGTGTACATCCATGAAGCCTGGGAGAGTTCAGTAAATGCCCGCCTGATGTGGTGACCCGGAGAGAACACTGTCACGCCCCCTCCCATAGACTTGCATTAAGGGGGCATGGCCGTGATGTCACGAGGGGCATGACCGACCCCTGCAGCAAGAAAACAGCAATCAAAACATTTACTTCTGAACACTGGCCAGTGGAGTACCCTTTTAAAGTCATTACAAAGTAGTCAAAGGAGAGTGGCTGCACTGGTGGTGTATAGTCTGTGTACCCTGGACCACCTTCTAATGACTATGTAGTGGCTGGTGGTATGTGGAAGGCCCTCAGGGTTATGTGTGCAAGAGAAACCAAGACAGGTTGGTTCTCACCAGGATACATCCATCTGCCCCAACTAGAGATCCTCAAAGCCACAGATTGCTTAGAGACATTTCAAATCCTTATCCCTAACCCCAGTATTCAGAAGAAAGAAGTAAGTCCTTAAGGTCAATGTTTAGCTCTTACACATGATATTTGTAGTTGTCTGCATAGTGGCCTGTATTTGTACATATAATCCTGGTTAAAAAAAAAATCAATGCTCAAACTCGAACTTGTAAAAGCAGCAGCAACTATCTTGGAGGCTTTAACACGTGGCGGGAAGTCACTGTGGCTAAGAAAAGTAACAACTATTTAGGGAGCAAATTATAACAACCCTACACTAGAAGATTCTAGTAAATTCATAAAAATATACCTACAAGCTGACCCCACCAGTTCTCAGTTCTTTATTAATTCATATATATTTACAAAAACCAAGCGCACCACACCCCCACAATACTAAGAAAAAAAAATACCCTCCCTTAAATACCCACAATCTAATGACTGGGTATCAGTACTGCAGAGCACCACTGTTAAAAATGATTCCTTTACCTGGCAAGGACATGTTTATGGTGCTGGTGACCACACTCAACCATCGCCCCAACATGTTTCTATTCTTTGTAGCACCTTTGGCAGTGACATCACACATTGGATGAGGATGAGAAAGGATGGGGGACTATAGATGGGGAGATCGTCTAAAGGTCTTACATTTCTGGCACATTCTACAAAAGAGTCATGGCTGGGAGAAGTCATTATAGCGATTTGGAAAAGAAAAGGGAAAGAAAACACCTACAAGAAGACGTCACCTTTGAGTCACTGCTGATACCTATTGATTAATGGTCCATATATGGGGGAATGTTAGTCTGGGAGGGGGGTCCAAAGTTTGACCTAGGACCCATGATATTCTAAATATGTCCTCTCAACTGTTCCCTGAGGCAAAATTTCAGTAGCAGAGAAGGTTAAGTATGCTTCTAAGAGAGAAAAGAGTACAATGACTCTATAGTGCAGCATCCAATAAAGCATGTCACAAATTCCATAGCTAACTGTCATATATAACGGACCCTCAGGGTCACAGGTTTATCTCTGGATACGAAGACACCTAGACAAAAGAACCATTGAACCCATCTGAAGATACCAAACATGTTTCTGAATAGATCTATTAGATATGCTCAAAGAAAATGTGAAGTCCAGCTAAAGAGGCATAAAAGGGACATGTCATGTCCATATATTACTTAGTCTATTTCTGTCTGACATAAGAAATCTATGTGGAACTTGTTCATTGCTGTTCTGTCCAGTCCCGCACAGACTCCAGTGTGCTATATGTACCAGACATAGAACTCAAAATGACAAAGGCAAGTCAGGTTGACAACAGATCAATATGACTCTGGAATGGTTTGTGGGAGTTGACAGAACTGCAGTGATGCCTCACAAATTGTTAGTGACCCCTCCAGCCCAGTATTGATAGAGTTAATGAAGCCTTGCCAGCTCAATATGGATTTCTATGTCTTAGAGTTCTCACTGACTATTGCAGACTTTCCAGAAGCTCCCGTTATTAGATGTCATGTTTGTCACTTACTCACTTCCCTTGGTTGAACACTCTGAACCCAGCGCTGATTACTTCAGTCATTTAGCTGAAAAATATCATCTATAACAATAGTGCCGATGGTCCTGTCAATGAGCAGTCTGGTACTAGTTCTCTCTCTGTAAAATTATATTATTTAATAATATTCATATCTGTGCGCATGTATGAGCTCATATATGCATGCATGCACGTGTGTGTGAGGGTACAGTTAGGGCTCATTTACACTGCAGACATTCAGTCGGGGGGAGTTCGGCCAGCTGAATGCCCCCTTGCAGTGAGCTCCGCCGAAGCAATCAACAGTAGGACCGCGCAGACGTGCGCTGTCTCATAGATGGCAATGCAGTTCGTGAGCGCGCATTATATCTGGAGACGCGCATATGGACGTTTATAAATGTTATTATAATTTTTTATCAATCAGTGACAGAAAGTTAAACAGATTTGTAAATTACTTCTATTAAAAAATCTTAATCCTTCCAGTACTTCCAGTACTCCAGTAGTGCCGCGGGCGATCAGATCAGTCTTTATAAGTGCTGCACTGCTGCAGATGCTGTGATTTGTATTGATCATGGCACCTGAGGGGTTAATGGCAGACATCAGCGCAATCACTGATGTCCGCCATTACCGGCGGGTCCGCGGCTGCTGACAGACAATGGGACCTGCTGGGAATGAAGCTGCGCCATAAATGTACGGCTCTGTGCGCTAAGAGGTGCTATGCAGTGCCATACATTTACCGCGCATGTCCTTAACCCCTTAAGGACACATGACGTACTGGAACGTCATGTGTCCACTCCCGATCTATAACGCGGGGCCACGGCGTGGCCCCGCGTCATAGCGGTTCGGGCCCGGCCTCTAACAACGGCCGGGACCCGTGGCTAATAGCGCGCGGCATTGATCGCTGTGCCGCGCGCTATTAACCCTTTAGACGCGGCGTTCAAAGTTGAACGCCGCGTCTAAAGTGAAACCGAAAGCATGCCGGCTAGCTCAGTGGGCTGTTCGGGATAGCCGCGGTGAAATCGCGGCATCCCGAACAGCTGACAGGACAGCGGGAGGGCCCCTACCTGCCTCCTCGCTGTCCGATCGCCGAATGACTGCTCAGTGCCTGAGATCCAGGCATGAGCAGTCATGCGGCAGAATCATCGATCACTGGTTTCTTATGAGAAACCAGTGATCAATGTAAAAGATCAGTGTGTGCAGTGTTATAGGTCCCTATGGGACCTATAACACTGCAAAAAAAAAGTGCAAAAAAAAAGTGAATAAACATCATTTAACCCCTTCCCTATTAAAAGTTTGAATCACCCCCCTTTTCCCATAAAAGAAAAAACACAGTGTAAATAAAAATAAAAATAAACATAAATGGTATCGCCGCGTGCGGAAATGTCCGAATTATAAAAATATATCGTTAATTAAACCGCACGGTCAATGGCGTGCGCGCAAAAAAATTCCAAAGTCCAAAATAGTGCATTTTTGGTCACTTTTTATATCATGAAAAAATGAATAAAAAGCGATCAATAAGTCCTATCAATGCAAAAATGGTACAGTTAAAAACTTCAGATCACGGCGCAAAAAATGAGCCCTCATACCGCCCCATACACGGAAAAATAAAAAAGTTATAGGGGTCAGAAGATGACAATTTTAAACGTATAAATTTTTCTGCATGAAGTTATGATTTTTTCCAGAAGTGCGACAAATTCAAACCTGTATAAGTAGGGTAGCATTTTAATCATATGGACCTACAGAATAAAGGTAAGGTGTCATTTTTACCGAAAAATGTACTACGTAGAAACGGAAGCCCCCAAAAGTTACAAAATGGCGTTTTTTTTTTCAATTTTGTCTCACAATGATTTTTTTTCCCGTTTCACCGTAGATTTTTGGGCACAATGACTGACGTCATTACAAAGTAGAATTGGTGGTGCAAAAAATAAGCCATCATATGGATTTTTAGGTGCAAAATTGAAAGAGTTATGATTTTTTAAAGGCAAGGAGCAAAAAACGAAAAATGCAAAAACGGAAAAAACCCCGGTCCTTAACCCCTTAAGGACACATGACGTTCTCATACGTCTCCATTTCCGAGTCCTTAAGGACACATGACGTATGAGAACGTCATGTGTTTTACCGGCCCCCCGCAACCATCTGGAGCGGAGCCGGTCCCCGATGCCTGCTGAAATCGTTCAGCAGGCATCGGGGCATATCGCCCAGGGGGGTCATTATGACCCCCCATGTCGGCGATGGCCGCAGATCGCTGGACAATTCAGTCCAGCGATCTGCGGCGGATTCCGGGTCAATCGGGTCTCCAGTGACCCGGTGACCCGGAATTACAGGCTGTTCGGGGCCGTCTCCGACGGCCCCGAACAGCCAGAGCCAGCAGGGGTGAGGTGGCACTGGTGCCACCTCACGATCGCCCTGATTTGTCGGCCGGATTACCGGCCGACCAATCAGGGCGCCTGCTGCGGGTGTCACTCCCGCAACCCGCTCCGCCCCTCTTCCGGAGGACGTGAGCGGGTGCGGGACGTGCACCCCGGGTGCTGGGGACCCCGATCCCCGGCGCCCCTGTTGGGATCGGGGCCCCAGGAGCAGCGGCGGCGGCGGAGACGACGAGGGACTAACCTGGTGCAGCGAGGATCGTTGGAGGTGAGTGACAGTCTCCTGCTGTTGCTTAGCAACAGCTCCCAGCATGCAAAAAGGGCATGCTGGGAGCTGTAGTTATGCAACAGCAGGAGGCAGACCACCACAACTCCCAGCATGCCCTTATGGGCATGCTGGGACTTGTAGTTTTGCAACAGCTGGAGGCACATTCTTTCTATGGAAAAGTGTACCTTCAGCTGTTGTGTAACTACAACTCCCAGCTTGCACAATCAGCTAAAGTGCATCCTGGGAGTTGTAGTGGTGCATCTGGTGGTTGCATAACTACAACTCCCAGCATGCCCGTTGGCTGTCGGTGACTGCTGAGAGTTGTAGTTTTGCAACAGCTGAAGGCACACTGAGTTAAGTAGCAAACCAGTGTGTCTCCAGCTGTTGCATAACTACAATCCCCAGCATCCCCAGCCAAAGTAGTATGCCTCCAGCTGTTGCATAACTACAACACCCAGCATGCCCTTCCGCTGTCCGTACATGCTGGGGGTTGTAGCTTTTGCAACAACTGAAGGCACACTGGTTGCAAAACACTGAGTTTGTTACCAAACTCTGTGTTTCACAACCAGTGTGCCTCCAGCTGTTGCAAAACTACAACTCCCAGCATGCACTGATAGACCGTACATGCTGGGAGTTGTAGTTTTGCAACAGCTGGATGTTCCCCCCCCCAATGTGAACGTACAGGGTACACTCACATGGGCGGAGGATTACAGTAAGTATCCGGCTGCAAGTTTGAGGTGCGGCAAAATTTCTGCCGCAGCTCAAACTGCCAGCGAGAAACTACTGTGAACCCCCCCGCCCGTGTGACTGTACCCTAAAAACACTACACTACACTAACACACAATAAAATAAAAAGTAAAAAACACTACATATACACATACCCCTACACAGCCCCCCTCCCCTCCCCAATAAAAATGAAAAACGTCTGGTACGCCACTGTTTCCAAAACGGAGCCTCCAGCGGTTGCAAAACTACAACTCCCAGCATGCACTGATAGACCGTACATGCTGGGAGTTGTAGTTTTGCACTGATTCCCCCCCCCCCCCCCCCCAATGTGAACGTACAGGGTACACTCACATGGGCGGAGGATTACAGTAAGTATCCGGCTGCAAGTTTGAGCTGCGTCAAATTTTCTGCCGTAGCTCAAACTGCCAGCGAGAAACTACTGTGAACCCCCCGCCCGTGCGACTGTACCCTAAAAACACTACACTACACTAACACAAAATAAAAAGTAAAAAACACTACATATACACATACCCCTATACAACCCCCCTCCCCAATAAAAATTAAAAACGTCTGGTACGCCACTGTTTCCAAAACGGAGCCTCCAGCTGTTGCAAAACAACTACTCCCAGTATTGCCAGATAGCCGTTGACTGTCCAGGCATGCTGGGAGTTTTACAACAGCTGGAGGCACCCTGTTTGGGAATCACTGGCGTAGAATACCCCTATGTCCACCCCTATGCAAGTCCCTAATTTAGGCCTCAAATGCGCATGGCGCTCTCACTTTGGAGCCCTGTCGTATTTCAAGGCAACAGTTTAGGGCCACATATGGGGTATCGCCGTACTCGGGAGAAATTGGGCTTCAAATTTTGGGGGGTATTTTCTGCTATTACCCTTTTAAAAAATGTAAAATTTTTGGGAAAACAAGCATTTTAGGTAAAAAAAATATATATTTTTTTACATATGCAAAAGTCGTGAAACACCTGTAGGGTATTAAGGTTCACATTACCCCTTGTTACGTTCCCCGAGGGGTCTAGTTTCCAAAATGGTATGCCATGTGTTTTTTTTTTGCTGTTCTGGCACCATAGGGGCTTCCTAAATGCGGCATGCCCCCAGAGCAAAATTTGCTTTCAAAAAGCCAAATGTTACTCCTTCTCTTCTGAGACCTGTAGTGCGCCAGCAGAGCACTTTTCACCCCCATATGGGGTTTTTTCTGAATCGGGAGAAATTGGGCTTCAAATTTTGGGGGGTATTTTCCGCTATTACCCTTTTTAAAAATGTAAACATTTTGGGAAAACAAGCATTTTAGGTAAAAAAAAATATTTTTTTTTACATATGCAAAAGTCGTGAAACACCTGTAGGGCATTAAGGTTCACGTTACCCCTTGTTACGTTCCCCGAGGGGTCTAGTTTCCAAAATGGTATGCCATGTGTTTTTTTTTTGCTGTTCTGGCACCATAGGGGCTTCCTAAATGCGGCATGCCCCCAGAGCAAAATTTGCTTTCAAAAAGCCAAATGTGACTCCTTCTCTTCTGAGACCTGTAGTGCGCCAGCAGAGCACTTTTCACCCCCATGCGAGGTGTTTTCTGTATCGGGAGAAATTGGGCTTCAAATTTTGGGGGGTATTTTCTGCTATTACCCTTTTTAAAAATGTAAAATTTTTGGGAAACCAAGCATTTTAGGTAAAAAAAATATATATTTTTTTTACATATGCAAAAGTCGTGAATCACCTGTGGGGTATTAAGGTTCACTTTACCCCTTGTTACGTTCCCTGAGGGGTCTAGTTTCCAAAATGGTATGCCATGTGTTTTTTTTTGCTGTCCTGGCACCATAGGGGCTTCCTAAATGCGGCATGCCCCCCAAAAACCATTTGTCGCTCCTTCCCTTCTGAGCCCTCTACTGCGCCCACCGAACAATTAACATAGACATATGAGGTATGTGCTTACTCGAGAGAAATTGGGTTTCAAATACAAGTAAAAATTTTCTCCTTTTTATCCCTTGCAAAAATTCAAAAATTGGGTCTACAAGAACATGCGAGTGTAAAAAATGAAGATTTTGAATTTTCTCCTTCACTTTGCTGCTATTCCTGTGAAACACCTAAAGGGTTAATACACTTACTGAATGTTTTTTTGAATACTTTAGGGGGTGTAGTTTTTATAATGGGGTCTTTTATGGGGTATTTCTAATATGAAGACCCTTCAAATCCACTTCAAAACTGAACTGGTCCCTGAAAAATAGTGAGTTTGAAAATTTTGTGAAAAATTTCAAAATTGCTACTGAACTTTGAAGCCCTCTGGTGTCTTCCAAAAGTAAAAACTCATAAATTTTATGATGCAAACATAAAGTAGACATATTGTATATGTGAACCCAAAAATATAAAATGTGTGTATATGTGAATCAAAAATATATTTTGAATATCCATTTTCCTTACAAGCAGAGAGCTTCAAAGTTAGAAAAATGCTAAATTTTCATTTTTTTCATCAAATTTTGGGATTTTTCACCAGGAAAGGATGCAAGTTACCATAAAATTTTACCACTAAGTTAAAGTAGAATATGTCACGAAAAAACAATCTCGGAATCAGAATGATAACTAAAAGCATTCCAGAGTTATTAATGTTTAAAGTGACAGTGGTCAGAATTGCAAAAAACGCTCCGGTCCTTAAGGTATAAAATGGCCTGGTCCTTAAGGGGTTAAGGGGTTAAGGGGTTAAAGGGGTACTCCGCTAGATTATTATTTTTTTTTAAATCAACCGGTGCCAGAAAGTTAAACAGATTTGTAAATTACTTCTATTAAAAAATCTTAATCCTTCCAGTACTTATCAGCTGCTGGATGTTCTTTTCTTTTTGAATTTCCTTTCTGTCTGACCACAGTGCGCTCTGCTGACAACTCTCTCCATGTCAAGTACTGTCTGGAGCAGGAACAAATCTCCTGTAGTATACAGTAGCTGATAAGTACTGGAAGGATTCATTTTTTTTATAGAAGTAAGTTACAAATCTGTTTAACTTTCTGCCACCAGTTGAGTTAGAAAAAAAAATGGTTTTCCCACCGGTGTACCCTGTTACGCCGAGCGCTCCGGGTCCCCGCTCCTCCCCGGAGCGCTCGCTACACTCTCGTTACTGCAGCGCCCCGGTCAGATCCGCTGACCGGGTGCGCTGCGATACCACCTCCAGCCGGGATGCGATTCGCGATGCGGGTGGCGCCCGCTCGCGATGCGCACCCCGGCTCCCGTACCTGACTCGCTCTCCGTCGGTCCTGTCCCGGCGCGCGCGGCCCCGCTCCCTAGGGCGCGCGCGCGCCGGGTCTCTGCGATTTAAAGGGCCACTGCGCCGCTGATTGGCGCAGTGGTTCTAATTAGTGTGTTCACCTGTGCACTCCCTATGTATACCTCACTTCCCCTGCACTCCCTCGCCGGATCTTGTTGCCCTTGTGCCTAGTGAAAGCGTTCCCTTGTGTGTTCTTAGCCTGTGTTCCGACCTCCTGCCGTTGCCCCTGACTACGATCCTTGCTGCCTGCCCCGACCTTCTGCTACGTCCGACCTTGCTTCTGTCTACTCCCTTGTACCGCGCCTATCTTCAGCAGTCAGAGAGGTTGAGCCGTTGCTAGTGGATACGACCTGGTCACTACCGCCGCAGCAAGACCATCCCGCTTTGCGGCGGGCTCTGGTGAATACCAGTAGTGACTTAGAACCGGTCCACTAGCACGGTCCACGCCAATCCCTCTCTGGCACAGAGGATCCACCTCCTGCCAGCCGGCATCGTGACAGTAGATCCGGCCATGGATCCCGCTGAAGTACCTCTGCCAGATGTCGCTGACCTCACCACGGTGGTCGCCCAGCACTCACAACAGATAGCGCAACAAGGCCACGAGCTGTCTCAACTGACCGTGATGCTACAGCAGCTACTACCACAGCTTCAGCAATCATCTCCTCCGCCAGCTCCTGCACCTCCTCCGCAGCGAGTGGCCGCTTCAGGCCTACGACTATCCTTGCCGGATAAATTTGATGGGGACTCTAAGTTTTGCCGTGGCTTTCTTTCACAATGTTCCCTGCACTTGGAGATGATGTCGGACCAGTTTCCTACTGAAAGGTCTAAGGTGGCTTTCGTAGTCAGCCTTCTGTCTGGAAAAGCTCTGTCATGGGCCACACCGCTCTGGGACCGCAATGACCCCGTCACTGCCTCTGTACACTCCTTCTTCTCGGAAATTCGTAGTGTCTTTGAGGAACCTGCCCGAGCCTCCTCTGCTGAGACTGCCCTGCTGAACCTGGTCCAGGGTAATTCTTCCGTTGGCGAGTACGCCATACAATTCCGTACTCTTGCTTCTGAACTATCCTGGAATAATGAGGCCCTCTGCGCGACCTTTAAAAAAGGCCTATCCAGCAACATTAAAGATGTTCTGGCTGCACGAGAAATTCCTGCTAATCTACATGAACTCATTCATCTTGCCACTCGCATTGACATGCGTTTTTCCGAAAGGCGTCAGGAGCTCCGCCAGGATATGGACTTTGTTCGCACGAGGCATTTTTTCTCCCCGGCTCCTCTCTCCTCTGGTCCTCTGCAATCCGTTCCTGTGCCTTCCGCCGTGGAGGCTATGCAAGTTGACCGGTCTCGCCTGACACCTCAAGAGAGGACACGACGCCGCATGGAGAATCTCTGCCTGTACTGTGCCGGTACCGAACACTTCCTGAAGGATTGTCCTATCCGTCCTCCCCGCCTGGAAAGACGCACGCAGACTCCGCACAAAAGTGAGACAGTCCTTGATGTCAACTCTGCTTCTCCACGTCTTACTGTGCCTGTGCGGATATCTGCATCTACCTTCTCCTTCCCTACTATGGCCTTCTTGGATTCCGGATCTGCAGGAAACTTTATTTTGGCCTCTCTCATCAACAGGTTCAACATCCCGGTAACCAGTCTCGCCAGGCCCCTCTACATCAATTGTGTTAACAATGGAAGATTGGACTGTACCATACGTTACCGCACGGAGCCCCTTTTAATGTGCATCGGACCTCATCAAGAAAAAATTGAGTTCTTGGTCCTCCCCAATTGCACTTCCGAAATTCTCCTTGGACTACCGTGGCTCCAACGCCATTCCCCAACCCTGGATTGGTCCACGGGGAGATCAAGAGCTGGGGTATCTCTTGTTTCAAGGACTGCCTTAAACCGGTTCCCAGTACTCCCTGCCGTGACCCTGTGGTTCCCCCTGTAACCGGTCTCCCTAAGGCCTATATGGACTTTGCTGATGTGTTTTGCAAAAAACAAGCTGAGACTCTACCTCCTCACAGGCCTTATGACTGTCCTATTGACCTCCTCCCGGGCACTACTCCACCCCGGGGCAGAATTTATCCTCTGTCCGCCCCAGAGACTCTTGCTATGTCTGAGTACATCCAGGAAAATTTAAAAAAGGGGTTTATCCGCAAATCCTCCTCTCCTGCCGGAGCTGGATTTTTCTTTGTGTCCAAAAAAGATGGCTCCCTACGTCCTTGCATTGACTACCGAGGTCTTAATAAAATCACGGTAAAGAACCGCTACCCTCTACCTCTTATCTCTGAACTCTTTGATCGCCTCCAAGGTGCCCACATCTTTACCAAACTGGACTTAAGAGGTGCTTATAATCTCATCCGCATCAGGGAGGGGGATGAATGGAAAACGGCATTTAACACTAGAGATGGACACTTTGAGTATCTGGTCATGCCCTTTGGCCTGTGCAACGCCCCTGCCGTCTTCCAAGACTTTGTTAATGAAATTTTTCATGATCTCTTATATTCCTGTGTTGTTGTGTATCTGGACGATATTCTGATTTTTTCTGCCAACCTAGAAGAACACCGCCAGCATGTCCGCATGGTTCTTCAGAGACTTCGTGACAATCAACTTTATGCCAAAATGGAGAAATGTCTGTTTGAATGTCAATCTCTTCCTTTCCTAGGATACTTGGTCTCTGGCCAGGGACTACAAATGGATCCAGACAAACTCTCTGCCGTTTTAGATTGGCCACGCCCCTCCGGACTCCGTGCTATCCAACGTTTTTTGGGGTTCGCCAATTATTACAGACAATTTATTCCACATTTTTCCACCATTGTGGCTCCTATCGTGGCTTTAACCAAGAAGAATTCCAATCCTAAGTCCTGGTCTCCTCAAGCGGAAGACGCCTTTAAACGGCTCAAGTCGGCCTTTTCTTCTGCTCCCGTGCTCTCCAGACCTGACCCATCTAAACCCTTCCTATTGGAGGTTGATGCCTCCTCAGTAGGAGCTGGAGCGGTTCTTCTACAAAAAAATTCTTCCGGGCATGCTGTTACCTGTGGTTTTTTTTCTAGGACCTTCTCTCCGGCGGAGAGGAACTACTCCATCGGGGATCGAGAGCTACTGGCCATTAAATTAGCACTTGAGGAATGGAGGCATCTGCTGGAGAGATCTAAATTTCCAGTTATTATTTACACCGATCACAAGAATCTCTCCTATCTCCAGTCTGCCCAACGGCTGAATCCTCGCCAGGCCAGGTGGTCTCTGTTCTTTGCCCGGTTTAATTTTGAAATTCACTTTCGCCCTGCCGATAAGAACATTAGGGCCGATGCTCTCTCTCGTTCCTCGGATGCCTCGGAAGTAGAGCTCTCTCCGCAACACATCATTCCTCCTGACTGCCTGATCTCCACTTCTCCAGCCTCCATCAGGCAAACTCCTCCAGGGAAGACCTTCGTCTCTCCACGCCAACGCCTCGGAATCCTCAAATGGGGTCACTCCTCCCATCTCGCAGGCCATGCGGGCATCAAGAAATCCGTGCAACTCATCTCTCGTCTCTATTGGTGGCCGACTCTGGAGACGGATGTTGTTGATTTTGTGCGGGCCTGCACTGTCTGTGCCCGGGACAAGACTCCTCGCCAGAAGCCTGCTGGTCTCCTTCACCCTCTTCCCCCCCTCCCTACTCCCTTGCCCTCTGGTTTGCCCGCTGTGGATGAAATAACTCGTGATCTTTCCACCATATGGAAAGAGACCCAAAATTCTCTCTTACAGGCTTCATCACGCATGAAGAAGTTTGCTGATAAGAAAAGAAGAGCTCCCCCCATTTTTTCTCCCGGAGACAAGGTATGGCTCTCCGCTAAAAAGAGGGGGAGACCCAAGGGGGGGGGTACTGTTACGCCGAGCGCTCCGGGTCCCCGCTCCTCCCCGGAGCGCTCGCTACACTCTCGTTACTGCAGCGCCCCGGTCAGATCCGCTGACCGGGTGCGCTGCGATACCACCTCCAGCCGGGATGCGATTCGCGATGCGGGTGGCGCCCACTCGCGATGCGCACCCCGGCTCCCGTACCTGACTCGCTCTCCGTCGGTCCTGTCCCGGCGCGCGCGGCCCCGCTCCCTAGGGCGCGCGCGCGCCGGGTCTCTGCGATTTAAAGGGCCACTGCGCCGCTGATTGGCGCAGTGGTTCTAATTAGTGTGTTCACCTGTGCACTCCCTATGTATACCTCACTTCCCCTGCACTCCCTCGCCGGATCTTGTTGCCCTTGTGCCTAGTGAAAGCGTTCCCTTGTGTGTTCTTAGCCTGTGTTCCGACCTCCTGCCGTTGCCCCTGACTACGATCCTTGCTGCCTGCCCCGACCTTCTGCTACGTCCGACCTTGCTTCTGTCTACTCCCTTGTACCGCGCCTATCTTCAGCAGTCAGAGAGGTTGAGCCGTTGCTAGTGGATACGACCTGGTCACTACCGCCGCAGCAAGACCATCCCGCTTTGCGGCGGGCTCTGGTGAATACCAGTAGTGACTTAGAACCGGTCCACTAGCACGGTCCACGCCAATCCCTCTCTGGCACAGAGGATCCACCTCCTGCCAGCCGGCATCGTGACATACCCCTTTAAAGTTTATGTGCATATTCTCTATAGGCATGCCTTGTCTCTATAGGGAGATTTTCTAGGTATTTATGTTAACAGTGTATCACAGATATGGTGTGAATCGAGCTTCACACTGGCACAATAAAATGGTAATAAAATGTATTTAAAAAATTATTCATAAAATGCTATGCTTTATTTAACTGAAGACATTGGAACGGCTTGAATGGTGGCCACAATGTTACTAGATCACTGGTTTATACGCATAACACACACACAGTTTACAATTAAATGAATGTTCCCTTTCTAAATCGCCATATATTTATTTTACACAGAGAGAAACACAACATTTTTAGTATTACCAAGAACGAATTTTTGAATGCCCTTGAAGGCAGCATTGATCTCCAAATCTCTGATCAGATATCATTTTTTTGTCGGATTTCAAGCCCCAGCAGATCTACACAGAGCCTGTAAACGTATTCTGAAATGTATTTGTAAACTCTGACTGCAAAAACGGTGCATATTTACTCGTCCTCTTCTTGAGTGATGGAGTCTGGAGAGGATAGATTACCGTTCACTCTCTGCACCACAAATGACTGTGGCGGACTTTTATTACAACAATCACTATTGGTATTCATATTTCTATAAAGTTAATTCAATCTTTCGAGATATATTTTTTTCATAGTTGCATCAATATATTCTATCTGTCCCATTCTCTTTCAGTTATTGTGATCTGCAATATATCTGCCAAAAAATATTGTGATGGAACTGAACTATAAAGCTTCCAATGTGGATGTGGTCTTTGCAAAAGAAAGCCAATCTGTACTAAGTGTATAAGTTTTACACAATAACAGAAGGAACAATGACCAGATTATAACAGCCACCAAGTCTGAGGAGCCCGGTTTAGTTTCAGAGGCAATATCCAGCCAAGAATGCGAGGTGTCATCATTTGACTAAAGATAGATTTTAGGATCTCATGCACATGCCCATGATCAGGATCCATGCATGGCATCTGTATGAGGTCAGCTTATTCTAAAAACCTAAAACCTCATGGCTAGTATTGCATGCTTTGAATAGGGTGAGCTGCCATATCATGCACAGTCAACAGACCAAAATGTTGTAATCTTTTTGCCTTTAAAACTACGAAAACATGCCCTGTCAAGGGAGAAATGATAGTGGTTTGGGCCCCCACACAATAATGGTCATGTGTCCCTTACCAACCACCATAATAATATTACACTTTTCCATGTCAATATACAATGCCTTGCAAAAGAATTCCCCCCCCCCCCCCCACGAACTTATTTTTTTGTACTTTGGTACATTAGAGCCGTAAGTCAAAATTTTTTGTGATGGATCAGAACACAATAGTCTAAGTTGGTGTAGTGAAATGAGAAAAATATATAAATAAAACTATTGTTTAGAAATAGAGAACAGAAAATTGGCATGTGGGTATGTATTGACCCTCTTTGTTAGGAAACCCATAAAAAGCTCTGGTGCAACCAATTACCTTCAGAAGTCACATAATTAGTGAAATGATGTCAACATGTGTGCAGTCTATGTGTCACATGATCTGTCATTACATATACACAACTTTTTTGAAAGGTCCCAGAGTGTGCAACACCTAACCAAGAGGCATCTGTAAACAAACACTCCCATAAAGACCAAGGAACTCTCCAAACAAGTAAGGGACAATGTTGTTACGAAGTACAAGTCAGGGTTAGGTTATAAAATAAATATCCAAATCTTTGATGATCTCCAGGAGCACCATCAAATCTATCATAACCAAATGGAAAGATCATGGCACAACAGCAAACCTGCCAAGAGACGGACGCCCACCAAAACTCCGGGCAAGGAGGGCATCAATCAGAGAGGAAGCACAGAGACCTAAGGTAACCCTGGAGGAGCTGCAGAGTTCCACAGCACAGACTGGACTACCTGTACATAGGATGACAATAAGCCGTACGCTCTATAGAGTTGGGCTTTATGGCAGAGTGCCCAGGAGAAAGCCATTACTTTCAGCTAAAAACAAAAAGGCATATTTTGAGTTTGCAAAAAGGCATGTGGGAGACTCCCAAAATGTATGGAGAAGGTGCTCTGGTCTGATGAGAGTAAAATTTAACTTTTCAGCCATCAGAGAAAACGCTATGTCTGGCACAAGCCCTACACATCACATCACCCAAAGAACACCAGCAGCCGGGACTGGGAAACTGGTCAGAGTTGAGGGAAAGATGGATGGTGCTAAATACAGGGTTACTCTTGAGCAAAACCTGTACCACTCTGTGCATGATTTGAGGCTAGGATGGAGGTTCACCTTCCAGCAGGACAATGACCCTAAACACACTGCTAAAGCAACACTTGAGTGGTTTAAGGGGAAACATGTAAATGTGTTGGAATGGCCTAGTCAAAGCCCAAATCTTAATCCAATGGAAAATCTGTGGTCAAACTTAAAGATTGCTCTTCACTAG
Source organism: Hyla sarda (assembly GCF_029499605.1). Taxonomy (NCBI): domain Eukaryota; kingdom Metazoa; phylum Chordata; class Amphibia; order Anura; family Hylidae; genus Hyla; species Hyla sarda. The sequence goes on along the minus strand of NC_079189.1, from coordinate 384,585,766 downwards.
CGCAAACCATCCAAAATGAAGGAGCTGGAGCAGTGTTGAAAGGAGGAATGGGCAAAAATCCCAGTGGTAAGATGTGGCAAGCTCATAAAGACTTATCCAAAGTGACTTGGAGCTGTGATTGCCGCAAAAGGTGGCTCTACAAAGTATTGACTTTATGGGGGTGAATAGTTATGCACATTGACTTTTTCTGTTATTTTGTCCTATTTGTTGTTTACTTCACAATAAATCAAATAAAAACATCTTCAAAGTTGTGGGTATGTTCTGTAAATTAAATTATGAAAATCCTCAAACAATCCATGTTAATTCCAGGTTGTGAGGCACCAAAATATGAAAAAAGGCAAGGGGGTGGATACTTTTGCAAGGCACTGTAGTAGAATAGGAATAAACTCTCTATAGGAGCTTCTCTTCTCATGGACACGCTGTTCTTTATATGCAAAGACATTTCTTGAGTAACTAATTACACGTTTTGGGTATTTACTCTTCATCAGATTGGCAATCCGATAAAGCGTTAATACCCAAAACGCGTAATTGGTTACTATAAATCATCTTTGAATATTAAGGACAGCAGTCTGTGTGTCCATTTGCAGATTGGTAGCCCCCGAACCCCGCTACCCTATGGCTGGCTGTGACCCAGTGGATGAACCAATTATATCCTTAATTAATACAAAGGGTGATTTGCGTATTTTATATACGCTTTAGGTGAGCAATAAACATTGACCACTGGGTCACATTGTATCTATTTTAATGCACTTGACTCTTTCTGTTTTTTTTTTCCCCCTCATCTTACTTTTCCATGTCAACACAATTAAATATTGTTTATCTTAAATATTTTGACATCTGATTTAAGGCCTTTTCCTATAATTTCCTTTAAGCACTATGTATAGCTTTAACGGTGTTATCATTTGGATAGTCCATAGCATGGTAAAAGTACTTGAGTTTACCTTAGTTTATCAACACATCTATCTTATTAATTAATTTTTACAATCCTGCATTTTCAGCCTCTCTTATTAACATACACTTCACTTCTGTATGGGTATTCCTTGAAGCCAACCTCTGATCTGTAAAGTTAGGTACATTTAAATTTTATAACTGTTTAAACTCAATCATCCTAGACATGTGATTATGAAACAACAATACGTCCCCTGAAGAGCCCTAACATAATGATTAAATAGATCCACACAATGTGTCGGAGCTCAACTAGGAAGGCTGTATAAAAGAACTGTAAGAATGCCTAAGCATCTATAATAAATGTGCCTTAGGTCACACACCTTTTAGTGTTTTTTTTATGATGATTACAATTCTATACATTAAGAAGATATGGATGGAGTACAGGTGGATTAAGAGGAGAAGTTGCCATTGTTGATTTCTACATACACATTTATGTTATTTTGTTTTAAGAATGTATCCAAGTCTGTTTGGAAGCCTTCAACCGTTCCAGATGTGACCAGTTCCTGACACAGACTATTCCATAAATTCACAGTTCTCATGGTAAAGGAGGCTTGTCATCCCTGGAGACTAAACCTTTTTTCCTCCAGACAGAGGGAGTGCCCCCTTGTCTTTTGAGGGGGTTTTACCTAGAAAAGTCCTCATATTTTTTGTATGGTCATTATATGTACTTAAATAAGTTGATCATCTTCCATCTTATACGTCTCTTCTCAAGACTACACAAATGTAATTCTTTTCATTTTTAGCCCTCTGCGTACATGAAACATGTACTGTGACATACTAAAGCAAAGCATGATCCCTTCCCTTCGGGGACTGGGTTATAGGGCAGTATCTCAACATAATAACAACCCCAATCTCACCTCCAAGGTGACACTACTGTGCTAAAGAAGCTGTGGGTAAAGGTGATGGACTGGCCAAGCATGTCTCCAGACCTAAACCCTATTGAGCATCTGTCGGGCATTCTCAAACAGAAGATGGAGGAGCACAAGGTCTCTAACATCCGCCAACTTCATGATGTAGTCATGGAGGAGTGAAAGAGACATTGGGCCCAACGTAGGCATTGGGCCCAACGTAGGCATTAGGCTACTACAGTTACTGTGCAAAAAAAAAAAACATCGGCATCTATTTATGTAATATGTTAGCTGCTAATATTTCTTAATAAATATTTTCTACTCAAATAAAACCATAAAGACATCCCCAAATGAAATTTGTGGTAGAGCTTTCCATTTGTTGTTTAACCCCTTAAGGACTCAGCCCATTTTGGCCTTAATGACTCAGCAAATTTTATTTTTCCGTTTTAGTTTTTTCCTCCTGGCCTTCAAAAAATCATAAATCTTTTATATTTTCATCCACAGATGAGTATAAGGACTTGTTTTTTGTGCAACCAGTTGTCTTTTGTAATGAAACGCAACCCAATTTGTGTGGGGAAATTGAAAAGAAAAACGCAATTTAGCAAATTTGGAAAGGTTTTGTTTTCACATTGTACAATTTACGGTAAAAATGACATGTTTTCTTTATTCTGTGGGTCAGTACAATTAAAATGATACCCATGATTACATACTTTTCTATTATTGTACTGCTTAATAAAATTGCAAACTTTTTAACCAAATTAGTACGTTTAAAATCCCTCTATTTTGCTGACCTATAACTTTTTCATTTTTCCTTATAAGCGGCGGTATGAGGGCTCATTTTTTGTGCAATTTTGGACCTTTTTTATTTATTTTTACGTTCACGCCGTTCTCTGTACAGGATCATTAACATAATTTGATAGTTCGGATAGTTCCGCACGTGGCAATACCAAATATGTTTATAATTTTTTTTTACACTTTTTGGGGGTAAAATGGGAAAAAGAGACAATTTACATTTTTATTGGGAGAGGGGATTTTTCTATTTTTTGTAACTTTTTTAAAATACTTTTTTACTTTTATTTTTACACTTTAATAGTTCTCATAGGGGACTATCTATATCAATCACTTGATAATAGGGCTTAGCACTGATCAGGGTTATTGGTCATCTTCTGCTCTGGTCTGCCCAGAGCAGAAGACCCCTGGAGATGGCTGGAGGCAGGTGAGGGAACCTCCGTCTGCCATGCTGGATGATTGGATCCGATCATCCATTTTTGTGATCGCACTGCCGCAGATGCTGTCATCTGTATTGATCACGGCATCTGAGGTGTTAATGGCAGACATCAGCGTGATCGCTGATGTGCACCATTACCGGCGGGTCCCTGGCTGCTGATAGCAGCCGGGACCTGCTGCATATGACCCGAGCATCGGTCCGATGCTCGTGGTCATGTACAGGGCGTAAATGTACATCCTGGTGCGTTAAAGAGTTCCTGTCATCAAAAAAACTTTTTAGATATGGTGTATTAATGTAGGCAAACAACTTTCTAATTGAACGTAATTTAAAAAAATGTTTATTTCAAACCGTGTTTACAGTTTGAAAAAAGTCATCACTAGGGGTCTCCCTACATGTCCCAGTCGCATAGATTTTGGACTCATGCTGGCCTGTCTATCAGACAGGCGGAAGCGCTGTGCCCACAGCTATTGGTTGCGGCTGATTCCCCCTGGCGGACAAGCAGGGCTCTGTGCATTGAGGACCTCAGTCGCAAATGTAGGCTCCCTCACGTACCACCCCAAACCTACCCCCCAGCAGCCTCACTCGCATCCCCGCTGCCTTCAGACACACAGCTCCGCTCTCACAGCTGTCAGCCCTGTACTCTGCCGTGGCTGTCAGCCATGCTGTTAGCTGACAGTCCCCGTTGCTGTGACCCCTGCATTCTGCTCACAGCCGTGGGCACTTTGAGCGGACAGAGGGGCTGTGCAGCTGGAGGCAATGAGGATGACGGCCGCCAGTAGCCGCAGGCTGGGGACAGGTGACAGAGCGGTCTCATCTTCTCCAGGCCGGTGTAATGTACCCTGCAGTTTCTTATTCCGCTTCCTCAGTGAAGTGAAGGCGGAAGCAGTCCCCCCAGCAGGTTTCAGTGACGTAGTGCCTGCTGGGGCGTGCCCACATCCCCCCTGCCGGCAGCTCACACTATGTGAGCAATAAGAGAGGTAAGATACAGAGCTTTTTAAAGCGCTTAAAACATTTTTTAAGGGCGGGGGGGGGGGGGGTGTTTGGAGTAGTTAGGGAACATAGCCTGAGTTAGTTTAGAAAAGTTTATTTAGTGACAGGTACTCTTTAAGTACCACCACACCATGATGTACATTTACATCCAGCGTCGTTAAGGGGTTAAAAACATATACCTTAAAGGGGTTGTCTCTTCAAGAAAACTTCTTCCATATGTGCTATTAGAAATCCCTTCATAAACCAGAATACAAAGCTGACGCAAACAGATCTGGCAGGCTGGATCACTGCTGTATGGCATGGATTACTATTCATTGAATGGCTGGCAGTTAATACTATATTTCTCCCACAGGGACTGCATTAGTTGAACTGTATAGCTTTCCTGCTGATAAGAATGGCTCTATGGGAGATTTTGGAGCTGGACAGCTTCACTCTATCTATTGGGTTGTCATGATGACAAGTGATGCATACATAAAACCCTATGAGGCATAATAACTAATACTGGTGCACTTCTGAGCCATGCATGGCTATTCATTTTCTTTGCGGTGTGCAGCATACTATGGCACATACTATGGTGATAAATATGGAATAGCCACTGAGCTGCTACAGGTTTCCCTCTATGAATGAAAAAATGGGGATACTTTTTTGTAAATAAGCTGTACTGCCTTGGCTTCTTGATTTTGACTCTTTGGAAGTATTTTGCAAGTTTCTGGGTTTAGTAAACATGGCCTGAATATGATATAAGTACACTTCTGTTCTATGGGTATACTCCTATATTGAAAGAGAATAACAAAACATGGTTCAGTGTTTCAGTGTTCAGGTTGTTATCCAGAATATTTTCTCACTTAAAGGGATACTCCACCCCTAAACATCTTATCCCCTATCCAAAGGATAGGGGATAAGATGTGTGATTGCGGGGGTCCTGCCGATGGGGACCCCCGCAATATAGCATTCAGCACCCACCTGCTTCTGCTCCGGAAGCACTGGAGGGTCTGAGTCCCGACCACGGGAACGGAAGTTCGTGACGTCACGACTCCGCCCCCGTGTGACATCACGCCCCATCCCCTCAATGCGGCCACTCCCATAGACTTGCATTGAGGGACGGTGCGTGACATCACACGGGGTGGAGTCGTGACGTCACGAACTTCTGTTCCCGTGGTCGGGACCCAGACCCTCCAGCGCTTCCGGAGCAGAAACAGGTGGGTGCCGCATGCTATATTGCGGGGGTCTCCAGCAGCAGGACTCTCGCGATCACACATCTTATCCCCTATCCTTTGGATAGGGGATAAGATGTCTAGGTGTGGAGTACCCCTTTAAATAATCTAATGGTAATATTTGTAACCCCAGAGGAGGAAGCTACAAATCATTTCATTTACACTAGTATATTTTACTAAATTCCTCACATCAACAAGGTATGTGTTCTATTTCGTAGTACAGAAAAAAGTGGTGATAAATAGTATCTGAAAAAGCTGAAAGGCTGTTATAGAGCATAGCAATAAGCCAGAAACTACAAAGTGTGTTCCTTTCTTTTCCAGTCTACCGTGTACCCATTACAAATAACAACAACCATCTAATATTAACCTGAATTACAACCTGGAGTCGAACCAACATTTCTAATTAAAGGGTTTTCAAGTAGATCTAAGGTCCCAAAGAAAATAATAGAACATTTCCCTTTAGATAACAGGAGGGCTCAGAGGCCAGAACTGTAAGGTGGAATTCTTTCATGCATTTATTAGGGTCCTAGATTTTGTAGCCTTATACATTTTTCACTAGCTCATAAAAGCGAGTGCTGCATCTAATCCCTGTGGCCAAAGAAGCATAACATAGTTCCTTCCAGAATTGCTTTTCCTTCTGGGTAGAAAGAAATGGCTGCTAAAAGTCAGTGTGCAAATAAGTATCACTCTTTAAAAAATAGCACGCCTCATTGATTAAATTTGTTTCCTTGGTGTATTTCATGCTCTAAATGCTTATTTAATCAAATAAAGTTTTTCTTAGTGTAAGCTACTCATGAAGCGTAGAGAAGCCAAGCTGTTGTTTTTTTCTGTCTTGAAAGTAAATAGTAAGCACTTCTTAATGAGAATCTTTCTCCAAATCTGTGAGAGGCATAAGGTGCTGGTGTCTGTCTGTCATGTTCCTCATAATACAATTTCAGCATCATCCCATGAATCCGTAATGCCTCCAGGTTCCTCTTATGTTTCAAATTATTGTATTATTATTAATACTTAGGATGTACAGTGATAAAGTGACAGAGAAAGACCAGAAGTGTTACAGCATACCTAGGATACATGGGGGTGAAAAATAAGAAGTAAGTCATTCTTAGCTTAGTGTAGACATTCTGCAAATTAAAAGGATTCTTTAAAGGGGTACTCCCCCCCTAGACATCTTATCCCCTATCCAAAGGATATGGGATGAGATGTCTGATCCTCACGCCCCATCCCATAGGCTTGCATTGAGGGGGTGTCGCGTGACGTCACACGGGGGCGGAGTCGTGATGTCACGATCTTCCGTTCCCGTGGTCGAGAGCCAGACCCTCCAGCGCTTCCGGAGCAGTAACAGGTGGGTGCTGCATGCTATATTGCGGGGGTCCCCTGCGGTGGGATCCCCGCGATCAGACATCTTATCCTCTATCCTTTGGATAGGGGATAAGATGTCTAGGGGTGGAGTACCCCTTTAAGAGCAGCACAGTAAAGGGGTACTCTTTCACGGACAGAGGTGGCCGCAGAGAGCACAAGTTGTCATTAAAGGGGTACTCCGGTGGAAAACTTTTTTTCTTTATGAACTGGTGCCAGAAAGTTAAACAGATTTGTAACTCACTTCTTTTTAAAAATCTTAATCCTTTCAGTACTTCTTAGTAGCTGTAGGAAACAGAGGAAATTATTTTCTTTTTGAATTTCTTTTTTGTCTTGTCCACAGTGCTCTCTGCTCACACCTCTGTCCATGTCAGGAACTGTCCAAGCAGCATAGGTTTGCTATGGGGATTTTCTCCTGCCCTGGACAGTTCCTGATACGGACATCAGGTGTCAGGAGAGAGCACTGTGGACAAGACAAAAAAGAAATTAAAAAAGAAAAGAATTTCCTCTGTAGCATACAACTGCTAATAAGTACTGGAAAGGTAAAGATTTTTTGATAGAAGTCATTTACAAATCTGTTTAACTTTAAAGCAATATTAATTCATTTGCCATTGCTTCTTTATTGCCAACATGTTCCACGGCACTATACTGAAATGGACTGTGATAGGAAACTGAGAGTATCTGGAGGAAATCCAGGCAAACAGGCTTCTTGGAAAGGTTTGCCAGAAACAAAGCAGGCACAAGGCAATAATGCTAAGGTGCTGTCCTAAAACTGTAAATTCAAACGACCTATTACCTCTACCACTAACACAGCCGTGGGGAAAGCACCTCTAGGGAGTAATAGACAGATAAGACAGCACAGATCAGACAAGATAGATTGCTGAAATAGTTATTTTACTGGAAAACAAGGAAACTTTATCTTCACTAGCAAGTGAGACACATTCTTAAAGGGGTACCCCGGTGGAAAACTTTTTTTTTTTTTTTTTTAATCAACTAGTGTCAGAAAGTTAAACCGATTTGTAAATTACTTCTATTAAAAAAAATCGTAATCCTTCCATGAACTTATCAACTGCTGTATATTACAGAGAAAGTTATTTTCTTTTTGAATTTCCTTTCTGTCTGACCACAGTGCTCTCTGTTGACACCTCTGTCCATGTCAGGAACTGTCAAGAGCAGGATAGGTTTGCTAAGGGGATTTGCTCCTGCTCTGGACAGTTCCCTACATAGACAGAGGTGTCAGCAGAGAGCACTGTGGATAGACAGAAAAGATATTCAAAAAGAAAAGAACTTTCTCTGTATTATACAGCAGCTGATAAGTACTGGAATGGTTAAGAGTTTTTAATAGAAGTAATTTACAAATCTATTTAACTTTCTGGCACCAGTTGATTTAAAAAAAATGTTTTCCACCGGAGTACCCCTTTAAAACATATTGGAAAGCCTGAGACACCCTATAAATGACCGCCAATCTTGCAGCTTGGCACACAGAGGCTTTATGTGGCTAAAGTGTTGTTATACTTGAAAATGTGTGGCTAACAGCCGTTGCATTTTTTTAACTCAACAAAATTACCCAATCTGCCATCGAACAAGCCTAGTTTGCTCATTCGGTGGCTGTTCGCTGCCCTTATTACGCATTGTGATATCAGCTTGTTACCCATGTAATAGGGCCCTTAGTTAGATATTTTCTCTCTTAAGTGGTGGTGCTCACAGCCCATGTGGACTCACAATCGGTACAGTCACTGTCCCCACTGTCCTAGCTGTCACAACTCTTTTGGTCAGCAGATTTTTTCAGAGAAGAGCGCTGCTCCCACTGGGGACTGGCACCAGACCGCAATGTATGGTAATGTCCCCAAGTCATGGACCTCCAGCTACAGTACTCTCAGCACTGTTAGAAGCCACTCTACCCAATCACCACAGGCCTTTTTTAGTACTCTTATAAGTTCATGATTACATGTTTTAGACAGCAAATTTTTTTACTCCACTCAACCTAACAAGGATGGAAACATGATGTCTGGGGACAGAAAACACATTAAATCACAGATGCAACCTCACTAAGCACCTCCATACATAACAATAGCAGTATTTCAGTTAAATCCATGCATATGGAAATAGGTGGCAACAAAAACCTGCACCATTAACACTGGCTGTTCCTCCTACTTCTCCATTGGCCCACCTGTCTATGAGGCCTGTCCCCCACGGCCACACAGTGTACACATACTAGATATAATTATTAAGACATAGTGTAAAATACAAATTGCATTAAATTAAATACAAATTAAAATACAATTTGACACCAGGGTGTCAAAGACACCTACACCCTCTTCACACTGAAGGCACATCTCCTCCAAGCCTTACATAGTGATGACTGTAGCACAAAATAGGGGACAAGCATGCAGTTTTTGACACCTCCCTTGATTAGGAAAGACCCCAATGTGTCTAAACATAAGTTATAAATTCAGATACACATGTTTATATCTGGTAACACTACATTAATATTGTTTGTCAAATTTCCATGTATTACTTCCAGATATCCTAGGTAAAGCCTACAGCTTATGTCGCCACTGTTGCTGAATTGCAATAGCGTAACTGCCAATGAGAAGCATACTACACGTTTCAATACAGGATATTGTGCCATGAGACGTGAATTCAGTGCTCAGCTTGTATTTATCAATTTGGACCAGGGAAGTTCTCTTACATAGGTCTCACTTTGCTGATTATAGTTATTATTGTTAATGGTGCTAGAAATAATAATTTTGTTAACAGCAATAATACACAATGTTCTCTATCAAAACCTTCCCAATTTAACACAACAAAATTGTCCGGTGTTTTGAAACTTTTCTGATTCTTTTTTTTCTTTAATTTTTTTTACGCTTAAAGAGAAATAGAAAGCCATGCTCTAAACGTAATAAAACAGTGCCATCTAGTGCCCTATGTGTTCTTTCGGACATGAATTAAAACCCCTTGAAATTTTATTTTCCAATATGTTTCTTGCTGCCTGTAATATTTCTCCCACTAACTACTACAAAGCCTTTTGCAGTTCATTAAAATGTGCTTTATGTTCATTCTTGACATTGATATAAACATTGTTGCTAAAAGAGGTTTTATTAAAGACACTAAAAGAGATTTAGAAAACAACACTGGCCAAAGGGAAGCTAAGAATAATAATCCAGGAAACATTGCTGAAAAGATCAAATGTATTCCTCGCACCTTCATTTTTCAGACATACCCAGTAGAGATGAGAGAATCGAAGCTGACAAATCCAAATTCGTTACGAATTTCATGAAAAATTTGATTCGCAACGAATGCGAATATCGCCGGGATTCTATTGCGCAAATCCCTACATTAAACTCCATTTTGTGCGGTCCAGGCTCCAGGGCATCTAAAACAGCAGATGCACATGTGAGGACATGGGGCAAGGACGTCTGGGAAGGTGGGAAGGCAAGGCAGGAAGGCAGGTAGGCGGGATGACCCTGAATCACATGCAGGATGCAGCCAGTCACCCCTGTGATGTCACAGCCCTATATAATCGGCAGCCATATTCCGGCTAGTCACTTCATTCATTACACTGCAGAGAGATAGGACAGACTGTGTGTGTGTGTTACATAAAAAAGCTTATTACAGCAGTGTTTCACCTCCTAGTCACATCAGCGTTCTGGTGGACAGAGAGCATTGCTTTTTTTCACTGAAAAAGATTTTTACTGCAGCCATTAACCTCCCAGTCACTTTCTACAGCATTGTATTACAGAGAGGGGCAGAGAGCTGTGTGTTGCCTCATACATTTCAACAAGCTGCCTCAACTTCATAAACCTTAGCAGAGGAGGCAGGAATAATTTTTCAGTGCAATTCTGTGTCTTTGTTCCACAACAAATCTGCTGGTTATACTAATCTGGACATCAGTGAGGTGCAGACACTTGTTGATGATGACGAACGATCACAATTGGGAGCCGGGTGCAGAAGGGACTTCATCATCATCAGGAGAAGAGGGTTGTAGGTTGCCTGTGAGGCTGCAGCTGAGCCAGCAAGGTTGTAGCATGGTTGGCAGTCAGCATGGTGGCAAAAGTGGAAATTCTGGAGCCAAACGTGCCCAGGGGAGACCACCCGCTTCCCAACAGCCTACCTTCCCGGGAGGTAGTGGAACAGGGGCTCCTGTAGACGGCTGTAGTATCAATCAATTAGTGCGGACTGTTGGTGGGAAAATCAGCTACTCAGTGGTATGGCAGTTTTTCATCAAGCATCTGGAGGAGGTTAACATAGCCACAAGCAAGATGTGCTGGCAGAAGGTGAAGCGTGGCCAGGGTCCCAATGTTGGCACCACGGCCTTGCGTCAACATATGCTACGCCACCATAAAGCGGCCTGGGAGAACCGTGGCTGTGATGTAGTGGTCCAGCCTGCTGCATCACCCAGTGGCACTCCGCTACCTCTTTCAGACAGTCAAGGCTCCACCACCTCAGCCGTAGGGAGCTTTGTGTCATACTCTCCTTCTGTTGCTCCAGATGCTCCTGCTTCTCCTACTTTTAGTCAGTTATTCCGCCAACAATCCATCGGCGAAGCCATGTTCAAGAGACAACAGTATGCGCCCACTCATCCAACGGAGCAGAAGCTGAATGTGCTCCTGTCTAAGTTGCTGGTGCTGCAGTCCTTCCCTTTTCTAGTGGTGGACTCTGCAACTTTCAAAGAACTGATGGCTTGTGCCAAGCCATCATTTCTTTGCAAAGAAGGCAGTAACAGCCCCGCACAATTTTGTGGAAGAGAAGGTGGGCCAGCCCTTGAGCCTGTCAGTGTATACCAAAGTGCATGGCAGCACGGGAGCTGTAACTAGGGTCTGGGACAATACATATCCTTTACGGCTCACTGGGTGAATGTGGTTCCTGCACAGCCACAACACGAACTTGGACAGGTCACATCACTTCCTCCTCCATGCTCTGAGACTGTTAGTCCTCCTCATCCTCCTTATCATGTGTGCTGGGCACTGCGGTGTCACGCTGTTCTTCACATGGTTTGCCTTGGCAAACGGAGTTACACAGGGGAGGAACTGCTCAAAGTAATTCATTAAGAAATTGGAGTATGGTTTACTCCACGAAAACTGGAAATGGGAACTGTGGTGACTAACAACGGGAAGAACATCTTGTCTGCACTGCGACAAGGAAGGCTGAGTCATTCGGCCTGTATGGCACACGTGTTCAATCTTGTTGTCAAGCAGTTCCTGAAGTTTTCCCCCAATTTGCAAGACATCCTAACAATAGGAAGTAATCTTTGCATGCACTTCAGCCACTCGTACACCACAAAGCATACCCTCCTTGCGCTGCAGCGTCAGAACGGTATCCCCCAACATAGTCTTATTTGCGACGTTGCCACACGTTGGAATTCTACCCTCCATATGTTAGACCGACTATACGAACAGAGAAAAGCCATCACTGATTTCTTCATTGTAACTTCAATGTCAACCAGAGGCAGCTCATATGTGACCCCTGCTGTTTGCTCAGGTCCTTTGAGGAAGCCACATTATTAGTCAGTCGCCAGGATTACGGGAACTGGAGGAGGAGGGGGTGGGGCACAGTGGAGCACAGTTTAGGTTTCGTGAAATGGACAGTTTTTCTAGTCATCTGACAGGAAAGGAGGAGCAGGAGCAGCCAGAGGAGCTAGAGGGTTAAGAGGAAGACGAGACAGAGGACGCAGACACACGGTGGCAGTATGCAGTGATGATGGAGTCAGGGAGTCTCTCCGTGTCACTTGCACCAATGGCAAGATGCATGCTCACTTGCTTGCATAGTGAATGCCGAATTATCATCATTGAATTTTGGCTCTCCACCTTATTGGACCCTCGCTATCGCCACAAAATGGGGGCCTTTTTTACACCCACTGAGAGGGAGGACAAACTGACCTACTACAGAGACATCCTATGTAGTCAGTTGGCCGATGCCTATCGACGCCATCGTCCATCCTCTCGCAGGTCTGACTCAGGGGCCCTCTGCACTCACCTTTCACTGCCATGGCTGCTGGGGAGGGGTGGGGTGGCAGGAGCAGTACCAACTCCATCAGCAGCAGCCTTAGTCTACAGTCGCTGATGAGTACCTTTCTTCACCCCCATAGTGAAGCAACTCATCAGCAGCCGGTAGATCTGGAGCAGGACCTGAGCCAGCAGGTGGTGGCATACCTTGACATGCCCATGCCAACACACCTTGAAGATCTGCTGGACTTCTGGGCAGCTAAACTTGATTTGTATCCGCAACTAGCAGAGTTTGCCCTGGAAAAGCTGTCCTGCCCAGCCAGTAGTGTGCCATCAGAGCAGGTGTTTAGTGCTCCCCAGTTACAAACATTCCTCTGCATCAGACCTTTTTTCACCCACCTTTGTCACCAGGTACTGGTATTGCCACCCACCGCACCACTCTGTCACTGGGTCATTTTCAGGACTCCTGATGCTGCTGCTGCCACCTCCAGGCTGTCTCATTCAGCCACTATATGGTCTCCTCATGCTTCTGCCAACTCCAGGCTGTGCCATTCTGCCACTACATGGTCTCCTCATATGCCGCCAACTCCAGGCAGTGCCATTCAGCCACTATATGGTCTCCTCATGCTTCTGCCAACTCCAGGCTGTGCCATTCAGCCACTATACAGTGTACTGATGCTGCTTGGCCTGGGACATTACCTACAAATTTTCATGGTAGGACTAGCTACCATAAATCTTCAATTTAAAATTCATCTTAGGGATTGTGAGGCCCTATGGTCTCCTCATGCTGCCGCGAGCTGCAAGCTGTGTCATTCAGCCACTATATTGTCTTCTCATGATGCCATCAACTCCAGGCTGTGTCGTTCAGCCACTATATATTCTCCTCAAGCCTCTGCCAACTCCAGACTGTGCCATTACGCTACTATATGTTCTCCTCATGCTTCAGCCAACTACAGGCTGTGCCTTTCAGCCACTATATGGTCTCTTTATGCTTCAGTAACCTCCAGACTGTGCCATTCAGCCACTATATGTTCTACTCATGCTGACGCCATCTCGAGGCTGTGCCATTAAGCCACTATATGTTCTTCTCATGCTTCAGCCAACTCCAGACTGTGCCATTCAGCCACTATATGTTCTACTCATGCTGCCGATTCCAGGCTGTGCCATTCAGACAATATATGGTCTCCTCATGCTTCAGCCACCTCCAGGCTGTGCCATTCAGCCACTATATGGTCTCCTCATGCTTCAGCCAACTCCAGGCTGTGCCATGCAGCCCCCATATGGTCTCCTCATGCTTCAGCCAACTCCAGGCTGTGCCACTCAGCCACTATATGGTCTCCTCATGCTTCAGCCAACTCCAGGCTGTGCCATTCAGCCACTATATGGTCTCCTCATGCTTCAGTCACCTCCAGGCTGTGCCATTCAGACACTATATGGTCTCCTCATGCTGCCATAAACTCCAAGCGGTCATTCAGCCACTATATGGTCTCCTCATACTGATGCCACCTCCAGGCTCTGTCATTGTGCCGACATGTTACTTTTCGTAGATTTGGACCTTTGTATCCACACGCCGGAGCCTGGAACATTAAAACTTGGGAGTGTAATCTTAAATTTCAATTTCAAAATCTTAAATTTCAATTTAAAAAAATCAATGTAATCTTTTCGACATCATATAGTAGCTGTGGAATTACCACAAGAATCCAATGAAACAGGTTGGAGCGATCACAATGAACCATTACTGATTAAATTAAACATTTGAAGTTCCACAAAAAAGTAAGACAGTGGGAGGGGGCGGTGGTCTCCTTATGCTTCAGCCACTTCCAGGCTGTGCCATTCAGCCACTATATGTTCTGCTCATGCTTCAGCCAACTCCAGGCTGTGCCATTCAGACACTATATGGTCTCCTCATGCTTCAGCCAACTCCAGGCTGTGCCACTCAGCCCTATATGGTCTCCTTATGCTTCAGCCAACTTCAGGCTGTGCCATTCAGCCACTATATGGTCTCCTCATGCTGCCACAAACTCCAGGCGGTCGTTCAGCCACTATATGGTCTCCTCATACTAATGCCACCTCCAGGCTGTCATTGTGCCGACATGTGACTTTTTGTTAGATTTGGACCTTTGTAGCCACACGCCGGGGCATGGAACATTAAAACTTGGGAGTGTAATCTTAAATTTCAATTTCAAAATCTTAAATTTCAATTTAAAAAAATCAATGTAATCTTTTCGACATCATATAGTAGCTGTGGAATTACCACAAGAATCCAATGAAACAGGTTGGAGCGATCACAATGAACCATTACTGATTAAATTAAACATTTGAAGATCCACAAAAAAGTAAGACAGTGGGAGGGGGGCGGTGAGAGGCAGGGGCTGGAACAGGTGGTATCTTGCCTCGCAGCGAACCGCCAGCTCGATGCTCACCAGAATGTGTACTCAAAAAATGTAAATAAATTCAAATTAAGTTAAATAAAAATTACATAAAAAATCTATTTACTCTCTTCAATGACTCTACTAGCAATGCCTGTAATCTGCATGTCATACTGAATAACATGATTATTTCACTAACACAGCACACTCCCTATACGTGTTAGAACAAAGCAAACTGTTCTACACCCCTATTGAGGCTGTCTGTAGGCCAGAAATAGTCATTTTTAATATAGATTTGCTGCAAATAAATTCAGACCAAACAAGACCAAACCAATAAAAAATCCTTGCACTAATTTTATAAAGATCTATTCTTATATTTATACATTTTATCCTTTCATTAATTCACCATAATGTCTGAGAGGAAAGGGTTACAGAGTAGAGAGTACTGATTGGCTGACGGCCCAGGCTTGCTCCTGTGAGGGAGACAGAATGACACGCCCCCTCCAGCCTGCACAATGAAAAAGTAACTCACCAGCAGATAAATGCTTATATCTCTGGATATATAGGTCCGAGACACATAAAAAATTATATGCACATGATCAGGATTGGATCCTGAGTAACATATCACTTTTTTTTCTTTTTGTTGCACTATGACAGGCTTTAAGGACTGGGCCAATTTTATTTTTTTGTTTTTGTTTTTTCCTCCTTGCCTTCTAAAATCCATAACTCTTTTATATTTCCATCTACAGACCCATATAAGGGCTTGTTTTTTGCGTGACCAATTGTACTTTGTAATGAAATCTCATTTTACCATAAAATGTACGGCAAACCCCCCAAAAATTTTTTTATGAAAACCAAAATTTTGCACATTTTGGAGAGGTTCGTTTTCACACTGTAAAATTTATGGTAAACATGATATGTGTTCTTTATTCTGTGAGTCAATACGATTAAAATGATACCCATGGCTAGATACATTTATATTTTTGTACCGCTTAAAAAAAAATCTAAAACTTTTTGTACAAAATCAGTTATTTAAAATCGCCCTATTTTGACCACCTATAACTTTTAATTTTTCCGTATATAGGGCGGTATGAGGGCTCATTTTTTGCACCGTTATCTGTACCACATTTGCATATATAACACTTTTAGATCATTTTTCATAACATTTTTTCTTTATGTGACAAAAAAGCTGCATTTTTGGACTTTTTTTTATTTTTTACGTTCACGCCATTCACCGTATGGGATCATTAACATTATATTTTGATAGTTCGGACAGTTACACACGCGGTGATACCAAATATGTTTATTTTAAAAAAAATTACGCTTTTTGGGGATAAAATGGGAAAAATTTCCAAATTTCATTTTTATTGGGGGAGGGGATTTTTCACTTTTTTTTACTTTTTATTTTTTCATTTTTCAACTTTTTTTTACACTTTTTATGTCCCCATGTGCAGTGCTATGCATAGGAGACAGCACTGCTCAGTATTATCGGTGATCTTCTGCTCTGGTCTGCTCGCTCTCAGACCCCGGGAGCCAGGTGAGGGGACCTCCGGCTGCCATAACAGATGATCGTACCGCAATGCCGCAGATGCCGTGATCTGTATTGATCACGGCATCTGAGGGGTTAATGGCGGACATCCGCGCGATCGCAGATGTCGGACAATACGGGCGGGTATCCGGGTGCTGCTAGCAGCCGGAACCTGCCGTGTGTGATGTGAGCACCCTTCCGATGCTCGCGGTCATGCACAGGACGTAAATGTACGTCCTGGTGCGGAAAGTGCCGCCAAACGAGGACGTACAATTACGTCCGTGGTCATAAAGGGGTACTCATGTGGAAATCAACTGGAGCCAGAAAGTTAAACAGATTTGTAAATTACTTCTATTAAAAAATCTTTACCCTTCCAGTACTTATTAGCAGCTGTATGCTACAGAGTAAATTCTTTTCTTTTTGAACTTCTTTTTTGTCTTGTCCACAGTGCTCTCTGCTGACACCTGATTCCCGTATCAAGAACTGTCCAGAGAAGGAGAAAATCCCCATAGTAAACATATGTTACTTGGACAGTTCCTGACAAGGACAGAGGTGTCAGCAGAGAGCACTGTGGGCAAGGCAAAAAAGAAATTAAAAAATAATAGAATTTCCTCTGTAGCATACAGCTGCTAAGAAGTACTGAAAGGATTAAGATTTTTAAATAGAAGTAATTTACAAATCTGTTTTACTTTCTGGCACCAGTTAAAAAAAATAATTAAATAAATACATTTCCACCGAAGTACCCCTTTAAGTGTCATTTACCATAAAGCCTGCAAAGACTATATCATTGTATGTCACTGATCTTACACTGTATGGCCAAAAAGAATTGCACATACCCTTTTGCACACAAAAGAGGCTCATCTGGGAAGGCTTTTCACAAGATTTTAGCTTTTGTCTGTGGACGTATGCGCCAAAACTGGACAAGAAGCCCAAGCAGGCAGGCAGTGTTCTAGTTCATCCCAGAGATGTTATGTAGCAGATTTCCCTTTAAACTCCACCTAACACTTTATTCCCTATGCACAGGATAGAGGATAGGTGTCTAATCTCTGGGAGGGGTTTGACTGCTGGGACCCTCGTGATCTCCTGCCAGGTGCCCCGGCTCTCCTCATGCACGGAGTGATCTTCGCTCCTTGCAAGGAGACTATCGAGCACCGAAGCTGAGGTCAACAGGCCCCTTCCATGCATCTCTGTGAAAAAGCTGGAAATACTTGAGCTTCCCCACAGACAGTGCATAGAGGGGGCATGTTGACCACAGTCGCTCCGAGTAAGAGAAGAAAACAAAATACCAAAACCCCAGGGCACAAAGCCCGGGGCACAGGATCCCTTTAGGGACAGCCCTTTTAAAATTTAACTTTTATTGTATATAATTATTTAAAAAATATAAACCATGTGAGAATGATTAAAACTTAAATGTCACAGAACCAGTTGTGCATATAAATTGGGATAACCCCCAAGTTATTGGTTTGTGGGGAACTGCAGTTTCCCCTATATCTGGTAACTGCGGCACAGATTAAAATCACAGAATTTGCCCCCCTCTACATGTTTGCCCAGATATCCTCCTGAGGAGGGTGCTGAGGCACCGAAACCAGTAGAGGAGGGCAAATTCTGTGATTTTAATCTTTTCCACAGTTACCAGATATAGGGGAAACTGCAGTTATTTTCCACAAACTAGTTATTTCCTATCTTGTGGAAAGAATATGACTTTTAACTACACCTCAGGATGTCACATTAACCATTAACTACTACAAATAGATTTTGTTGGGCAGCCTTTTTAAAAGGGAGTCCAGCTGTCATGACATATCTCATGACTATGATGTGATGATCCTCTGTTATCCCCCTGGAAATGTAGGAATGATTTGATGGTATTCCCCTTGTCAACAGGGTGTGTTGCTATACAGTCTGAAACTGTGAGCATAGATAGGACAATTGTCTTCAATTACCCAAGAGGACCAAAGGTTCAATACAAAGTACTAATGCTTGAGAATTGTTATTTTACTGAGAATTCGATTATGCACTAAAACAGATGCATCAGCAGACTTGGAAAGTCCTAATAGAGTCCTACAATAATGTTCTATTCACACTTGGTACACTGGTATTTTAAATATACAATGGTTCACTGACATGTCAATGGTATATTAAAAGGAGTACTCCACTGGAAAACAGTTTTTTTTTTTTTTAATCAACTGGTGCCAGAAAGTTAAACAGATTTGTAAATTACTTCTATTTAAAAATCGTAACTCTTCCAGTACTTATCAGCTGCTGTATGTTCCTGAGGAAGTTCTTTTCTTTTTGAATTTCCTTTTTGTCTGACCACAGTGCTCTCTGCTGACACCTCTGTCCATCTTAGGAACTATCCGAAGCAAGATAGGTTTGCTATGGGGATTTGCTCCTACTCTGGACAGTTCCTGACATGGACAGAGGTTTCAACAGAGAGCACTGTGGTAAGACAGAAAGGAAATTCAAAAAGAAAAGAACTTCCTCTGGAACATACAGCAGCTGATAAGTACTGGAAGGGTTAAGATTCTTAAATAGAAGTAATTTATAAATATGTTTAATGTTCTTGCACCTGTTGAATAAATAAAAAAAATGTTTTCCACTGGGTACAAAAATATATCAGAAAGTTCAAAGTGGAAGTTTCTATAGGATCTAGATATGGACCTTCCTTACTGGAGAAATATGGGGGGGGGGGTATACTCACCATTTCCATAGAGCTTTTCCAGGACGCTGACTGCAGTCCAGAATGATGTTTAGCAGACATATTGCAAATATAGATAAAGGTAAAGAGAGATATAAAGGAGAGACACTCATCAATTTCACAGGGGGTCCAAAAAGATGGCTTACCTTAAAAGTAGTTATGCACATTAGATAGAAGTAGATTGATGGTTGAACAAGTATTAAATGAATGATCGTCTGGTGACCTATTTCTCTACATATGCAGCCATACACATTTTAGTCTATATTGGCCATTACAGTCCTTTAGATTGCCCATACATGATCAATGTCACCAGTAAAGGACAAACCATCTTTCTGGGGCATTCTGAGAATTCTTTCCCAAAAGATGAATCATGGATTTAATTAGGGTACAGAGGTAGCAGTCACCTTGGCATCAGTGTCAATGGGAACGCATAGACATATACATCAGTATAATAAATAGAAGATGGTTGTTAGGGGAAGGTGGAAGGATGTTATAAGGCTGCTTGGAGACTTCAAAAAGAAAGCTTTTCTGAAAAGCCAACATTTATTTAAGTTGTCCATCTGAGACATGTTTTATATTCTTTAAATAAAGCTGGTATGTTTTAAAGAATGAACCAAAGTGCTGGAATTTTCCCCTTTGGTGTTTTCTAGATTTTTTATTTATCAGTAACATGGTCCCAGTTTCCTTTTATTATTTTATTTTGGTGTGGATTAGGTAAAAGCAGGCTTTATAAAGGGAGTTAGTTGTGAAGCATTATGCTTTGGGTTCATCCTTTGGATATGGACTATGAAATAATATTGGAAGGAAAAAATTTATCAGCTCACCCAGTCGACTCTATGGAACGTAGCACAATACACCTAGACCAGCGGGAGCTTCGGATAATCTCTGAGGCCTAGTCCTCAGGTGAGGCAGTCATGAAGGAAAAAAGAAAGTTCCGGCTCCCAAGGCTGGGTAAAAAATCCAAGTTTTATTTCTTCATATTAAAATCCAGTGCATGAGCAAAAATAAAAACATAGAAAAGGTAGCACAACACAAAACGCACCGACGCGTTTTGACTTAACGCTAAGTCTTAATCATGGCACTGTTTCCATGATTAAGACTTAGTGTTAAGTCGAAACGCGTCGGTGCGTCTTGTGTTGTGCTACCTTTTCTATGTTTTTATTTTTGCTCATGCACTGGATTTTAATATGAAGAAATAAAACTTGGATTTTTTACCCAGCCTTGGGAGCCGGAACTTTTTTGCTTCCTGAGATGGAATAATAGCTAGTCAACAGTTTAACACCTAGAAAGTGGTGTCGCTTTAAGATCAATTGTGGCAACAGGTTTAGCCTGCTTTAAGCCATAAGAAAATGTGTGTCATACAAATTGAAAAGATACATTTTACTACAAAATTATATAAGGAATAAGCTATAGAGTTTTTCCTCATTTTTATGTATTTTACAACATTGTCAAAAATGTATTTGTCTGTTATAACAATCATTGTCAAGAACACTACCAAAAATTTTTTCATCTTTAAAAAAAAAAAAATATATATATATATAAAAAGCCTAAAATAGTAAAATAATGAAACTTATGGTATGATCTGAAGTGAATATCCTGTGGTTTTTGAAAATTGATTTGTGAAACCAGACAGCCACATTAGGTGTAGGAACAAATCAAAATGTTACTATTTTCCCTCTCCAACCGAACAGTCTCCTGCAACTGTTCTGGCATTTTTCTTTCTTTTCTTGGATGCTTCTGTCTCAAAAACAGAAGGACAAACACCTTATAGGACCATACTGTGAATAAGAAAATCTTGTAGATGTTCCACCACAATGTGATATGATATGAAGTAGAACCTAGAGGAAGCCTGCACTGATGGAAATCAGATGGGTTGTGTTGTAGGGGTTGCACATTTCAAAGAGGAATCTCTATAAAATTTGTAAGTTATAGAGCAAGCTTTTGGTCTCTTACGGTCTGTTCACATGGCGGAATTTCCGCCTACAGTATTCCACCTCAAATTAAAGCCCATAGACTTCTATGGGATTCCGCACTCCAATTCACACTTCTGAAATTCCGCTTTCGGAATTCCGCTAGCGGAATTCCGCAAGCGGAATTTCAGAACTGTGAATGGGAGTGCGGAATCCCATAGAAGTCTATGGGCTTTAATTTGAGTCAGAAATTCCTCTATTTGAATAGAACCTTAGAGACAGGGGGATCTCCAGGTCTTAAAGGGGTACTCCGCCTCTGGGCCAAAAGGCACCTGGAAGGTTCCAGGTACGATGTCCCCTTTCGTCGAAGCTACTCAGGGACCCAAAATTGTTCCTGGGGAACAACTAGGCGTTAACCAAGGTGCCACGGAGGAACCAGTAAAACCACTTTGGCATTCCTCACGAGGTAGGAATACTGCTGGGAATGGCAGGGAGGTGAGGAACCTGATGGCCCCACACTCCCTGACTCCCTTAGACCAACAGGAGGGACACCCAGAAGGGCTACCACACCCTGACCAAATCCTAGTGTACAATTAAAGAACACAAGTGTGATCACAGTGAAACAAAACATATAAAATAAATAAGTGTATGAGCACTGTGTGATACTGCCCTGACATCCGTCCGGATCAATAAAAATTCCTCTGCAGATCAACAGCCAGAAGACCATAACGCTAGAGGTGAGTGCTTAGAAGAGTGAGAGATAAAGTGCGTGTCATCCGCCAAGTGGGGTCGCTACTCCCAAGTGAGTTCTAGCACCCTGGGGTAACCACCCCCAGGGCACTTTTGAACCTCAGCCTTCACTCTACCCGAAACTTAGAGCGAGATCCAGAAGATACAGGTCGCTTCAGGGCCCGCTGCCTGGTCATACAGCCGGCCCTGGTAAACCTGCACCATTCTGTGTGGTTCCCGTATCCTGCCTTGGTGGTCTTCCACACCACCAACTAACAGAAAAGTATTAAACTTGATCTGAGCCAAAAGGCTGAGAAAAGATGTCCTCACATCTTTGTTAAAAAGTGAGTGGACATCATTATTCAACATAGATATTGTCCTCTGAAGCCTTTTCACATTGTATGCATGTTAACAAAACCTTCCATATGTTTCAGTGTATTTTTCTATTATAATCCGCCTTGCTGCAGACATAAATCCTCTTGTTACTATGTCCTATCTGTCCTCATTTATCTTGCCATGTGAATTCCCTTCTTCTTCAGCCGCAGAATCATTTTTCGTACTATGCTTAGCATCCCATTTGTGCTGGGCGTATCTAGCCACCAAACAGTGCACTGCTGATTTGCATAATGAGAAAATAACCTACTTCCCAAGGCATGGGGGAAAGCGGACTGAATGTTTTTATTTCCTTGTTAAATGGCACATTTTATTACTTGGCTCCGATTCTTGCAAGACAATGATGCTTTTAGACATTTAAGTGCGCTTGGGTATTAGGTTTAATACGTATGCTTTGAGTATATTAATGCATATGTATAGACTATAAATATTAGGAATATTACATTATATAATGGGATATAAAACCTATTAATGAACTATTAAATGCAAATGAATTATATTGGTATATATGTATAATTTAGACAGCCCGGCATAATGAGCTATGAACCTTTATCATTAAGCAGCTTCTCTCCTACTTATACTTATTCCTCTTTCACAGAAATGTATATTGCATCCATGTTACATCCATTTTTTCCTGACCGTAATATTGAGCTCATGGGTGCATAAAATATGGACATATCTTAAAAACGCACCTACTGTGCTACTTTCATCACTTTTGGGGCTGATAAAAACACCCTTTGAAGTCTATGAAGTGGGATTACAATGCGAATGCGTCCATAGTTGTTCCATATTTGATCCATATTGCATCTATATTTCATCAGTATTTTACATTCATTTTTCAAAGTGGCATTCAACTTTCTACGTAGAAGACAGACCATCAGTATTTACTGAACAGGAATACAGATGCAATACTAAGGAACTACTGGAGGCTGGACTAGCCATCTGGCATTTCTGGTAAATGCCATATGGGTCGGTCCATCTGATGACCACTTTCCTATGTTTTCTCCCTGCAATTCAGTGACTTACTGATCTTTGAGCTCTAGTTATCTTTTATGCACTGAACTTCCTGGGCTGACTGCTGGGGACCACACATGAGCTCCTTCATGTGTATGGATCCATCTACACTGTTCTGTCTTCTCTTCCCCCGCACAACTACACCATATTACCATATTCCTGTTTAGTAGCAGAGTAAGGCCACTAGGACTGGGCTGTCCAAGGGAACATAAGATGAAGAGATCGGCAAGGAACAGAGAATAAAGGGTATAACAGCTAAGCCTGGAAATTCAGGGAACAACAGTGGACACTACAGTAGCTCCTTCCCTGTGAGATCTGCCACCTGTGACATGAAGCAGAGGTAGCTTTCTGTTTAATCCCCATATGTGACCTGTTCACCACTCAATATGCACTGTGCTTGAAAATAGATAACTATATCACAGCAAATTTTAACGAAAATCATGTCATTTAGACTATGTTTCTATTACATTTAGCCTATACAATCGGTGCACACATCAGCCACCTGTAAGAGTGTGATACTAGAGACAGTGTGTGGTACCATTTCATTCAGGAAACACATTGTCTGGCGCTATTACACGCAGGGAGCAGATTTTGTGGTGATATTACCTGCTGGAGGGTACATTATGTGGCACTATTAGATTCAGGGACACAATCTATGGGGCTCTTACATATAGGGGGCACTGTGTGCAGAACTATTATATTCAGGGGACACGGTGTGTGGTGCTATTACCTTCAGGAGGGTACAGTATTTGAAACTATTAGATTTAGGGGGCACAGTGTGTGGCACTATTACATAGTTACATAGTTTATAACTGAAGGTTGAAAAAAGACAAGAGTCCATCAAGTTCAACCTAAAATCCATCAAGTTTAACCTAAAATCCTACTATTTTGATCAAGAGGAAGGCAAAAAAAAAAACTGAGAGGAAAAATTCCTTCCCAACTCCAATATGGCGATCAGCATAAAACCTTGGATTAACGTTCTATCCCCATATATCTAGTATCTATAACTAGTAATATTATAGAAAAACATCCAGACCCCCTTTAAACTTGTAAGACTAAGGGTGGCAACACCTGAAACGCGTGACTGCGCTCATGTCTTTGACTTTTATCTCTAATAAATGGGATTTCTGCATATTCCATTCAGGCAATTCTCTTCATTACCCTGGACTCTTGCCCAACACCTGCTGTTGCATGGACAGAACATCTCTAGGGGGGGAAGGGGTTGCTGTTACGTTTTGCTTTTCAATTTTATCCATAATACGTCCATATTATGGATCCATATTCCAATACGTTCATGTGAGACTGCCTAAGCAACAATGCTAATTTCTGAAAATTGGCCCCTGTGAAAGGTCCAGCGACCAGCTGAAAAATCTGTTCACATGCTTGTTTATTGGATAATTGAAAACAGTATAAGCAACAGGATTCTTCCTGAGGCCCAACCTGCAACAGTTTGGGCTGTGTAAAGGCTCTTAAAACAAGCACCGATCTGCTATATAGACACTATAGACTATTTAGAGGTACAGATCAGCCTGTCTATAAGATCCTTGACGCATGATGATTTTGTATAAAATAGTACACACAAGGTGAGTGAGCAACTAAACAAATTTTCTAAGCTAGCTTTACACCATGTTTGGGTACTGTGGATATTGCAGCCCTAAAAATATGGATCAAAAAATGTTATGCATCCCTGCACTAGACTCATTAAGACAATGACACGATCAATTTTTGTTAGAGAAAAAAAAAAGCTTTGGACAACCCTATGTGTAAAGAATAGTCATATAGTAAACCACCTTCTGAAAATTAGATGAGAAGCAGAAGCACCATATGAATATATAGGTTACTGGATGGTTGCTGTGTTGGGGCACCGCTGTATCTTCCTTTTATTTATTATTTAATCTCAATCAGTCAAGGTCTGTACATGGAAGATCACAGTCCTAGCTGAGTAGCCACTATCTTCTTATGGAACCCAATGCAAGAACAATGAAGGAGTTCAGTCCCTTGCATCTAAGAATTCCTCTTGTATCACTTGTTGAGTGTAACATTTCTGTAACACATTTGTTGTTTCTGTTTCAATGTTTTTATTATTATTAAGGTGATCAAAAATGAATAAGCATACAAAACATATAACGTCAGCAGTACACATTATGCCAACTGTGAGGAATTGTAAACTTCAACAAGTAATTAGCAAAATATTAAGCATAAGTCCGAAAGGTTCGGATCGCAAAGTCACAAATCAGTTGTGGCTTCCCATTAAGGGATTCCTATGAAGGCTCCTCTGCTTGAAAAAGAGACACAAGATGAGCCTTTGGAAGGAGCCAAAGCTACCTGAATCAACCAGTATATGATCAGACAAATTAGCCCGGTGACACCGGGTTTTAAACAATACAAAGACTGACACACAAGGGGAAACAGCACAAGGAACGAAACAGGGGAGGGAGAATAGTTCCAGTAGGAGAAAAAGAAAGGAAGGTAAGAGGAGAAAAGAACAGAGACAGAAACTTCAAGAAGGATTACCCAGATAGTCCACCCAAGGTTGCCAGGTAGCCTCAAACGACTGTTGGGAATCATTTAAAAGGCTCGTCAATTTGTCATTAGCCATTATCCAATTTAACTGGGGCGTATCAGCTGAAATTGTATAGAACTGGATTTCCAATTAATCGCTATGGCTATCTTAGCGGCTAGAAAGATGTAGGAAATAAGTTTGCGTAGTCCCTTTGAGATATTCGGGATTGGGGCATTTAGCAGGGCTTGCTCTGGGGATTTCACGAGGTTCAAACCCGTTACCGACAAAATAAAACAATAGACCCGTATCCAAAAGCGTTTTACACGTGGGCAAGCCCACCAAATATGAAGCATAGTTCCCATCTGCTGGCAATTACGGAAGCATAATGGAGAAGCTGTGGGGTACATTTTAGCTATTCTAGTAGGGACCAAGTACCATCGAAGGAGCACTTTCCAGCCCGTTTCCTGCAAGGATGTGTTAATGGAGAGTTTGGAGTTGACAGAGGCGCTAAGGATCCAATCTTTCAATTCAATTTCCTTCCCCAGGTCCTTCTCCCAGGCAATCATGTATGGAAATTTGGTGGGGGTAGACAATAAGGTATCATAGATAGTGGAAATAATGCCCCGGCTATCAGAAGCTCTCAGGCACAATGATTCTTAAGAGGTGCGGGAAGTTATATCAGTCCCCGTCTTCTTAAGACCCGACAAGAAATGAGCAATTTGATTGTAGCGGAATAATTCCGAGTCGGGTAGAATGCGCGGAAGTAGGCCACATTTGTTGTTTCCATTATACCACAGAACCTGGTATTTCTGAAACTGTGCCTGTAGATAGACTGTATTCTAATAAATAGAGCTTTCATTTCAACCATTCTTTCTGTATACACTTTCCTTGCAGCAGCCCATAACTGGATTACAGGAGACCTACTGTATATGCAGAATGTTTGGAAAACAGTAGTGTCCATTTTAGGGTACGCATATTGGGGAGATTCATCAAAACCTGTCCGGAGGAAAAGGTGCTGAGTTGCCCCTAGCAACCAATCAGCTTGCTGCTTTCATGTGAAAAAGGAAAGAAGCAATCTGATTGGTTGCTACGGGCAACTCCGCACCTTTTCCTCCGGACAGGTTTTAATAAATCTGCCCCCTTGTGTTTTATTCTTGTAATAGCTCTATCTGAACTCGTGATTTGGATTAGTAGCAGCTCCATTACACGCAACAGCATGTTTGTGATAAACAAGACAAAATCTATTAATGTGGGTAAGGAATAATATTTTACCGTCAGCATATCCAAGATTATATTTGTAGCACTGACACATGAACACCTGTTGTGTTCTATAGAAAAGCTGAATTGCCAGCGCTGGATTTTGTTTTTATGCCATTGTAAAAATATTGATTGGGCTTCCTGGAATCAGTCATGCAGTAAGAGACACCTCTGCAGGTGGTTTTCTCCCAGGAGGGTTTTTACAGTCTTGTAATTGTCTGCTTACATTTATAAGGACGGCTCGAGACAGAGACAGAAACAGTAATAATAAGCCATGTCACCATGTCAAATGCCCTGCGAGCTAAAGGTGACAATTAGAGTGCGAGACCAGAAAATATATTGACACAGAATACATCAACTCATCTATACAGTACAGTCATTAACACTGCATCACATTATAGTTACAAAATACTAATAATATGAGCAAGCTTGTTATATCACCTACCGTATTTTTCGCCGTATAAGACGCACTTTTTCTTCCCCAAAACTGGGGGGAAAAAGTCGGTGCGTCTTATACGGCGAATACACCCCTATCGCGGCGGTCCCTGCGGCCATCAACAGCCGGGACCCGCGGCTAATACAGGACATCACCGATCGTGGTGATGCCCTGTATTAACCCTTCAGACGCGGCGATCAAAGCTGACCGCCACGTCTGAAGGGAAAGTGACACTAACCCGGCTGTTCAGTCGGGCTGTTCGGGACCACCACGATTTCACCGCGGCGGTCCCGAACAGCCCGACTGAATAGCCGGGTTAGTGCTTACAGGACACTGGGAGGGACCTTACCTGCCTCCTCGGTGTCTTCTCCGTTCAGGGATCCCCTGTATGCCGGCGCTCTCCTTCCTCATCATCACGTCGTCGCGTACGTGCGTCGGCGTGCGTAACGACGTGATGGCGGCGACGTAGAGCGAGGACACGTGAGTATTACCTCCTATGCAGTGGTCTTCAATCTGCGGACCTCCAGATGTTGCAAAACTACAACTCCCAGCATGCCCGGACAGCCAACAGCTGTCCGGGCATGCTGGGAGTTGTAGTTTTGCAACATCTGGAGGTCCGCAGGTTGAAGACCACTATTGGGTTCAAAATCTTAATTTTTTTTGATTTTGCCCCTAAAAATTGGGTGCGTCTTATACGCCGGTGCGTCCTATAGGACGAAAAATACGGTATATCTTATTATGTAATCTTTATCTAAGTCATGGCACACATACTATACATTAACACAATGAAAGTTATTCACCTATGGCAATCCTACTTGAGTTCATTTCTATGCTAGACTACAATATTAGAAGAATGTTACTGTGATAGAAAGTGTTTTGCCCTAACTTATAAGTCAGACTGTGTTTATAGATTTCAGCTAGCAGTCTACAACAAGTTGCATACATCAGGGAATGCTGACCCAATGTACCAGGTAAGTATGCAGACCAGCACTCACCTGGAGCTTGAATCCACTTTTATAGTATAGCTACATCTACGAATGGTTAAGAAGGTAGCTAAAATGCATCATGTGAAACTGAATTCAAGCTACACATGTGTGCGTGCCGGTCTGCATACTTACTTGTATGATCCATGATTAAAGGGGTACCCTGCCCCTAGACATCTTATAAGATGTCTGATCGCGGGGGTCCTGCCGCTGGGGACCCCCTTAATCTCGTCTGCAGCACCCCAGACATCCGGTGTATGGAGCGAACTTCACTCCTTGCCGGATGTCTGGCGATGCGGGGCTGAGGCTTGTGATGTCACGATTACTCCCCGCTCGTGACGTCACGGCCATGCTCCCTCAATTAAAGTTTATGGGAGGGGGCGTGACAGAGAAACGCAAGGGTCTCCAGCAGGGGAACCCCTGCGATCAGACATCTTATCCCCTATCCTTTGGATAGGGGATAAGATGTCTAGGAGTGGAGTACCCCTTTAAACCTAATGGTATGTAATGGTAAACGTCCTCCCAACCAAAATGGTACCAATGAAAAACATTAACATATCGCCAAAATGCAAGTCCTCAAACAGCTCTGCTGACAATAAAAAATAAAGTTATTGTTTTCAAAATAATATGTATTTTAAAGGTTAGTATCCATTCCAAAAAATTCTAATGAGTTATAGCGACATGTCAAGAATTTTGATCTGGGAGGGACCAGGTGCTAAGACCTATCCCTGGTCACTAGTTTATACTTGCAACTGCTGAGCTCCCCTCAGGAAGTGACAAGAGTGGTGTGTGAGTATATAGAATGTCTTATATGCTCTTTCCGCTGTGTGAGTATATAGAATGTCTTATATGCTCTTTCCGCTCACTGAAGAGAGGCAAGCAGTGGTGAGCCTTGTGTGGGGAAACCTGTGTTTTGAGCTGGTGGAGACTAGCTTACCAGTGGATAGAGAAGGAAGTGACTAATGTGCAGCCAGTGGATAGACAGCCTAGGATTTTGTTCCAGTGTGAATTGTGTTTTATGTTGTCCTGCAAACTGTCCCAATAAACTTGACGAGCGTCAGATTGCATGAAGAAGTGGTCTGGTCCCGCTTGTTGAAGTGGAGAAACATGTCCTGTGGCTGTGTCAAGGAGGATTCTTGAGCTAATCCCAGAGTGAAATCTCACTATATATATATATATATATATATATATATATATATATATATGTATATATATATATATATATATATATATATATATATTTTCACACACACAAGTCTGTCATTCTGCATGTGCAGATCAAGGGACCAATTTCCAAGTGGCACAGGGAAAATAGCCATGAAATTTCTCTAAAAGTAAAAAAATAAAACTTAACCTTTATTTAGGGAGAACTCCAGCCAAATGAAATTACCTTTATATAACTACACATGGTAAAGTTATATAACTTTGCAATGTGAAGTGTAATCTTTGCTGAGCACATACCCTGTTTCTCTCAGTTTTTCCTCCATGCAGGAAGTCCAGGAGATCTTATCACACTGATGACTAGCATCTACCATAGATTACACTTCACACTCCCCTCTCCCAAGCTCAGAGAGCTGAGAGCTTCAGTGTTCCGTGTGTGAGAGTCCCTGATTGGCTGGAGGGCAACACACACCCTCACTGCTCACTCTCACAGCAGCCCCTCCCTGCAGCTCACACAGGAGACAAGCCCAGTGTGGGTAGTTTTCAAAGGCTGTTTATGGGGGTCTGATTTTGAAACAAATCAGCTGCGATGCCTTGTGGAGTCATGGTGAGATTATATATATTACTTATTTAAGTTTTTTTTACCACTTTTGGCTGGATTACTCCTTTAATTACTAACAAAAAAATAAAGTCTTTTAAAATCCCAATGCCCTGTCTTCCCATAGTTTAAATAGGGTCATACCATGAAGACAGGAGGGTAACATATGAAGTGACT
The DNA here is from genome assembly GCF_029499605.1 of Hyla sarda. NCBI lineage: Eukaryota > Metazoa > Chordata > Amphibia > Anura > Hylidae > Hyla > Hyla sarda. The sequence goes on along the minus strand of NC_079189.1, from coordinate 384,555,484 downwards.
TGTGCTGTAATAATACTGTACTGTACCACAATTAGTGGTAACTCAAACAAAACAATCTGGGTCACAATGTTAGTAGTAACCTCCCAGTTTACAGAATAATGGTAGTACACTCTGCTACCCCACGGCCAGACAGATATGTTCCATACAAAATGTGTTGTTGATACCTGTGTAAAAAGACAACTACTACACAGGACTGTCTCTATGTATAGCACTACATGGGGCGACTCCACCTTACTATGAATTAAATAGGTATAGTACAATAATGAAATAGGAGGAAAATGCATTAAGTTCCTCTCTTCAATGTTAAAACCTCTGGACTTGCTTCCAACTATTGTTTACAACAGTGAGATATTGTCTGTCATGCATAATTAGTTTAGCAGCAAGTTATAACACAGACAGGTATGGCTAGTACTGCAAACCAAATTTAATCTGTGAACAAACCGAATCCGCAGTGCAGACGTCCTCACCCTTAAACATACAAACGGCACAGTTTTCCTAGGTAGTCTGATAAGCTATCTGTTTTAGAGGTAAGCTAAAAAAAAAAAAGATGAGAGAGCGCTCCAATGGGAAGTATTTAGGAGTTTTTGGTGGGGGCCCATTTATTGAAAATTGCTCACTAAGTGTTGTTGTGCAAGCAAAGAGGCACAACACTCGATAGGCTTAATAAAAGCAGATCCTGGTAGTTTCCTGGAGGACTGCTGCTGGATCCTTCTACTCATACAATTCGTGAGCACAACAATGGAGAAGGAAGCACACTAAGAGCATGCATGGATTGAGGAAGGTAAAAGCGCTGTCCTCAAGTATTTAAATGAACCTTTTTGTCTGTCTACACATGTCTGATGAAGAGGGCAGCCTGCCCTTGAAATGCGTTACATGTATTTTAAATGAATAACCCTTGAATATTCATACAATACACCGGTTTCAGGACAGTGCTTTTACCTTCCTCAATCCATGCATGCTCTTAGTGTGCTTCCTTTTCCCGTGTTTTAGGGTAGCAAGCTAATGCTGAAGCATGTATCTAGCAAGTGTATTATGCGTCAGTACTAAATGACCCTGAATGGTGAGACAGAACAGTGATTTAAAAACACACACGCTGCCACACAATGTTTGACTGGAAAGACAACTTCCTCAAGGGTGTAGACAGATTTAAGGCCCATGTGAGTTTTTAAGCCTATTATACAAAGCAAAAACTTGTGACTCCTTATACAGGGCATCCATTCCAAATCTTCCGGTTACACCAAGCAACCTCTAGTATATATCCTGCCTTTACTATACAAACACCAGCAATATAGATTTTTATATAGTTTGCAACCAGCCTCTTCAAAATCAAGCTTTACCTTGTCATTTGTGTTATTTGATACAAAAAAAAAAACACATTAAGAGATTGGCATTAATGTATTTTGTGTAGTACTCCTTTCTATCCCCAATCCTTAGAGAAAAGTAAAAAGAACACTTGAAATATTTTATGAATAATTCCTGTCAATAAAATGTATTTATAATACATTATGAAGGACAGATTCATTTTTAAATGTAGCACAGTGTTCAAGTGGACTCCACAAGCTAAATGATTCATAGAGGTATACATAAATTCATTAAAAGGAATGTATCACCTCTATTTTTCTAATAAATTAAGATTGACATTCTGTACCTTACTATGAGGGCGGCCATCTTGGCTGACTTGCTGTTAACAACATTCTGACATATGCTTTACAGCAGCCTCATGGATCATATGATACTGTCAAAGAAGGGGCAGGTGTTAGGAGTTGCGCCGCGGTCAGACATGCTGGCCACGGTGGCACTCCTCCTCCGCTGCCCGGCTTGTCCCGTTCTGTGGTTCGCATCCCGCGATGCGACCACAGCCTGTCCACCACCTCTTACCTTCCCCGTCGTCTCCGCTCTCTTCCTGCTTGCCAGCGCGCGCCCGCCTCCTAGGGCGCACACGTGCTGGTTCTGTGAAATTTTAAGGGACAGTACACATTTAATTGGTTCTTGCTTTCCCATGACCCTATAAGTACAGGCACTTCCTTTTGACCCTTGCCGGATCTTTGTGCCTTATCAGCCTAAGAGAAAGCATTCTGTTTGTGCCTTGCCTTGCCGTGTTCCAGACCCTGTTGCTACGTATCCTGACTTTGCTTCTGTGCCGCCTGCCCTCTGACCTCTTGTTTCGTGACCTGACCTTGCTCCTGTGCTGCCTGCCCTGACCGCCTGCCTGTCCTGACTATGAGTTGCCTTCTCCATCCAGTACCACGTACATCTCGGCTACCTGTGTGGATGAGTTGTATCAGGGTTAGCGAACTGGGCGCTGCCTGCCGCAGCAAGTCCATCCCGCTTTGCGGTGGGTTCTGGTGAAAACCAGCAGCACCTTAGACTCCGCTCCCTGATACGGCCCATGCCATCATCCACACAGGTAAGCAGATGCACTACTCCTCATGTGGATTCTGTTTCATCTGCCTCCAGCTTTATAATAGGGAGGTGTTGCTTGTAATTGTATTCCTGTAGGATTCCTGTTATATCTGCTAATATTTCTTTAAAAATAAGTATAAAAACTTGATTTAAAGTTTAAACTATATAAAAAAATATTTTTCAGATTGTAATGATAAGGAATAGCCTATCAAGAAACTACTCTGCTTCTTTTTTTTTTTTCTTTCAACTGTTTATTTGTTAAAGAATTTTTCTTTTATATTTTTTTCGAATGTAAGTACATAAAACAATAAACAAAGGTCAATACATATTGACAAGACCAAGTTACATCTTCTACAGTCAAATTTTGCTCTGGCTACTCTGGTGAGCAGGGTCTTAAAGGGGTACTCGAGTGGAAAACTATTTTTTTTTTATATCAACTGGTGCCAGAAAGTTAAACAGATTTGTAAATGACTTCTATTACAAGATCTTAATCATTCCAGTACTTATCAGCCGCTGTATGTTCCACAGGAAGTTCTTTTCTTTTTTAATTTATTTTCTGAATGACCACAGTGCTCTCTGCTGACACATCTGTCCATGTCAGGAACTGTGCAGAGTAGGAGCAAATACCCATTGCAAACCTATCCTGCTCTGGACAGTTACTAAAATGGACAGAGGTGTCATCAGAGAGCACTGTGGTCAGACAGAAAAGAAATTCAAAAAGAAAAGAACTTCCTGTGGAACATACAGCAGCTGATAAGTACTGGAAGGATTAAGATTTTTTTAATAGAAGTAATTTACTAATCTGTTTAACTTTCTGGCACCAGTTGATATAAAGAAAAAAAATTCCAGTGGAGTAGCCCTTTAACCCTTTAAGAACCCAGACAATTTTCACTGTAGGACCCGGCCATTTTTTGAACATCTGACCACTGTCAATTTAAACATTAATAACTCTGGAATGCTTTTAGTTATCATTCTGATTCCGAGATTGTTTTTTCGTGACATATTCTTCTTTAACATAGTGGTAAAATTTTGTGGTAACTTGCATAATTTCTTGGTGAAAAATCCCCAAATTTGATGAAAAATTGGAAAATTTTGCATTTTTCTAACTTTGAAGCTCTCTGCTTGTAAGGAAAATGGATATTCCAATTAAAAAATTTTTTTTATTCACATATACAATATGTCTACTTTATGTTTGCATCATAAAATTGACAAGTTTTTACTTTTGGAAGACACCAGAGGGCTTCAAAGTTCAGCAGCAATTTTCCAATTTTTCACAAAATTTTCAAACTCACAATTTTTCTGGGACCAGTTCAGGTTTGAAGTGGATTTGAAGGGTCTTCATATTAGAAATACCCCACAAATGACCCCATTATAAAAACTGAACCCCCTAAAGTATTCATAATGACATTCAGTCAGCATTTTAACCCTTTAGGTATTTCAAAGGAATAGCAGCAAAGTGTAGGAGAAAATTCACAATCTTCATTTTTTACACTCGCATGTTCTTGTAGACCCAATTTTTGAATTTTTACAAGGGGTAAAAGGAGAAAATGTATACTTATGTTTGTAGCCCAATTTCTCTCGAGTAAGCACATACCTCATATGTCTATGTAAAGTGTTCGGCGGGCGCAGTAGAGGGCTCAGAAGCGAAGGAGCGATAAGGGGATTTTGGAGAGTACGTTTTTCTGAAATGGTTTTTGGGGGGCATGTTGCCTTTAGGAAGCCCCTATGGTGCCAGCCAAAAAAAAAACACATGCCATACCATTTTGGAAACTAGACCCCTTGAGGAGCGTAACAAGGAATAAAGTGAGCCGTAATACCCCACAGGTATTTCACGACTTTTGCATATGTAAAAAAAAAAAAAAATTTTCACTAAAATGTGCGCTTCACCCCAAATTTCACATTTTTGTAAGCGTTAATAGCAGAAGAGACCCCCCAAAATCTGTAACCCCATCCCTTCTGAGTATGGAGGTACCCCATCTGTGGACGTCAAGTGCTCTGCTGGTGCACTACAATGCTCAGAAGAGAGGGAGCGCCTTTGAGCTTTTGGGAAAAAAATGTTTGGAATGGAAGTCTGGGGCCATGTGCGTTTACAAAGCCTCCCGTGGTGCCAGAACAGTGGAGCCCCCCCCCCCCCCCCCACATGTGACCCTATTTTGAAAACTACACCCCTTACAGAATTTAATAAGGGGTGCAGTGAATATTTACACCCCACTGGCGTTTGACAGATCTTTGGAACAGTGGGCTGTGCAAATGAAAAATTAAATTTTTCATTTTCACGGACCACTGTTCCAAAAATCTGCCAGACCCCTGTGGGGCGTAAATGCTCACTGTACCCCTTATTACATTACGTGAGGGGTGTAGTTTCCAAAATGGGGTCACATGTGGGTATTTATATTTTTGCGTTTATGTCAGAACCACTGTAAAATCAGCCACCCCTGTGCAAATCACCAATTTAGGCCTCAAATGTACATAGTGTGCTCTCACTCCTGAGCCTTGTTGTGCGCCCACAGAGCATTTTACGCCTACATCTGAGGTATTTCTGTACTCAGGAGAAATTGCATTACAAATTTTGGGGGTCTTTTTTTCCTTTTTACGCTTGTGAAAATAAAAAGTATAGGGCAACACCAGCATGTTAGTGTAAATTTTTTTTATTTTTTTACACTAACAAGCTGGTGTAGCCCCAACTTTTCCTTTTCATAAGGGTTAAAAGGAGAAAAAGCCCCCAATATTTGTAGTGCAATTTCTCCCGAATTCGGAGATACCCCATATGTGGCCCTAAACTGTTTCCTTGAAATACGACAGGGCTCTTAAGTGAGAGAGCGCCATGCGCATTTGAGGACTAAATTAGGGATCGCATAGGGGTGGACATAGGGGTATTCTACGCCAGTGATTCCAAAACAGGGTGCCTCCAGCTGTTGCTAAATTCCCAGCATGCCTGGACAGTCAGTGGCTGTCCGGAAATGCTGGGAGTTGTTGTTTTGCAACAGCTGGAGTCTCCGTTTTGGAAACACTGCCATACAATACGGTTTTCATTTTTATTGGGGGGGGGACAGTGTAAGAGGTGTATATGTTGTGTTTTACTCTTTATTATGTGTTAGTGTAGTGTAGTGTTTTTAGGGTACATTCGCACTGACGTGTTGCGGTGAGTTTCCCGCTAGGAGTTTGAGCTGCGGTGAAAAATTTGCCGCAGCCCAAACTTGAAGCAGGAAACTTACTGTAAGCCTGCCCGTGTGAATGTACCCTGTACGTTCACATGGGGGGGGGGGGCAAACCTCCAGCTGTTTCAAAACTACAACTACCAGCATGTACTGATAGACCGTGCATGCTGGGAGTTGTACTTTTGCAACAGCTGGAGGCACACTGGTTGGAAAACCTTCAGTTAGGTTCTGTTACCTAACTCAGTATTTTCTAACCAGTGTGCCTCCAGCTGTTGCAAAACTACAACTCCCAGCATGTACTGATCACCGACGGGCATGCTGGGAGAAGTAGTTATGCAATAGCTGGAGGTACGCAACTACAACTCCCAGCATGCCGAGACAGCTGATTGCTGTTTGGACATGCTGGGATTTGCAGTTTTGCAACATCTGGAGGGCTACAGTTTTAGAGAACACTGCAAAGTGATCTCCAAACTGTGGTCCTCCAGCAGTTGCAAAACTACAATTCCCAGCATGCCCTGACAGCAAACAGTTGTTTGGGCATGCTAGGAGTTGTAGTTTTGCAAGATCTGGAGGGCTACAGTTTAGGGACCACTATATAGTGGTCTCAAACTGTAGCCCTCCAGCTGTTGCAAAACTACATATTCCAGCATGCCCAAACAGCTGTCTGGGCATGCTGGGAGTTGTAGTTTTGCAACATCTGGAAGGCTACAGTTAGAGACCACTGTATGAATGGCTGTGGATATAGTGTTTCTGGATTTTGCCAAAGCGTTTGATACTGTCCCTCACAGACGTCTGACAGGTAAGTTAAGGTCCTTGGGCTTGGAAACTTTAGTTTGTAACTGGATTGAACACTGGCTCATGGATCGTACCCAGAGAGTGGTGGTAAATGATTCGTACTCTGATTGGTCCCCGGTTATTAGTGGTGTACCCCAAGGTTCAGTACTGGGCCCGCTGCTGTTTAATTTATTTATCAATGATATAGAGGATGGTATTAACAGCTCTGTTTCTATCTTTGCAGATGACACCAAGCTTTGTAGCACGGTACAGTCTATAGAGGATGTGCATAAGTTACAAGATGACTTGGATAGACTAAGTGTCTAGGCATCCACTTGGCAAATGAGGTTCAATGTGGATAAATGTAAAGTTATGCATCTGGGTACTAATAACCTGCATGCGTCGTATGTCTTAGGGGGGATTAAACTGGCAGAGTCACTGGTAGAGAAGGATCTGGGTGTACTTGTAGATCACAGACTACAGAATAGCATGCAATGTCAGGCTGCTGCTTCCAAAGCCAGCAGGATATTGTCATGTATCAAAAGAGGCATGGACTCAAGGGACAGGGACATAATACTCCCCCTTTATAAAGCATTGGTACGGCCTCACCTGGAATATGCTGTTCAGTTTTGGTCGCCTGTTCATAAAACGGACACTGCAGAGTTGGAAAGGGTGCAGAGACGCGCGACCAAACTAATATGGGGCATGGAACATCTTAGCTATGAGGAGCGATTAAAGGAGTTACAATTGTTTAGTCTTGAGAAGAGACGTTTAAGGGGGGATATGATAAACGTATATAAGTATATTAATGGCCCATACAAAAAATATGGAGAAAAACTGTTCCAGGTTAAACCCCCCCAAAGGACGAGGGAGCACTCCCTCCGTCTGGAGAAGAAAAGGTTTAGTCTAAAGGGGCGGCACGCCTTCTTTACCGTGAGGACTGTGAATTTATGGAACGGTCTACCTCAGGAACTGGTCACAGCAGGAACAATAAACAGCTTTAAAACAGGGTTAGATACATTCCTGGAACAAAATAACATTAAAGCTTATGCAGAATTATAAAACTACATCCCTTTCCCTTATCCACTTACATCCTTCCCTTCAATCCCCTGGTTGGACTTGATGGACGTATGTCTTTTTTCAACCATACTAACTATGTAACTATATGTAACTATGTATAATGGTCTCAAACTGTACCCTGCAGATGTTGCTAGGCAACTCACCGGCTTCCGTCGGATCCAGCCGCACGTCATCGCTGCCCGCCGATCTCCGTCGCCTGCAGACTCCGTCGCCCGCCCGGATCGGTAAGTGGATCTTCGCCGCCGGTCCCCGTCTTTTCCCCGTCCTGCCATGCCTATTGTGGGAGGGCAGGACGGGGAAAACGAAAGTAAACCCCCCCGCCCCATGATCTGCTATTGGTGGTCGCGTCTAGACCACCAATAGCAGGGATAGGAGGGGTGGCACCCGTGCCACCTCACTCCTATCGCTTCAGGGGGATCCTGGGTGTCTGAGACACCCGCGATCTCCCTTACATTCCGGGTCACCGGGTCACTATAGACCCGTAATGACCCAGAATCGCGCAAATCGCAAGTGTGACATGGGGGGGATCGCCGACATGGGGGGGGGATCTGATGACCCCACTGGGCATTTGCACGGGATGCCTGCTGAATGATTTCAGCAGGCATCCAGGTCCGATCCCCGCCCGGCGCACGGCGGGGACCGGAACTGCCCATGACGTAACTGTACATCATGGGTCCTTAAGACCCAGGGTGTCGGGACGTAACGTTACGTCATGGGTCCTGAACGGGTTAAGGAAGGTAGGTCTTTACCCTTTAACCCCTCTACTGTCATCTGAACTCCACTGCTCCCCTCATTGTGTCTGCAGGGGAGCCATTGATTGGTGGAACTGACAAGCAAAAAAAAAACATACAACCAGGGGTCCTTACCAGGTAGTCAGAAAAAATTGCAAAGCCGAATGGAATCTAGAAACATAAAATAAACAAAGCTGAGTCAAATAACGATAACAGAAATGCAGGCAAAAGAGAAGTAAGGAAGGCAGACACCAAATCAATTATCCAGCAGTAGGGGCTAATTCAAGAGAGAAGTCAGACAATACATAAAAAGCAATCCACAAGTACACTGACTGGCTCAGAGGAAGGAACATAGCTGATTCGAACAATGTATCAAGCTCATAGACTGGCTGCACTAACCCAGTCCCTGACTGGTCTGATCCGCCCAACCAGCTGATTGGTTGTTTTACAAAGTCCTGCAATTGGCTAAATGACTATGCACAATGTATAAGCGCAGCCCGGCTCCTCTGTCAGCTAAACAAATTGTTACACTCTGCGTTCCAGCGGCAAGCACCGGCCCGTCCATCACCTTGCTCCGCTCCTGCTTCCTCTCAGCCTCGGTGCGCGCGCCCATAATTAGTAATGCACCTGAACAGCACATTATAAATTGTTGCACCTCCCACACCCCCCTGCCGGATCTTCAGTGCTCATTGCCTGAGAGAAAGCGTTTCCATAGCCTGTTTTTGCCATACCCTTGTTCCAGACCTTCTGAACCTTTGCCGCCTGCCTTGACCTTCTGCTACATTGACTACGACTCTGCCTCATCCTCCTGTACCTTGCCTTGCCCAGTTACCTGTGTGGTCGTGCCATGTCAGGGGTTGCGACCTGGGTGTTTGCAGCCACTGCAAATCCATCCTGCTTTGCGGCGGGCTCTGGTGAAGACCAGCGGTACCTTAGACTCAGCTCCCTGATACGGTTCGAGTCATCAGCCACACAGGTGAAGGATCCACATCCAGTTCATGACAGCCCCACATACAGGTGCCTAACAGCAAGATCCGGCCATGGATCCAACTTGGGTTCTACTGCCAGATAATTCTGATCTTGCACCTATCGTGGGGCTCCAGTCTCAGCAGTTGGTCCAGCAGGCACAGCAGCTTAACCATGATGCAGCAGTTGCTTTCTGCTCAGCAGCAACTGCCACATCCCCAGCCTCCTCCTCTAGCTCCAGTACAGCCTCTTGCTGCTGCAGTCTCCTCCGGGACCAAGCTCCGTTTGTCGCTATCAGAAAAATATGAGGGGGATCCCAAGTCCTGTCGTGGTTTTGTGACACAGTGCTCCATGCACATTGAACTCATGGCAGACCAGTTCTCCACGGAACGTGCAAAGGTGGCTTTCGTCATTAGTCTCCTGTCTGGAAGGGCTTTGGCCTGGGCAACCCCGCTGTGGGATCGCAGTGATGTCGTCACTATTAATCTCCAGGCATTCCTGACGGAATTTCGCACTGTCTTCAAGGAACCTGCTCGTGCCTCCTCCACAGAGACAGCCCTGCTGAATCTTTCTCAGGGAAACTCCACAGTTGGCGAGTATGCCATCTGGTTCCGAACCCTGGCATCAGAGTTTTCCTGGAATAATGAAGCTCTCTGCGCAACATTCAAGAGAGGACTATCTAGTCAGATGAAGGATGTCCTCGCTGAAAATCTGTGTCTATACTGCGCTAGTGCGGATCACTTCCTAAAAAACTGTCCTCTGCGTCCTCAGCCACAGGGAAACGCTCGCACCTAGGGTCTGTGGGAGAGTTCTCCCTAGGTGTGAATACCACCTCTCCACACTTAAATATAACTGTCCAGCTTGTCTTGCCCTCCAAAGACATCATCACTGTTCTTGCCTTTTTTATTGATGCTTCCCTAGTACATAAGCATCGTCTGCCAGTGTCCCGCCTGTAAAAGCCTCTGTACATCTTTACGGTCAATGGTGAAAGACTGGACTGTACCGTGCTATTTCGCACAGGACCATTGTCTATGCAGGTCGGAGTCTCGCATAGGGAGAACTTGACCTTCTATGTTCTCCCACATTGTACTTCTCCTCTTTTGCTTGGTCTACCATGGTTGCAACTCCATGCCCCGCAACTGGATTGGAAGACTGGAGAAGTTCTTCGCTGGGGTCCGCATTGCAACAACCACTGTATCCACATTCGAGTCTCTAAAGTGGTTCCCTCTTCTCGTCCTATGCCCAGTTTGCCATTTTTTCTACAGGACTATGCTGTCTTCTGTGAAAAGCAAGCCAAAGTGTTACCACGGCATCGTCCCTATGATTGTCCAATTGACTTGCTACCCGGCACCACACCTCCCAGGGGCAGATTTTACCCAATATCGGTTCCTAAAACTTTGGCCATGTCCAATTACATCAGGGAGAACCTCCAGAAGGGTTTTATCAGGAAGTCTTCCTCCCCAGCCAGAGCCGGCTTCTTCATAGAGAAAAAAGACGGGTCATTGCGACCATGCATAGACTACCGAGGTTTGAATAAAATTACTGTAAAGAACCGCTACCCACTTTCTTTAATCTCGGAATTGTTTGACCGTCTGCGAGGAGCTAAGACTTTCTCTAAACTGGACCTTCGTGGGGCTTATAATCTGATTCGTATACGTGAAGGGGACGAATGGAAGACTGCGTTCAATACAAGTGACGGACATTTTGAATACCTTGTGATGCCATTCGGACTCTCTAATGCTCCAGCAGTCTTCCAGGAATTCGTCAACGATATTTTCCGTGACCTTCTGTACTCCTGTGTCATTGTCTATCTGGATGACATACTCATTTATTCGCCCAATGTCCAGTCTCATCGCTCCCACCTCCGCCAAGTGTTACAGCATCTCCGGGAAAACCATCTCTACGCTAAGCTAGAGAAGTGCACCTTTGAAACGACTTGCCTCCCTTTTCTGGGCTACATTGTTACCAGTCAAGGTCTTCAAATGGATCCCAACAAATTATCCGCAATTCATTCCCCACTACTCTACTCTGGTAGCCCCCATCGTTGCACTCACCAAGAAGACAGCTAACTCTAAAGTCTGGAGACTCCTGAGGCCGAAGAAGCATTTAAACAGTTAAAGTCGGCTTTTGCATCTGCTCCTGTTCTCTCTAGACCTGAACCTAACAAGCCATTCATCCTGGAAGTGGATGCTTCTTCAGTTGGAGCAGGTGCAGTCTTAACGCAAAAATCTGATAAGGGGAAAACTTTAACCTGCGGATTTTTCTCCAAAACATTCTCCCCTGTGGAAAAGAACTATACCATCGGGGATCGCGAGCTCCTGGCCGTTAAGTTGGCGTTGGAGGAATGGCGTCACATTCTGGAGGGCTCTGTACATCCTGTTACGATTTATTCTGACCACAAAAACTTGCTCGATCTGCAGACCGCCCATCGACTCAACCCACGGCAGGCCAGGTGGTCGCTATTTTTCTCCAGGTTCTACTTCTATATCCACTTCTGTCCTGCAAAAAAAAATGTATGAGCTGACGCCCTTTCCAGGTCCTATGATGTGCATGACAATGAATCTCCTCCGCAGCATATTATTTCTCCTGAACGTCCCATCTCTGTGGCTCCTGCAAGTCTTCAGCATCTGCCTCTCGGAAAGATTTACGTATCTCCCCGTATGAAACTTCGAGTCAAATGGGGACAATGTAATGAAATGGGGACATTCTTCTCTACTGGCTGGCCATCCCTGTATTCGTAAATCCCTACAGCTCATCTCCAGGCAATACTGGTGGCCTACCTTAAAAAGGGATGTCGTTGACTTTGTCCGGTCCTGCTCAGTATGTGCTCGCGACAAGACACCTCGTTCCAAGCCAGCGGGACTTCTTCAGCCCTTGCCAGTTCCTGAGCTTCCCTGGACCAATATTTCCATGGACGTCATTACCAACCTTCCACCTTCCCAAGGCAATACAGTCATCTGGGTGGTTGTAGAACGATTTTCTAAGATGGCGCATTTTGTACCTTTACCCGGACTTCCTTCAGCACCACAGCTTGCTAAGGTATTTTTTCAGCATATCTTTCGTTTACACTGACTTCCTTCCCATATAGTCTCTGACTGTGGTGTCCAATTCGTGTCTAAGTTCTGGCGGCCCACTGCTCACGCTTACAAGTTAAGCTGGATTTTTCCTCGGCCTACCACCCTCAGTCTAATGGACAGGTTGAGAGGGTGAATCAGATCTTAGGAGACTATCTGCATCATTTCATCTCTGCGCGCCAAGATGATTGGGTTGATCTGCTACCCTGGGCGGAGTTCTCCTACAATCATAAAGATTCCGACTTTTTCATCCATCTGGCAGAAGACACGTCGCTCTCTTCTACATGCTACTTCTCGCATGAAATTCCAAGCGGACAAGAAAAGACGACCTCCTCCTGAATTCTCTCCAGGTAAAGTCTGGTTATCTTCTAAATATATCCGGTTCAGGTTGCCCAGTTATAAACTTGGTCCTCGCTATTTGGGTCCCTATAAAGTCAAGAAGAGACTCAATCATGTGGCCTATTCTCTCCATCTGCCCTCATCCCTCCGGATTCCGAATTCCTTCCATGTTTCCCTCTTGAAACCGGTCATCTACAACAGATTTTCTCAAAAGGACATCTCACCTTTTCCCATATCTGGTACCTCTGATGTTTTTATTGTTAAGGACATCTTGGATTCCAAATTTGTCAGAGGAAAGCATTTTTTCCTGGTAGATTGGGAAGGATTCGGTCCGGAGGAGAGGTCTTGGGAGCTGCAGGAAAACATTCTGGACCAGGACCTTCTCAGGAAATTCCAGACCTGCAAAAGGAGGGGGAGACCAAAGGGGGGGGGGATACTGTTACACTTTGCGCTCTGGCCGCAAGCACCGGCCGGGAGCGCAGAGTCCCTGTATCCCCGTCTCCTGGCGGGGCTGGGATGCGCATCGCGGGACATGCCCACATGCAAGTCCCAGCCCGTCTATTACATTGCTCCACTCCTGCTACTTCCTCTCAGCCTCGGTGCGCGCGGCCCCGTCCCTTAGGGCGCGCGCATGCAGGTGCTTTGAAATTTAAAGGGTCAGTGCGCCCATAATTAGTAATGCACCTGAACAGCACATTATAAATTATTGCACCTCACACCCCTGCCGGATCTTCAGTGCTCATTGCCTACGAGAAAGTGCTTCCATAGCCTGTTTTTGCCATACCCGTGTTCCAGACCTTGCTGCTACATTTACTGACTCCGAACCTTTGCCCCCTGCCTTGACCTTCTGCTACGTTGACTACGCCTCTACCTCATCCTCCTGTACCTCGCTTTGCCCAGTTACCTGTGTGGTCGTGGCATGTTGGGGGTAGCAACCTGGGTGTCGCCTGCTGCTGCAAATCCATCCTGCTTTGCGGCGGGCTCTGGTGAAGACCAGCGACACCTTAGATTCCGCTCCCCCATACGGTTCGAGTCATCAGCCACACAGGTGAAGGATCCACATCCAGTTCGTGACAGTCCCGCATACAGGTGCGTAACACAAATGACATCAGTGTGAAATGTGCCATATGAACATAGAAAGAAGAGCTTGTTACTTAGAGAAGGTTTTATACAGATGTGGGGACAGAGCTGAGAATACTTAATTCTGTGAGGTGTCAGATAAGTGAGGAGATATAAGTAGGAGATATAACTTTTTCTAATTAACTGGTGCTTGAGTATTATATAGAGACACCGTCATAATATTTCATTAAATGTGAACAAAATGTTCTTAGAAAAAAGTAAGGAAATTTATTTCCGTGAAATACCATGTAATTTTCAGCTTCTTATTAGACAAAAGAAGTACAGCGCCCTGGAACTAACAATCTAAATTAAATAATAATAAAACACTATGCATAAGTAATCAGCAGGAAATCATTAGAAGAATGCTGAAAGAATATAAAGGGTATGTGTAAAGTAACACATTATCACATTATTAATATTTGGGAGCTTCCTAAAGAAAAGCAGTGATCCTTAACTATATGCAACTTAACACAAGCGTTATTGATGACTAAAACATCCAAAACTATAGGTTAAAATAAGAACTGTACTTTTTATACTGCTCTGGTTTACTTACAGAACCTTACTTCACTTTCTAGCATCTTCTTCTATCTCTGCTGCAGTGAAATGTTGCGGTAAAAACATGACATTGCCGAGCATGTTACAATTATAGAGTTGCAAATAAGGTATCTAAAACTTACCAAATGTGCATGCTGAAAATAACATCCAAGATTTGATGTTGCCAGTGCCTAACTTTTTATTTACTTAAAATCAAAATCAGAAATAGTCCAAAAGTCGTATTTCTACATTTTGTTTTTAACTAATCCTGTGTACTCACGATTAGAACATGAATTCTAAGGATGCAAGTCAGCAGTGCTAAGAAGGTGTTTGAATTTACCCCAATATTTTTTGGCAAATTCTTAAATTTGCCTGGTTGGCAGCTTTTAAAAAAAATGTCCTTATGGGTTCTCTCGGAAATAAAAATACCACCATTATAAGGTAAATAGGCATTTTTATGAAACTACTGATTCAGTAATTTACCAGCTGATGTACTCCATGTAATTCTCACCATCTCACTACTCTCCCAGTTTCCATCGGAAGACTCTGAAATACAGTATTGCTCAGAGGCATTTGAAAGTAAAATACAAAGATGAATGTAAGGCAACAAAAATATGCTTTTCCTAAATACTTAGCCTTTAAAAGACCGCCGAGCCATTACCAGAGGAGTCCTTATCAGTATGCTGAGCAGTGACATTTATACTGACTCCCATAGATTTGTCACAACACAGTTCCTTGCTTGCCAGTTTATTTTCCGCAGTTCTTCGGCCTGTGATTGCTGGGGAAAAAGTTTACTAAATAAACTATTTTGAAACTTTTTTGGCATATTTCTTTCCACCTGTTCTTGCTGCTAGACAAAAATTGATGTATTTTTCTCTCCCTTGCTTGAACTCCTCTTCACATATTCCTTCTTGGATGTGTGTCTTGTATATAAATGAAAGATGATAGTAATAATTTAGAGAGGAGTGCTTGATGCTGCTTAATAACATTTCCTATAATTGAAAGGGGAATTGTGCCTTAATTTTATACTGACTCACAGGAAAACTACTGTAGTATGACATTTAACTGCCTGCACTGGACTGAAGAAAATTGAATTTTTAGTAAGTTGTGATACCAGCATGGAAATTATACATAGATACTGTAGCATAAGTGGTTTTGAAACAGTGTGTATTGAATCATCGAAATGTAATTGTTTTATGCATTTCACAAAAGGTATTAAGACAGCAATGTAAACCATTACCATAATATCTACTACAACAACGACAGGACTGAACATTGACTGAAATAGATAAACGTTGAAAGATCTGGTCTGGACTACTGCACAAATAACAGTTCTATTAAATGATGTTGGTTTGAAATGATAAGGTGTCTTCCAAGCAAGTATAGGGACTATCATACAACATGTGTGGTACCCCTGAGGAGGATAAGTGGAGTAGTCCAAATATAGCTGATGGTCGTAGTCCCTCTGGGCACTAGTTGTGCTACATGTAGTAGGGTGGTCTGGCAGACTTGGTGGACTACCGGTCAGCCTTAACAACCCCTGAAAATGGAGGTTTTCTTGGTACAGTGTCTGGGGTTGTTGCATTAACAGTG
Organism: Hyla sarda; assembly: GCF_029499605.1. NCBI lineage: Eukaryota > Metazoa > Chordata > Amphibia > Anura > Hylidae > Hyla > Hyla sarda. The sequence goes on along the minus strand of NC_079189.1, from coordinate 384,539,713 downwards.
GTATGTAAAGTTTGACAACCAAACCCCTTGCAGTGAAGGTGAAACAAACACCACCAAAGTTTCTCAATGCTTCTAAAACTATATCTATGTGTTAAAACAGTGCAATTCACTTCTCTGGTGATTTCTCACCCAACACTTAGTGAAAACAAGATGCTTGTAACCAATTATTGAATGTTTTCACTACTGCCCATCTTTTTCTCTACTCCTTCTTTTCATCCTTCTTATCCACCTTACCAGACTGATCATTGAAAGATTCCAGGAGGGAAAACAAGTCAACAAAATCATTAGGCCAAATATTTTTTTTAAATTGTTAATGGTAAATGAAAACCCAAAGAGGAAGTTAAATATGTCATAGCCACCTTAAAGGGGTACTCCGCCCCTAGACATCTAAAGGATAGGGGATAAGATGTCTGAACCAGGAGGTCCTGCCACTGAGGACCCCCGCAATCTGGGCTGCAGCACCCCAGATGTCAGACAGTGGGACTTTCTTGTGACTTTTTTTTAAAATAATAAAGCAAAACCCATTGACATGTCATTAAAAACCAAAGGAAATTCCAACTTATTTACGTATTTTATGCTTATATGGTTCTCAATCATGGCATGCTGTGATTAAGAGCTGTATGAGCTTGAAATGCGTTAGAGTTTCTTTTTGTTTTTTTATGTCAATGGGGATTTTTTTGCAACTTTTAAAATGATTAAATTATCGTTTGGATATTGTCTATTGGGTGACACAGGACCCGGCTGGTGTTCATAAAACTGGTGATCTAACTTGCGCCCTTTTTTCTATTTTTGTTTTTTGCACCATGACCAAATAAAGCTAATCTTTTGCAGCATGCTTCTATTTTATAACTATATAGGGTACAATGTAGGGTGGTGGGGTGTATGTGCCAGTAATGCTATTTAGTCCCAGTAAAAAATACTGAAAAATAACTTATTATCGTAGGGGCATATAAAATAAAGGGGCAGCATGTTACATCAGGTTACTTCTTGAAAGTGCTCCCAGCTATGAAGTAGAAGCCAAACACTGGAACAGTTGAGATGTATTAGAAGTGCTATCATTTAGCCATATAATGACAATGGTCAAAATGATCCCTTCTTGTTAATGATATCATTCCCTGGGGCTGGTGATATTATTGCTTTTTGAGCATGATTACAGTGTTTTAGCATTGTTTATCTAGCTGTGTCATTGCCTGCAGTACTTGACATTGTTCAGTTTTCAATACCAGTCATCTTGCACTGTGGCAAATTAAATATATTACAGGCCTACCAACTTATTTATTCGACAGAGAAAAACATCTCTGTCTGCGTGCCCTAGGGCTGCACAAAGGCTTCATGAATCTCACATAGCTGGAAAAGATTTGCAAACCAATGTTACTGTGACCCTTATGCCGAACACAATGCATGTCTGAATAATCAGGAAAAAGTGTCATCTGGAATTTGAGAGCAATAACTCTGGGTGATGGGGTGAAAATAAATACACGGCTATCACCTCAACTTCCAGTATAAATAAAATCCATAGGCAAGTTAGCATGATCTTTCCATCTATTAATGACACCATGATGTACAGCAAGTCCAGCAACTGACTACTGTAGGTGCTGATGAGCTAGCCAATTACTATAACTAAAGAGAAGGACAGATCTGAGGCTGTATTGATATTGCTTTTAACCCCTAGAGGACACAGGACATACCTTTACAAGACATAACAATTACAAGGCATAACAATAAGAATAGTTACAAGCAGGAAAAAATGGTATTCAGGTCTATTGAACATTCAGTAAAAAGGAACCTATTTTATTTTATTTTGAATGTACAGAATCATTAAAGGGGTACTCCGCTGAAATCATCTCATCTCCTATCACCTCTCCTGCATTCTGATTAGGACTAGGTTAGGATAGTGTGCCTGTCTCAAAGTTAAGGCAGTTTTCTATGTATGATAAAAGGTACTCTAAATAAGTCATACCGTTAACAAATCTATTGCCTGAATAATACCCCCATACTATTACTGAATAAAAAAAACTGTATAAAGACCAATATTTCCTCCATACTGTGCCCAAAGTGGTATATTCCAGATCTATAGAGGTACTCTGATATTTGTCCATCAGATTCTACCCTCACAGCTGGAAGACATTATCATAGTGATCTGGGCCAGATGGAGAAGGAGGGAAAAAGATAGAAAATGTTATCTGTGAGTCACTGGATGTAATTGTACTACAATCACTTATGCCGTCTACACAGTACCGGTATAGAGCTTGAATCTACCACTATGGTCACTGTATGGAGAAAACGCTGGTCTTTATACAGTAGATTTTATTCATTAATAGTATGATGGTATTCTTCGGTCAGTAGATTTGTTATGCTTATGACCTACTTAGAGTTACTTTTTTTCATACATACAAAAACTGCCTTAAAGGGAACCTGTCATCAGATTTTACAATGTATAATGTGTAGTCGACAGGGATGGTGAGAAATTGAAGTTTCAAAGTGTCCCCTGCTGGCCCCATAAGTAGTCCCCTGGACGGGAAGCTATACCTACCTAGTCCTGCTGCTCAGGCTGTAGCCACGGCCCTAAATGTGACTAACAGTACTCATCACTACCCTGCTCCCTAAGCAGACAAAGCAGAGCGATGACACAGGCCATGCCTGGCTGTCAATAACGCTAAGGGGGCGTGATTACAGCCGCAGCAGATGGGACTAGGTGAGTTTAGATTCCTGCCCGGGGGACTACTTATGGGGCTTATAGGGGACAATTTTAAACTTCATATGCTCACCATCCCTGTGACCATGAATTCTCACAGGAATGCTAGAAGATTTTATCATATATAAAGCATTGCCACTGCCGGCAATCCGATAGACAATGCATGAAGCATGGGACAAACTACTGTTCCATGCAATGAGGAGAGTCAGGGCCCCATTCTGGAGATTGTGGGTCCCAGAGGTTGGTCCTCACAATTAGACACTTATTCCCTATACGGTGTGTGGTGGACCAACGGTGTATAGCGGGAGCATGGATGTCACGGTGTAGGTAGCGGGATCAGATGGTATTAACCCTGGGGGCAAGATGGTATGAACCCCTAGTGTTCGTGACGCCAGAGTGGTTTTGGGCTCCGACACCACATGACGGTATCTCCGCTATTCCAATGGCTAGTAATTAAAGGAGAGTCCACAACCAGTTATAGTTTAATGGAGGCTTTACTTAGTTTAAGACAGATGGAATTATCTTCACAGCTAGGCCAGAATCCCAGAGAGGTGGCCAGGAACCCAGAAGGACCTCACAGCTTGCTGGACCAATATACTTGCAATTAACTTGACTCAAGATTAGACTTGACTTGACTATGTGCAGGACTTGACTAGTTTATGTGACAGCAGACATAGACTTTTGACTTACTGGAATGACTGTAGCTTTTGGGGTCTTCCAGATGCTGATCACTTGCACTGAGATCTCTGGTGTAAACTGTTCCTCAGCAAAGATCATAAGAGAAGAGTATGAATTGTAATGGCTGCCCCTTTATATAGTGGGGAGCTGAACTAAAGCCCATTGGTTAAGCTGCGGGTCATACTTTAAACTGGTGGTCTCTGGGAGAACATGTGACAACAAATCATGTGACTGCATAACATAACATGTGACAGACTCTCACAGGTCCTATGCACTATCTATACATTAGGATCCTGTCTAAACATAAGGTAAGATGCATAACATTATAGAAACAGCAGGGGAGCTTGGTTGCTGTGGGAAAAATAACTCCACTTTTTCTCACACAAAGTTTGATAAATCTTGTAGAGGCAATAGAAGAGAGGAGAAAGCAGTAACAGCTATACATAGGTTGACAAAAGCATATGAGTAGTCTGAAGAAACAATCAGAAACAATGATTTAGAATAAACACAAATCAGCAGGGAAGCAGCAAAGAAAGCCAGGAACAGACCAGTGACAGTATAGTGGCAGGAAAAGCCCTCGATAAGTTGCAGAGAAAACCAGGGACAGTGTAGCTGCAGGAAAATAAAGCCATTGGCAAGCAATAGGGAAAGCACGGATTGTTCAGTATTTTTAGTTTCAATATTTGTTTATTAATCTGCCATATAGTACATATTAAGAGGGGGGAGGGACAAGAGACTGCATAGCATATAAGAATGCAACTCAATTTTCACTCTTCAAACTATTTTTATTCTTTTTTCAAAATCGAGCAATTACATTTATACAAAAATGTCATAGAAGTCTAGTACAGGACTTTAGAAGATAGCAAAGTATACAGCTACATAATACAGTAAAATCTTACTTAGCGGAACCTCCGAATATGGGACACTCCCAATAGCAGATGCAGACACACCTTATAGGGGGCAAAACACTCCCAATAGGGGACAAAACACTCCCAATAGGGAACAACCAGGCTTATGTGCCGGCCCTATGTTATACGCTGGACCGCCGTCAGGTTTATACAACCAATACATCAATAAGGGGCCCAGGCTTCCAGGGGGCTGTGGCCATCGCTGCACCCCCCTGCAGTAGCCCCAGCACAGAAGCAGAAGACCGCTGTTTGAACAGTGGTCTCCTGCTTCTGTACTTCCACCAGCCACATCATTCGTCCCCCCTCCCCCTGCCACTTTATTCCCCCTGTGCCAAATCATCCCCCCCCCTTTTTACCCCCTGTGCCACATTATTTCCTCTTTATTCCCCCTGTGCTATTTCATTCCCCCTTTATTACCCTTTGTGCAAATTCATCACCTCCTCTTTACCACCTGTGCCATTTCATCCCACCTGTGAAATTCCATACCCCTTTATCCCCCTGTGAAACGTTACTCCCCCATGCCACATCATCCCCCCCGGCACAGATTGGATCAAGGGGAAATGATGCGGCACAGGGGGTAAGGTGCGGGATGATCTGGTACAAGGCACAGGGGTACGGTGTCCATTTTAGGACATCGTCAGCCGCAACTCCGTCCTCCGTCAGGTGAAATGGCATCACGCCTCCTCCCTCACACCAATCGCCGTCATCCTTCAGCCACAACTCCCTCCACCCTCATCCAAAACTCCCTCGTCCAAAACGCTGTCATGCCTCAGACGATTCTCCCTCAGACGCAACTTCCTGCCGCATAGCAGAGCCGATGCTGCACAGCATGTAAAGCAGAGTTGTAACTGTGAAACTTGCACGTGTACTACAGACACTACATGTGCTACAGAGTCTATATAGCAGAGCCGACATTGAATAGCGTGTACAGCAGAACCCGTATAGCAGAGAGCCGACACTGACTCAGCTCTGCTACACGGAAGGAAAGTTTTTCATCTGAGGGATGACAAAGTTTCGGATGAGACACTATGGGATAACAAAGGAGGTAGGAGAGAGTTGCGGCTGATGCCTGACAGAGATTGGTTCGAGGGAGGAGGCGGGATGCCGTTTCACCTGACAGAGGACGGAGTTACGGCTGACGACTGACGATGTCCTAAAATGGACAACGTACAGGGAGTGGGAAAGGGTATAAACGGGGGATGAAATGGTACAGGGGGTTGAAATAAAATGATTAAATGGCACTGGGAGATTGTACTGTAATATTGCTTTATATCATGTTTTATAGGTAATTGCACTCTGGAGTGAGTACAGTACAGTATTCTGTCATTTAGAAAGATTTTTGAGCCTTTTTTCCCAATAGGGGACATCTCTCGATAGCGGACACTTTTTTATTCCCTGTGAGTGTCCGCTATTGGGAGATTCTTCTGTAAAGAAAACAAAACCAAACAATAATGGGTGGGTAGATATGGAGTATATTATACAGCATAGTATATGTGGAAGTATACATAGTACTGTATACAGCATAGTATTACATGGAAGCAAAATACACATCACAATGGCAGGGGTAATGTAATGAAACACACCTGTCTACCTGCCCTGTCAGGAGGATGTCACTTTATTGTAACTGCTCATGCCCACAGCTCCATGGTTAAATGTAAAGTGTTTTATACTGTTTTCAAATGCATTGCCATTTATTTACTGTCTTTATATTTTCTATTGTCATGAAAGTGTTTACTTTAACTGTGAAGAAGGATGCATAGGAAATCACATGTGTACTTTTGCCAATCAGGGTCTCCTGCCCTGCTCCACCCAGATCTGTCTAGACGGGGAGGAGATAGTTAGTTATTGAGTCCAGTCAGAGTTATCTTCAGGTCTTTCTTCTAGTCTACCTTTCCAGGGTGATTGTCCACCTTCATACGGCTCTCCCTGAACAGGTCGTTTATCAGTCAAGTATGTCCACGTCAAGTTTAGGCAAGTCAAGTTCAATTCAGCTTTGGGGAAAAGTGCTAAGGGAGCCGACAGGCCCCATAGAAACTAAAGGACAATGTAAGTGAAAGCCTCCGCCGGTCCAAACAGGTCCAACCCTGGTGGCAAGTCCTAACCCTAGAACCCTGTGTGTGAAAGTCTAGTCCGGTGGCAACTACGACCATTCTCTAAAGTTTGTGTTTCCCACTGTGTCTATTCAGGTCACAGTCAGTCAGTCTAGTCACGTCAAGGCTAGCTTAGTCAAGTATGTCCACGTCAAGTTCAGACCAGTCAAGTCACATTTTAGTTGGGGAGGACACAAATCCCAAAGTGTCAAAAAAGCAACTGAGGTTCCTTACTGCTACCTTAAGTATAAATCACACTAAAACTGAACTGCACCTGTTATATCACCTGTCCACGGTTCCTGAAGTACATTTCAAAAGTGATTTTCCTAACCTTGCATTTGTGGTATTCCTTACCCAGCAGAGTGTGGTGGGTTAACACTCCTGGCATCACAAACAGTTCCCCAGGTCACTTCACCCATAGTCTACAGTCATGCCCTTAATCCCAGCTCTCCAAAGTAAAAAAGCACAAAAAAAAAGCATTGAGTTCAGTTTTACTACCTCATATGTGTGAATAGGCAAATATAGTGTCTGAGAGATCATGTGATTTACAGTAAACATTCACTCTTTTATACAAAGCAATATAGTATAAATATAAAGCAGTTACATTTTTATAATAACCCAGCCTTGACAAGCTACACACTGATATCCTCAATACTCATATATGATTTAAAAAAAAATGTTTCCAGTGGAGTACCCCTTTAAGGTGAAAAGTGGTTGTTCCAATCTCCAAGAACACTAATTATTAGTCTCTAAAGATGGTACTGAACCAAGAGAGCCATAACTGATATGAAAAAAAAACAACCAGGCAGACCATTATGTGCTAAAGGAATCGTAACAATTACCATCTGTTACAGATCCCTATTGTTCAGAATTTTTTTAATGCCTACAGGCTGAGACTGGGGTAAAAAAAAGATTTTCAAAAATAAACTACTTAGCAGTGAGGATAGATAAAAAGATAGGGATGGATGGACAGACAGACAGACAGACAGACAAAACGACAGACAGACAGACAGACAGACAGAATAGTCGATTATTTTTATTTGTTTTCATTTATTTTCCATTTTTACCCCTGTAGGAAATGTATTTGAAAATACTGAACAGTACCTTTTGGCCTACATTTCTGAGACTGCCATATGCTAAAGTACTGGGCTTTCATTGTATAACTAAATGCTTAAAGGGGTATTCTAGGAATACTATTTGTTATATATATTTATATATGTGTATATAAAATTGTGCTTAGGCAGGTGCTAAAAAGGAAAAAATGCTATACTTACTGTATTCGCTTTCGCAACGTCGTTATCACAGAGATTCAGTTCTTTCGCACAGAGCTTCCAAGGCCCGGGATGGCACTTGCTGCTTACACATTCAGTGGGTGCAGCAGTGTCCCATTTTAGCCTCTGAATTGCTGAATGGGCACTTCAACCTGACAACCCCAGGAGTGCTGCACAGGGGGGGAGGAAGGGGGGGGTAAGGAAGGATTGGCAACTAAGGACCTTGCTGTTTTTTGTATATCTCTCTGTCTCGAAATCTCTTTTATCCCTGATATATTTTTGTTGCTTCCTTTCTTTCATCTTTTTGAAGGTGCTGTTCCAAGATGGTAAGTTCTTTCTCAATGTTTGTATCTGGTTGACCTACTGTAATGGTTAAGTTGACTGCTATAATAGAAAAATAGTTTGGTTCATGCAATACTTTTAAAAAATGATGAAGGGAATTGGGCAATATATTAGGTAGTTATAATTCCCCCGTAGACAATTTTTTTATATGTCTCAAGACACTGATCTGTCACCAAGAGCAGATATACATTTTTTTATGTTTTTTTGAAGATTTTTTTTAAATACATGTCAACATAGTTCAGGGACAACAACCCATGGAGAATACATATGACTTAAGTACTCAAAGATTATGTTTTAAATTTTTGTGACAGAAACAGGCCTTTCCTTACAGCCATTGCTTAACCCCTTCCCTTCCCAGGGCATATGGGTACGTCCTGGCATGGGGGGGATTGTGATGTCATCCCACTTCGTACTGCACAGCCCCAAGCTGGAATCAAAAGCCAGGGGCCACAGCTAGTAACCTGCTACGGCGAATGCCACTGCAAGGCTATTACCTCTTCATCCCGCAATCAAAGCCAGACCTAAAGGCAGCAATTCTATGTTGTCGATTTGCTGCAAAGGGTGATCGGATAATCACGTGGTCCCGATCACCTTACATGACGGGCAGAGGATCCTTACCTGTCTCCATGCAGATAACACTGATCAATGCTGTGTAATAGCACAGCACTGAACAGTATTATGAATCGAAAGATTCCATGTAGTAGTCCCTTAAAAATTAGGTAATGCGTATAATTCCTCTCCCTAATAAAAGTTTGAATAACTCCCCCCATGTGGTATCGTTGTGTGTCCAAACTATTAAAATATAACATTAATTTAACAGCAGGTTGAATGGCATAAATAATTGCATATTTTTGGTCACTTCATATACCAGGAAAAAATATATAGAAAGCGATCAAAAAGTCCTGTCAAAACATAAATGCCACAGATCACAACGCAAAAAACTTGACCTAAAACAGCCCTGTGTACAGAAAAATTATTTTAAGCATACTAATTTTCTTAGAAAAAATTATAATTTTCTATAACTGGTAAATTAAAACAAAACCTATATATGAAACTACAGAATAATTATAAGTAATTTTTACCGAAAAATACACTGTGTAGAAACTAAACCCAGATGAAGGAGACAGTGTGTCTTTGAAATGCGTTGGAGGCTTTGTGGCTCATCCATGATTCCGTAGTGACGTCACTTGCGGCAGTCAGCTGACCAGCTCTCTTAACAGCGGGACTAGGTTTGGTAAAGGCACCACCAGCCAGGGCAGTCTCCCATCCCTTTCCCAATCAATAACACCATCACCGGACTTTTCAGCAATTGTTCAAGAAACAGGATCTAACCCCACTAGGATTACTATCCTGTACGGCAAACCGGACAAAGTATCCCATAACCGAAATTCAACACGGAGGCTCACAGGTACTATATGATCTTCCTAGGATCTTGCCGTACTCATAACTTTGGAAAACTTGCTCTGAATATGTGTATTTTTACATAGGTACATTTTCACTCAGAAACTTTAGATGTTCCGGGGACTATCGGTATATCTACTACCATCAGTGAATAGCATGAACCATAAAGTAATAGGGTAGGAATTCTTAATTGTGCACTAATTAATTGGATGCCGTTTTTTCATATGAATATTTTATGGAATACATAATTGCTTTTTTAGATTGACTTTTAACCAGTTCAACAAACTACCTCGGGCGAATCCCCTATACAAGAATAGTAAACGGCACATCAGCACTTTAGGTAGGTTTATTAATTTAGAGAAAATAGTTTTGCACACATTTACATATTTTTTATTCTGCCCTCCATTTTTTTTGCAGTATATCTACAACAGGACTGCATCCCATATCGTTACTGTACCAGTGTTTCACTACTATTTACATAGATACTACGCCAGGATAAATAAAGTTATTTTTCTTCAACAATTAAAGGAGTAATCCAGTGGTGACAAACAACATTATGCAATTATTAGGGGGTTTAGTTTCTATGTATAGCATACTGGCATGTATAGACAGGACTTACACTTAAAGGGGTAGTCAAGTGGTGAGCAACTTATCCCCTATCCTAAGGATAGAGGATAAGTTGCAGATCGCGGGGGTCCGACCACTGGGGCCCCCTGCGATCTCCTGTACGGAGCCCCGACAGCCCGCGGCAAGGGGGCGTATCGACCTCCGCACGAGGCGGCGGCCGACACGCCCCCTCAATACAACTCTATGGCAGAGCCGAAGCGCTGCCTTCGGCAATCTCCGGCTCTGCCATTGAGATGTATTGAGGGGGCGTGTCGGCCGCCGCCTCGTGCGGGGGTCGACACCCGCTATCTCGGCGGAGAGCCGGGGCCCCGTACAGAGAGATCCCAGGGGGCCCCAGCGGTCGGACCCCCCGCGATCTCAAACTTATCCCCTATCCTTAGGATAGAGGATAAGTTTTTCACCACTGGACTACCCCTTTAAGTGTAAGTCCTGTCTATACATGCCAGTATGCTATACAAAAAAACTAAACCCTCTAATAGTTGCATAATGTTTTTTTGTTTGTTTGTTTTTCAATTTCACCCCATATATATATATATATATTTTTTTTTTTTTTTTTTTGGCTACTGTACATTTTGTGGTAAAATTAGTGATGTTATTACAAAGTACAATTAGTCCCAGAAACAAAATGTTGAATAGATTGAAAATTGATGGAAAATCGAAAGAGTTATGTATTTTAAAAGGTGAGAGGAGGAAAAAATAAAACGAATTTTTTTTTTTATATATATATATATATAGAGAGAGAGAGAGAGAGAGAGAGAGAGAGAGAGAGAGAGAGAGAGAGAGAGAGAGAGACCTAGACAGTGCCATTGGACGGTTGCAATTTAATCAGAACAACTTATCCACCAATGGGCGAAAAAATTACCGCAGCTACCAACCTAACTTTTGAAACCTATCTTTTATTGATAATCTAGATATATAAAACTCAACTTGTATGTGAGTGTGTGTATGTATGTATGTGTGTATATTCCAGCATCACGTCCAAACGGCTAAAGATATTAACATGAAACTTGGCACACATGTTACTTATATGTCAACAACAAACATAGGATAGGTGATTTAACCCTTACTCACCCCCATTTACCAGGGGATGGGGTTTATGTTTAAAGTCCCATACAAGTCAATGGGAAATATATGTTACTGCATAACTTCCAAACAGCTTGAGATATTTCGATAATACTTGGTCACATAAAGTCCAATGCAAATCAATGGGAAATGTATGTTCCCACACAACTTCCGTACGGCTGGAGATATTTCAATAACTGGTACACATATTACGGGTCGGGATAGGAGATCGACATAGGAGGTCGGGATAGGAGGTCGGGATAGGAGGACGGGATAGGAGGTCGGGATAGGAGGACGGGATAGGAGGACGGGATAGAAGGACGCGATAGGAGGACCGGGATAGGAGGACCGGGATAGGAGGTCGAGATGGGAGGTCGAGATAGGAGGACTGGATAGGAGGACTGGATAGGAGGACTGGATAGGAGGACTGGATAGGAGGTCGGTATAGGAGGACGGGATAGAAGGACAGGATAGGAGGTCGAGATAGGAGGACGGGATAGGAGGTCGAGATAGGAGGACGGGATAGGAGGTCGAGATATGAGGACGGGATAGGAGGTTGTGATAGGAGAACGGGATAGGAGGACGGGAAAGGAGGACAGGAAAGGAGGACGGGATAGGAGGACGGGATAGGAGGACGGGATCAGAGGACCGGATAGATGGACCGGATAGGAGGACGGAATAGAAGGACGGGAAAGGAGGACGGGAAAGGAGGTCGAGATAGAAGGACGGGAAAGGAGGTCGAGATATGAGGACAGGAAAGGAGGACGGGATAGGAGGACGGGATAGGAGGATGGGATAGGAGGACAGGATAGGAGGACGGGATAGGAGTACTGGATAGGAGGTCGGGATATGATGACGGGATAGGAGGTCGGGATATGACAACAATAAATGAGGACAGGATATGAAGTCAAAAGCTTCCTCCTTTGTTTATGTTCCTCCCCAACAAGGATTAGAAAGGAACAACCGGGCAACACCGGGAACTCAGCTAGTATATTAAAATTATAATAGTAAAACTTGAAAGCAATAAAGTGATTAAAGTCAGACTCCTGGTACCTTTATTTGCAAGTATCTGATTAGCTTATGATAATCTCAATATGATGGTAATCGTTAATTTCTAAAAACAATTTGTTTTCCCTTAGTCCTAACAGCAGCACAACTGGGGTATTACTGCCCCTGTGGACAAACAGGACAGGTGTAAAAGTATTAAATAAAATAAAGAGATAAATAACCCCTTATTAGACCCCTATAAAGGACTCCCCCCCTACAACATACAGTACACAATGTAAATGAAAGAAACCAGAGGGAGGGATAGTAGTGTGCTGCTGTTAGGACTAAGGGAAAACAAATTATCAGAAATTAATGATTCCCTTACGTCCTTACTAGCAGCACAACTGGGGATTTAGCAAGATGAACACGTATGAGGGAGGGTCATCCAGCTGGACTGAGCTCAAGACAGACCTGCCAACGGTGGTGTGTTCTGAACCCATTAGATCAAGCCTATAATGGCTTATAAATATGGAGTCCGAACTACAGGAAGCGGTAGCACAAATGTGTTCCAAAGGTACCAGATTCCTCTCAGCCACTGACGAGTGAGCGTGGATGAAAGAAGGGGGTGCCAAACCCTGGGCAACAAAAGTTTCTCTGATGGTTTCATTAACCCCTTAAGGACGTAGCCCCTTTTCACCTTAAGGACTGAGCCCTTTTTCACAATTCTAACCACCGTTGCTTTACGAATTAATAACTCGAAAACGCTTTTACCGAATATTCTGATTCTGAGATTTTTTAGTAACATATTCTACTTTATTTTGGTGGTAAATTTTCGTCGTTACATGCATCCTTTTTTGGTGAAAAATCCCAAAATTTCATGAAAATTTTGAACATTTTGCATTTTTCTAACTTTGAAGCTCTCTGCTTGTAAGGAAAATGGATATTCCAAATAAATTTTATTTTTATTCACAAATACAATATGTCCACTTTATGTTGGCATCATAAAATAGACATATTTTACTTTTTGAAAAAATTAGAGGGCTTCAAAATAGAGCAGCAACTTTCAAAACTTTCATGAAAATTGCTAAATCTGAAGGGACAGATGTTAAAGAACTACAACTCCCAGCATGCCTGGGCAGTCTAGGCATGCTGAGAGTTGTAGTTTGGTAACATCTGGAGGGCTACCATTTGGGCACCACTGTAACAGTGGTCTTCAAACTGTGACCCTCCAGATGTTGCAAAACTACAACTCCCAGCATGCTGGGAGTTGCAGTTCAGCCTTCCTAGTGGTTGTCACAGTAAAGATCCCTTTACTTTCACTTTAATTCCCCCCCTATTTTGCGGGTGATCGGGTCACCAGAGACCCGATCAGCCCAGAATATCAGAAAATCGCATATCTGAATTGACATGCGATTTTCTGCGATCGCCGACATGGGGGAGTCTCAGGCCCCCCCTCGGCAATGTGCTGGGATGCCTGCTGAATGATTTCAGCAGGCATCCCGGTTCGGTCCCCAACCGGCTAGCGGTGGGGACCAGAATTCCCACAGGCGTATGCATAAGCCCCACGTCCTTGAGCATGCGCCCGGCGTCCTGAAGAGGATAATCCGTCTACTTGACATCAGATTAGAGGTTTTAAGACCCTTGTTTGTTATTTTATTTGATGAATAATTTTCTGATTGTCCACAGGGGCAGTAATACCCCAGTTGTGCTGCTAGTTTGGACGTAAGGGAACAGGGACTTAACCAGACATAAACAGATGTATCTTAATGTTGAACCCAGGTAGGAATATATGTATCCCATTTTATATTAACGTATCTGGGTATTCCTGGTAACTTGGGAAGCCTCTCCATTCAAAACTTTATTTATTTTATTTTTTTTGGCATATTTACTATATTTATCGGGGGAGTTGGGTCTCTCACTATTACATTTTTTGCTGAATAGGTTTTTATGGAAAGCAGGGGACTTTTTGAGGCATTAGAGTCTGGAAGTTTGTTTCAGGGTGAGTGTATAAAATGGCCCATGGTTGTGATATTGAACAAAGTGTGGATAAGATATAAGAATTTATTGACACTTTCTGGTAGTTTGTCTTTACCCCATTGGAAAGTCATTTGCATATTATTGAATAACATGAAATTAAGATTCAGGGTTTGATTCAGGTATCACAGTTGTTTGAATTTGGGAATTTGCTTTGAAATGTCATGGGTTTGTTATGGTATAAAGCAGGCTTTGGTACTGCAGATGTTTTAGACTACATGTCCCATGATACTTTAACAGCTTTTTGGCTGTAAGAGCATCTTGAGAAATGAAGTCCAAAACATCTGCAATGCCAAAGTTGCCCATGTCTGGTGTAGAACAACCGTTCCCAACTTGGGGTTTGCGTACCTCCTGGGTACTTAGCAGTTCTCATGGAGGTACCCAGGAAATAAAAATGTAATAGCAGCTGCAGCCACTGGTCACTACTGCTAAAGTGGCCGCAGTCCATACTGCCTAATCTTAAAATGGCAGAGGGCGCCATGACCACTTAAAGAAGCATGCAGTGGCTGCTGGTACTAGCTGTAGGAGGACAGGAGAAGAGAAGCAGGGGCACCAAGCTGCTGTGGACGGTAACTACCACATCAGCTTCCGCTCTCCACTGCTCCTCCGGACTGGGGATCTAATGCTATGGGCACAAAGCAGGCACAATTACTTTCTGGGTTTGTAAAAAGGTGGGCATTGTGCTGGAGAAAGGAGCCAAAAATATTTGTCCAATCAGAGAAGACATCACCTGTGAGTCAGGGGACCTGGAAACATAGGGAGAGGAAAAGGGGCCCAGGGGAGAGGTTATGGAGTAAAAAAAAAAAAAAAAAAAACATAAATTTGAAAAACAGCAACTATAATAATTACAAACATGTCACTAAATGGGTGGTGGGGTACAGGATGGAGGTTGAAAGGAGACTCTGAAATTGTTAAATAAAAGTTGGTTCCTGTTTGTATCAGAAAATGTACAAATAAAGGAATAAAAAATAAAAAAAGTAAAAACCTACAGTGGAGGAACACCACCTGGAAAACTGACACAAGACACACTCCGCACTACGGCATTACTATAGGACACAATTACTGCCACTCCATCATTTTAGCCCTTAGTGAGTAGCAGAGTTGCATTATTTTAGACTTGCATGCCTAATGGCAGAATCTAATAGCATGTAGCTATTTGGATTGCTGCATTGCCGCAAGCTACATTACTACTGCCCCATCATTGTGACCTTTAACAGGTGAGGAGAAGAGTAGTAGTCTAATGGCTATATCCAATATTGGGTTTTTCTTGATGTAGGAAACACATTCTCAGCCCTCAACAGAGCCGAGGGAATGAGGGGAGTAGTAGTTCAATCTGCATGTTTTATGATTAAATCTATCAGGGTGTAAACCCCTGTATAGCTATTGTGACTTTTAACAAGTGAGGGGGAAATTACTAGGCTAGTGTGCATATCCAACATTTTTATATGAAGCTATTTACATGTCCATTTTACCATTGTTTGTTCTTTCCATGCTACATGTTTCTGTTTGAATGAAGTATAGTGGCATACTGGTAATACTAAGAGTGGGGTGATCCTGTTGTTTTTAATTGTTTTGTACTAGTAACTCTCAAGTGTGATCTATCAACAGCAGTTCCCAAGTCTTTTTTATGTTTTGGGGTATTATAATCTTGGTTCGATCCTAGGTTTTTACATCTCTATGCACGCTCATGCAAGGTCACCTTGTTTAGAGGATGCCACAACTATTTTCTCCCCTCCCCCTAGGGAGCCTTGGAGGCATTCATAAAACCCTAACTGTCATGACTGACCAACACACCACAATGGCAATCACACAGCCCTGACAGAATCATCATTTGTCATCTAACTCACTAGACGCCACAGTTTCTATTGACCATGGCATCAAGGGATTAAGGTGATTGCATCTCCAATGGCAGGTTTAAACTTCTCCATCCAACATGTGATGTACCCAGATGTAAAATTTCGGTAAGGAGATAATACTGCTTATTTATAATTTCCATCTATTTAGACAAAAGGGCTCTTAGCAAGGGTGTGCTTACTCTAAAAGCAAGGCATGCAGCTGCTCATCCAATTTCATAGATGCCCAGTTGCTATTGACCATAGCATCTAGGGGTTAAACAAACAGCATGCTTAATGGAAAGTGTCACCTTCTCCCCCCGACATATTATGTACTTAGACATCAAATGTCAAGGTTAGACATTAAATGTCAGGAAGAGGTTAATACTGCATATTTATAATCCCTACCTATTTTTTTTTAAAAAAGGACTCTTAGTAAGAGTATACATACCCTAGAAGCTGGTCATGAAGCTTCTATTCAGCCATTGGTGGGATTTTTTGCGTAGCAAAGGTGCATTACTGGCATTAAGAGGACATATATGGAAGAACCAAACACCATGCCAAAACCTAGCCCCATATTGAGGAGGACCCATTTAATCTTCGCTATAAGGCTCCCTACTTTATGAAAGCCAATTGCTTATACTTTGTCAACTCCACCTCATCATTTATAGAAGTGGTTCCCAACCTGGGGTACAAGTACCCCCCAGGAGGACTTATTAGTTCTCCAGGGGGTACTTGAAAAAAAAATCAGTGCAAGGCGACACAGCCATTGGTTACTGCTTCTAAAGTTGCCAGGGCCACTTTAAAAGAAATGAGCCATGGATCTTGGTAGGCTGATGTCACTGCACAGAGGAGTGGAGCAGGAGGACAGCAGAGGAAAAGTGGTGGCATCAGAAAGGAGCACTGAAGCAGGACAGTATGGGGACCTACAAATATATATGGGGACATTTTGGCAGCCTAATGCTAATTACTTTATGGGGACACAAAGCAGAAACTATTACTGTGTGGGGGCATACACATGGGGAGTTTGTAAGGAGGTGGGTATTGTACTGGAGAAAGGAGCTTAACATGTTTTGTCCAGGAGAAATCTTAATGGTAGTCTAGGCCAGATAGTGAAGTAAAGGAAAAGTAGACAACTCTGATCAGAGAAGATGCCACCTGTGAATCGGGGGGCTAGGAAGATAGGCAGATTAGCAGGGCGCCTGTGGAAAGGGCATGGAGTAAAGTTAAGCATATGAATTATACTTTATTTATTGCAGAAAAATCTCTTATAGGGGGTAGAATTTTTTGGGAATGTACTGTCAAGGGGTACTTGGTTGGGAATGACTGATTTATAGTATTAATAGTCATCAGGACCTCCAAGTAATTCCCCTCAATCCCCATGGAGAAAAGTCCAGTCAAAGAAGTGGATGCTCGATGTGCAAGACTAAATATACAGCATGAGCAACAATGTACAATTTCATAGGAATTCCTATCATATTTTATTGGGTCACCAAAAGTATTTTATTTACAGTGTTACAGAGTTAGTAATGCAGACTCATGTTCATTGCTGCTCGAAAACGTTTAGTTTTTTTCCTGTTACAAAACAATATTTAATAACCATTTATATGAAGATGTTAAAACAAGATTAATATTTCTCTACCATGTCCTATGATTTATCACATGGACCGGACGGCCAAGAATTTACAGTATGAATTTCCCATTTCAAGCCAATAGGTACTTCAGAAAACAACTAAGTTCCATTGAAAACTTTGAAGAATGGTCTGTTTTATTGCTTCAATATTTTTGTGAGTAAAGATATGCATAAAAATAAAGGGAGCTACATAAAATTAACAGCTCAAATAAAAGACACAATAAAGCAGAGTGATGCTGGGAACTTGAAAAAGAGATAAAATCTATTTTACCTTCAGCTTGGTATTAAATACAAACCAGATTAGCTTTTAATTCATCTGGTTTGACTGAATTATACCAGGTTGAAGCATCTTCTTCTCGCAGTCATTTTACACTCCTGCCCTCTAGTGGTCACCCACATTACATTTAAATTCATTTCATGGAGAATTGAAATGCTGTGCCATTGCCCAAGTGACATGTTACTTTCATAGATATGATAATTAGCCTGTCTATTCAATTCCTGACCCCTTCGTATTCTTCATTATAAAACATTAGTTTCCAAGACTTAAAATTCTTTCCAGCAATTACGGCACTGCGCGACTGCGCTCTACTCCTGCCTTCTGTGACAGCCCAGAGCTTAAACTAGTTTACAGAGACTGACAGGGACTTAAAAGGTGACCAAGCTTCATCTTTAATGTACAGCAAAAAAAAAGAAAAAAAAATATTCACAGAAGGTTTTTTAAATTGATAGTGGATCCAGCATGTCACCAAGTCAGAGGCCATATGTCCAGCAGACATGAGTGAAATGAGTGTTAGGGTCCCATCTGAAATTAGGCCACCTCCGCGTGGTGAATGAGGGACACATTTTGATCAAAAAGTGCGCTAAGAGCCTACATTTTTTTTTTACCAAGAGTGCTGCTGCAACCTTCTTTTTGGTATACACAGTACTTGTCACAGCAGCATGCACCTGTGTATAAGGTGGTTGTGCTGGCTATTTTTCTTTTTGCTGTGCAATTTAGGGGGAGTGGCACCCTCTTTAGCCGTGCACCCCTCCCTATTTACAGGAGGTTTTTTAAATTGATATTGGATCCAACATGTCCCCCAGTCAGAGGCCATATGCCCAGCAGAGGTGAGTGAAATGAGTGTTATGGTCCCATCCGAAATGAGGCCACCTCCGCGTGGTGGATGGGGGACATGTTAAGATCAAAAAGTGCGGTAAGAGCCTCAATTTTTTTTGACCAAGAGTGCTGCTGCAACCTTCTTTTTTGTATTAATCTTTAATGTGACAGTCTTATGGGAAATTCACCATGCAGGGCTTAAATTACAAGCATACAAACACTGTATGTTTATTTTTTGCAAGGACAGATGAAAGCATGTCTCAGCAAGGTCTGTGGATTTTCTGAGTGAAGTAGTTCTTAGTGAAAATCAGTTACAATCTATGTTTAGGCTTATAACCACAAAAGGGAAAACAAAGTAAAATGAACCTATATGGTTCTCGCTCATATAGGTGTCGGTCAGGTAGCCAGAAGTTTTAACAGCTCTTATTCTATTGGAAGGATTTTTTGGAGCCTGTCATTGGGATTTTGGGGATATACAAAAAAAAGAACATTTGTAAAGTCAGGTACTGATGTTGGATAAAAAAAAAGTCTGGTTCACAAATATCATTTAAAGGGGTATTCATGTTTTTTATTTTATTTCACTGACTATGCTAGAGAGGCTGTAAAGTTAGTGTAATTCATAAAATAGTGTCTGTACCTGTGTTTGATGGCTGGTCACGCAATTCTTTTGTGATCTTTGCCCCGATGTTTATTTTTAACAGCATACAAAATGAGTGTTGTCTCAGGTTTTCCCAGGTTGCAGTGTTGCCCGAGACATTACATCACTAGTCAGGTGTTCAAAGGGAGCCTGTCTGCATTTAGCACCAAGTCAAGTGCAGATCCTTCCTAAGCATGTCCATTACTGTCTGGCAGGTAGGTGCTAAAGTCCTCTTATGGTGGATAACCCATTTAACCACTTAAGGAAGCCGGGGCTAATAGTGTGCGGCACCGATCGCTGTGCCACGGGCTATTAACCCTTTAGATGCAGCGTTCACAGTTGATCACCGCGTCTAAACTTACAAAAATACACTCCCGGCAGCTCAGTCAGGCTGATCGAGACCATCATGGTGAAATCGCGATGTCCCAATCAGCTAGAACGTGAGCGGAGGGTCCGTTACCTGCCTCCAGCACGTCCGATTGGCGATTGATTGCTCCAAGCCTGAAATCCATTTAAAACCCATTTAAAAAATAAAAAAAAACTGTGGAAATAAAAATAAACATATGTGGTATTGCCGTGTGAAGAAATCTCCTAACTATAGGAATATATCGTTAATTAAACTGCACAGTCAATGGCGTACGTTCCAAAAAATTCTAAAGTCCAAAATTGCGTATTTTTGGTTACTTTTTACATCATTACAGAAAAAGCAATCAAAAAGTCCGGTCAATACAAAAATTTATCTGCAAAAAACTTCAGATCACGGCGCAAAAAAATTTACGTAGAAAAAATAAAAAAGTTATATAGATGACAATTTTAAACGTATTCATTTTTGTGCATGTAGTTATGATTTTTTTCCAGAAGTAAGATAAAATCAAACCTATATAAGTAGGGTATCATTTTAATCGTATGGACCGACAGAATAAAGAAAAGGTGTCATCTTTACTGAAAAATGCACTGCGTAGAAACGGAAGCTCCCAAATTAGCAAAATTGCATTTTTTCTTCAATTTTGTCCCACAATGAATTTTTTTTCCCGTTTTGCCTTGGAATTTTAGGTGCAAAATTGAAAGGGTTATGATTTTTAAAAGGTAAGGAGGAAAAAAACTAAAGTGCAAAAACGGAAAGAGTCCTTAACCCCTTAAGGACAATGGACGTACTCCTACGCCCCCGTTTCCGAGTCCTTAAGGACCGAGGACGTAGGAGTACGTCCTGTCCATTCCCGGCCCCCCGCCCCTAGCCGGAGGGGAGCCGGTGCCCGATGCCTGCTGAAATCGTTCAGCAGGCATCGCGGCATATCGCCCAGGGGGGTCTTTATGCCCCCCCATGTCAGCGATGGCCGCAGATCGCTGGACAATTCAGTCCAGCGATCTGCGGCGATTCCGGGTCAATCGGGTCTCCAGTGACCCGGTGATCCGGAATTACTGGCTGATCGGGGCCGTCAGAGACGGCCCCGAACAGCCAGAGCCTGCAGGGGTGAGGTGGCACTGGTGCCACCTCACGATCGCCCTGATTCGTCGGCCGGATTACCGGCCGACCAATCAGGGCGCCTGCTGCGGGTGTCACTCTCTCTTCCGGAGGACGTGAGCGGGTGCGGGAAGAAGACCCCGGGTGCTGGGGACCCCGATCCCCGGCGTTAATGTTGGGATCGGGGCCCCAGGAGCGACGGCGGCGGCGGGACTGACCTGCAGCGTCGATCAGCAGCAGCAGGAGGTGAGTGACAGCCTCCTGCTGTTGCTTAGCTGAAGGCACACTGGTTGTAAAACACTGAGTTTGTTGCCAAACTCGGTGCTTCACAACCAGTGTGCCTCCAGCTGTTGCAAAACTACAACTCCCAGCATGCACTGATAGACCGTACATGCTGGGAGTTGTAGTTTTGCAACAGCTGGATGCCCCCCCCCCCCCCCCCCCAATGTGAATGTACAGGGTACACTCACATGGGCGGAGGATCACAGTAAGTATCCGGCTGCAAGTTTGAGCTGCGGCAAATTTTCTGCTGCAGCTCAAACTGCCAGCGAGAAACTACTGTGAACCCCCCACCCATGCGACTGTACCCTAAAAACACTACACTACACTAACACAAAATAAAATAAAAAGTAAAAAACACTACATATACACATTCCCCTACACAGCCCCCCTCCCCTCCCCTCCCCAATAAAAATGAAAAACGTCTGGTACGCCACTGTTTCCAAAACGGAGCCTCCAGCTGTTGCAAAACAACTACTCCCAGTATTACCAGACAGCCACTGACTGTCCAGGCATGCTGGGACTTTTACAACAGCTGGATGCACCCTGTTTGGGAATCACTGGCGTAGAATACCCCTATGTCCACCCCTATGCAAGTCCCTAATTTAGGCCTCAAATGCGCATGGCGCTCTCACTTTTGAGCCCTGTCGTATTTCAAGGCAACAATTTAGGGTCACATATGGGGTATCGCCGTACTCAGGAGAAATTGTGTTACAAATTATGGGGGGTATTTTCTGCTATTACCCTTTTTAAAAATTTAAAATTTTTGGGAAACCAAGCATTTTAGGTAAAAAATATATATTTTTTTTACATATGCAAAAGTTGTGAATCACCTGTGGGGTATTAAGGTTCACATTACCCCTTGTTACGTTGCCCGAGGGGTCTAGTTTCCAAAATGGTATGCCATGTGGGTTTTTTTTTTTGCTGTCCTGGCACCATAGGGGCTTCCTAAATGCGGCATGCCCCCAGAGCAAAATTTGCTTTCAAAAAGCCAAATGTGACTTCTCCTCTTCTGAGACCTGTAGTGCGCCAGCAGAGCCCTTCTCACCCCCATATGGGGTGTTTTCTGAATTGGGAGAAATTGGGCTTCAAATTTTGGGGGGTATTTTCTGCTATTACCCTTTTAAAAATGTAAAAATTTTGGGAAACCAAGCATTTTAGGTAAAAAAAAATGTTTTTTTTTTACATATGCAAAAGTCGTGAAACACCTGTAGGGAATTAAGGTTCACATTACCCCTTGTTACGTTCCCCGAGGGGTCTAGTTTCCAAAATGGTATGCCATGTGGTTTTTTTTTTTTTTGCTGTTCTGGCACCATAGGGGCTTCCTAAATGCGGCATGCCCCCAGAGCAAAATTTGCTTTCAAAAAGCCAAATGTGACTCCTTCTCTTCTGAGACCTGTAGTGCGCCAGCAGAGCACTTTTCATCCCCATATGGGGTGTTTTCTGAATCGGGAGAAATTGGGCTTCAAATTTTGGGGGGTATTTTCTGCTATTACCCTTTTTAAAAATGTAAAAATTTTGGGAAACCAAGCATTTTAGGTAAAAAAAAAAATTTTTTTTTACATATGCAAAAGTCGTGAAACACCTGTAGGGTATTAAGGTTCACTTTACCCCTTTTTATGTTCCCCGAGGGGTCTAGTTTCCAAAATGGTATGCCATGTGTTTTTTTTGCGGTTCTGGCACCATAGGGGCTTCCTAAATGCGGCATGCCCCCAGAGCAAAATTTGCTTTCAAAAAGCCAAATGTGACTCCTTCTCTTCTGAGACCTGTAGTGCGCCAGCAGAGCACTTTTCACCCCCATATGGGGCGTTTTCTGAATCGGGAGAAATTGGGCTTCAAATTTTGGGGGGTATTTTCTGCTATTATCCTTTTTAAAAATGTAACATTTTTGGGAAACCAAGCATTTTAGGTAAAACATTTTTTTTTAAATTTACATATGCAAAAGTCGTGAATCACCTGTGGGGTATTAAGATTCACTTTACCCCTTGTTACGTTCCCCGAGGGGTCTAGTTTCCAAAATGGTATGCCATGTGGGGTTTTTATGCTGTCCTGGCACCATAGGGGCTTCCTAAAGGTGACATGTCCCCCAAAAACCATTTGTCGCTCCTTCCCTTCTGAGCCCTCTACTGCGCCCGCCGAACACTTTACATAGACATATGAGGTATGTGCTTACTCGAGAGAAATTGGGTTTCAAATACAAGAAGTAAAAATTTTCTCCTTTCTACCAATTGCAAAAATTCAAAAATTGGGTCTACAAGAACATGCGAGTGTAAAAAATGAAGATTGTGAATTTTCTCCTTCACTTTGCTGCTATTCCTGTGAAAGACCTAAAGGGTTAATACACTTATTGAATGTCATTTTGAATACTTTGGGGGGTGTAGTTTTTAAAATGGGGTCATTTATGGGGTATTTCTAATATGAAGACCCTTCAAATCCACTTCAAACCTGAACTGGTCCCTGAAAAATAGCGAGTTTGAAAGTGCTGCTGAACTTTGAAGCCCTCTGGTGTCTTCCAATAGTAAAAACTCATAAATATTATGATGCAAACATAAAGTAGACATATTGTATATGTGAACCCAAAAATGTTTTTTTTTTTTGAATATCCATTTTCCTTACAAGCAGAGAGCTTCAAAGTTAGAAAAATGCAAAATTTTCATTTTTTTCATCAACTTTTGGGATTTTTCACCAAGAAAGGATGCAAGTTACCACAAAATTTTACCACTAAGTTAAAGTAGAATATGTCACGAAAAAACAATCTCAGAATCAGAATGATAACTAAAAGCATTCCAGAGTTATTAATGTTTAAAGTGACAGTGGTCAGAATTACAAAAAACGCTCTGGTCCTTAAGGTGTAAAATGGCCTGGTCCTTAAGGGGTTAAGGGGTTAAATCATCCTAATGGTACTTAAAGGGGCACTCCGGTGTAAAACTTTTTATTTTATTTTTTTAAATCAACTGGTGCCAGAAAGTTAAACAGATTTGTAAATTACTTCTATTAAAAAATCTTAATCCTTCCAGTACTTATTAGCTGCTGAATACTACAGAGGAAAATCTGTTCTTTTTGGAACACAGTGCTCTCTGCTGACATCACGAGCACAGTGCTCTCTGCAGACATCTCTGTCCATTTTAGGAACTGTCCAGAGCAGCATGTGTTTGATATGGGGATTTTCTCCTACTCTGGACAGTTCTTAAAATGGACAGAGATGTCAGCAGAAAGCACTGTGCTCGTGATGTCAGCAGAGAGCACTGTGTTCCAAAAAGAAAATAATTTCCTCTGTAGTATTCAGCAGCTAATAAGTACTGGAAGGATTATGTTTTTTTTTAATAGAAGTAATTTACAAATTTAACTTTCTGGCACCAGTTGACTTAAAAAAAATAAAAAAAAAGTTTTACACTGGAGTACCCCTGGGCCGAGCTCAATTCTTTGTGCAGGGCACTGAATCTCCTCTATACCTAAGTAAAACCATGTTGTATGGAGCTCTGCTTTATCCACTGGGGCTAGAACAGAGAATGGTAACACTCTATCTCCACATAGTTGGAAGCATATGACCAACAGCTGACCAACCATAAAAGCCCATTCCTAAAATTCCTGATGCAGTTCTTGTGCTGATGCCACTTTCAGTCTGGAACTGTGCAGTGAGTAGTTTAATAAAGGAAAGGTGACTGTTACATGTCATGTACATCATCTCTCAGCAACCCCTCTCTGTGAGTTTGAGCTGTTTATCACTTTTATGGAAAGTTAGCATCTTCTGACACTTCTGACACAGTTTTTACCTTCATGACAAAGCCAAATTTTTCAAATCTGGCATGTGTCTCTTTAAGTGGTAATACCTCTGACATTCTTTTACTTAGCGATGCGATTCTGAGATTGTTTTTCATTCATGATATATTACTGGCAAATCTTTGTTTATTCATGCAGCATTTTTTGTGGAAAAAAAATCAGAAATATTGTGAAAAATTTGAACATTTCTGGTGTTTTCTTTTTAATAATTTTTTTATGGCATTCACTGTACGTTAAAACTTATGTTATTGTAATACTCACGTTTCAGAAGACAGGAACCCCAGTGGATGTGGATCTGCTTGTCCTGTGTGGCAGATGACACGGACCGGTCATCTGGCTCTGGTTTTCACCAGAGCCTGCCGCAAAGCGGGATGGACTTGCCTCGGCAGGCGGCACCCAGGTCGCTACCCCTGGCACGGCTCGACCACACAGGCAGCTGAGGAATTTGAGGCACAGGAAGAATAAGGCAGCTCGTGGTCAGGATAGCAGAAGGTCAGGGCAGGCGCACAGTAGCGTAGTCAGGAACGTAGCAAATGGTCAGTAGGCAGGCAGCAAAGGAGCACGGTCACGGAGCAAAGGGTAAGATACACGGCAAGAAAATCACAGGAATGCTTTCTTTCAGGCTCTAGGGCAACAAAGATCCGGCAGGGAAGTGTTGAAGGTGGAGGAATTTATCAATGAGCCACAGGTGTTACTTCACTAATGGGTGCACTAGCCCTTTAAATCTTAAAGCTACGGCGCGCACGCCCTAGGGGACGGGGACACGCACTCCGGAGCAGAGAGACAGAGGCAGGGGCAGGAAAAGCACTAGGGGAGTGACGAGCTGGGATTCGCATGCTGGCGCGTCCCGAGATGCGAATCCCAGCCCCGCCGGCAGCAGCAGTTAACGGGACCATGCGCTCACAGCCAGCATGTGCGGCCGGAGCGCATAACGTAACAGTTATTTTTATTCTGTGGATCGGTATGATTATGGTGATATCCAATTTATATAGCTTTTTTTTGTTCTCTTTCCTTTTCTCAACAAATCCTTTTTTCCCCTTTTTTGTGTTGTCATGTTCTAACAGCCATACCTTTTCTATTTTTCGTCCAACGCCATTGTGTGAGGGCTTCTTTTTATGGGACAAGCTGTACTTTTGATCTTTTTTATTCATCTGAGACTGGTATGATCTCGCTCTCGGCAGCTGTGGCAGGACCCTGGCTGTGATCGACAGCTGTGTCCCGCCAGCGAACTCCTGCAGCTCATTGCACTGTGAAGGAGATCACTAGGATGTATGCATACGTCCAGTTGCCTTACTACATAAAATCTTGGATGTATGCATACATTCTAGGGCGGGAAGGGGTTAAAGTAGCTGAACATGTCCATTTGACCCGTGGGATTATATGTTTCAATTATATTCAACTATGCATAAACCAATAATCTATAACAGCGGTACTCAACTGGCAAGGCCACCAATCAACAGCCAGTTCCGGGAACCTGCCATAGAAGGCATCCACTCTTCCTGCATTCATTTGTATTGGTATCTTTAAGACAGAGATATAAAAGAAAAGTCAAGCACAGCAAGGGAACATCTTTGCCCTGCCCGGCCAGCCAGCGTTTTCTCTATGATGCAGATGGCGCGACTAACACTGCCTGCATCTAGTTAGGCCATAGCATAGGCGTGCTCAAGAGGTGTGCCTGGGCATACCCTAATCAAGCCTCAAAATTGAGGCTCTATCATCTCTGTGCCCCATCCCCCAGGGGGAGGGATCCACCACTGAGCAGCCCGCAGGGGGCCCTGTCACATTCGGGATATCCCTGTGTCCCGAAAGATCTTTTCGGGACACAAGGATGTCCCGGTAACCTTTCTGCAGCCCCGCGTTAACTTTAAAAACGCAGGGGCCGCCGGGAGGTAGCGCACACAGGGACATCACTGACATCCCGTGCATGCGCCCATAGAAATGGAGGAGCGGAGAATAGGAGCATCGAGGAGGAGGACGCGTGCGCGCATGGTAAGTTACCTGCACGTCATCTTCAGTGCTCTGACCACCGCTCCTCCGGTCCCGGGACCAACTGGTATGGCCTATAGGTCATAGCAGTAGATAGTTACCCCTGACCAGAGGAACGGTGGTCGGAGCACTGAAGTGGGGCACTACACAGGCATACAGCCTCCAGCCATACATTGTATATGGCTGAAGGCTGTATGTCTATGGGGGAGCTATACTGCACCTAATGTGGGGGAACTATACTGCACCTAATGTGGGGGAAACTATACTGCACCTAATGTGGGGGAAACTATACTGCACCTAATGTGGGGGAACTATACTGCACCCAATGTGGGGGAACTATACTTCCAACCTAATGTGGGGGAACTATACTGCCAACCTAATGTGGGGGGGACTATACTGCACCTAATGTGGGGGAACTATACTGCACCTAATGTGGGGGAACTATACTGCACCTAATGTGGGGGAACTATACTGCACCTAATGTGGGGGGACTATATTTCACCTAATGTGGGGGAACTATAGTGCACCTAATGTGGGGGGAACTATACTGCACCTAATGTGGGGGAACTACAACCTAATGTGGGGAACTATACTGCCAGCAGCCTAATGTGGGGAAACTACAACTTAATGTGGGGGATCTACAACCTAATGTGGGGGAACTATACTGCCAACCTAATGTGGGGGAACTATACTGCCAACTTAATGTGGGGGGGACTATACTGCCAACTTAATGTTGGGGAAACTATACTGCCAACCTAATGTGGGGGGACCTATACTGCCAACCTAATGTGGGGAACTATACTGCCTACCTAATGTGGGGGAACTATACTGCCAACCTAATGTGGGGGAACTACAACCTAATGTGGGGAACTATACTGCCTACCTAATGTGGGAGAACTATACTGCCAACCTAATGTGGGGGAACTGCAACCTAATGTGGGGGAACTAAGCTGCCATCCTAATGTGGGAGAACTATGCTGCCAGCCTAATGTGGGGGAACTATACAAAAATATAAAATTTTACTATTCTGATACCTATTACCCTTTTCAATTTCTGTATATCGGGATGTATGTGATTTGTAGTTTTTATCGGTACCATTTTTGTTTTGAAGGGACTTTTCAATTGCTTTTTAGATTTTTTTTATGGTATTTGAAGTGACCAAAAATTAGCAAATCTGGTTAGTGCATTATTACGACTTTTGGGGCGCCTCTTTTGATTTTGCTCAGGGCCACGCTAAGCATAAAACCGGCCCTGATGCGAGCGATATCGCCGCACTGTGTAGGACGGACATGCTCCTCCTCCAGACCTCCCCTGTAGCATGTGCGGCGTGTTCCGTGACGTCACCGGGAGGCGGAGTCATGGCAACATAAGGGTGAAGGCGGCATGGCCAGGTGAGTACTGTGCAATACCAACGGCATTACTCTCGGTATACCACTCTCCCAGAACGGCTTACGGCAGCCAATATCTGCTAGAGGTGATTTTTTCATTTTTAAATCATCAATTTGTAATAAATTGTATAATTTATTGGTTATATAATCATTATTATTATTATGATAGTGTACGCTAGCCCTACCATCTTTCTATGAATTCTCTAGTTAGTTAGTCACCCTAATGTTTTAGTTTAGCTTTAATGATAACAGCTATTGTTTATTTATGTTATATATATTTTTCAGATTTTATGTTTTTTTTTCCCTCAGCCATGTACAATAACAGTTTATTTCTTCTTCCTTCATGCTGAATTTTTATTTCATTTACTCATTCGTTCAGCCTCAGTCAGACCCATCTGTGTCACATATTAAAGGGGCAAATGGCTACCTACTGATAGTTTATATTCAAATACAGATTGTTCTGATTTATTGTTTTAAACTTGCCTGATACTACATATTGTTCACACAGAGCACCTGACCTGGGCTGGTTTACTGAGTGCAATTCACATAGAGATCATGAGCAAATTGTGCAGGTCTGTTTATGTATGTGTGCATGCAAGTAAGAGTGTATTTGTGTGTGTGTATATGTGTGTGTGCAATGCAATGGGCTGTGCACGCCTATGGGCCATAGCAACAGAGCAGCTCTGAAGCAAGGACGTGTGTGTTTTTTCAGGTGTACCTCAACTTTTAGCTCTACAGTTGTTGCAAAACTACAGCTTCCATTACACCCTTCTGCATGATAGGAGTTGTAGTTTTCAACAGCTAGAGAGAAACACGAAATTATTTAAGTGCACAGGTTATATGGGGGCTAGAGTGGCAATGTTTATATGGGTAGTGGCACTGTTTAGATAGGGCACTGTTTATATGGGGGCACAGACACTTCATTCACTTTTTAAGGGACACAGATGCATAATTATTCTGTTCAGGGCACATTATTTAGCAATATAAGATATGGGGGCACAGCAAGGGGCAGCATTATACTCAGGGCAACGTTGTGGCAGCATTTTATTCAGAGGACACAGTGTTTGCCTCCAGAAAGTTAAACAGATTTGTAACTTACTTCTATTAAAAAATCTTAATCCTTCCGGTACTTATCAGCTGCTGTATACTACAGCAGAAGTTGTATAGTTATTTCCTGTCTGACCACAGTGCTCTCTGCTGACACCTCTGTCCATGTCAGGAACTGTCCAGTTCTTGACAAGGACAGAGGTGTCAGAGCAGAGAGCACTGTGGTCAGACAGAAAAGAACTATACAACTTCCTCTGTAGTATACAGCAGCTGATAAGTACTGAAAGTATTAATATTTTTAATTGAAGTCATTTACAAATCTGTTTCACTTTCTGGCACCGGTTGTTTTAAAAAAAAAATTCCACTACCCCTTTAAAATCTCTTAGTGACATATTGGTCTGAATGACTGAATGAAGAGCCATCCAAATATGGGATACATTGTTTTTAATGGTAACATGGATGCCACCACTCCATTCATTCAGGGACAACTGGCCTCAGCTCTTGAGATTGGTAGCCAGATCCCATCAATTAGCTAAGTATCCCCTATACTGTGGAATCTTAGGATTACCCCTTTTAACTGCATATCAAGCACCTAAAACATTTACTTCTGTGGTGTCCCAGTACAGGACATTGTTACGCCTAGCGCTCCGGGTCCCCGCTCCTCCCCGGAGCGCTCACGGCGTCTTTCTCCCTGCAGCGCCCCGGTCAGTCCCGCTGACCGGGAGCGCTGCACTGTCATGGCCGTTGGGGATGCGATTCGCACAGCGGGACGCGCCCGCTCGCGAATCGCATCCCAGGTCACTTACCCGTCCCGGTTCCCTGCTGTCATGTGCTGGCGCGCGCGGCTCCGCTCTCTAGGGCGCGCGCGCACCAGCTCTCTGAGACTTAAAGGGCCAGTGCACCAATGATTGGTGCCTGGCCCAATTAGCTTAATTAGCTCCCACCTGTGCACCTGTCTATATAACCTCACTTCCCCTTCCCTTCCTTGCCGGATCTTGTTGCCTTGTGCCAGTGAAAGCGTTTAGTGTGTCCAAAGCCTGTGTACCTGAACTTCTGCTACCCATCCTGACTACGAACCTTGCCGCCTGCCCCCGACCTTCTGCTACGTCTGACCTTGCCTCTGCCTAGTCCTTCTGTCCCACGCCTTCTCAGCAGTCAGCGAGGTAGAGCCGTTGCTAGTGGATACGACCTGGTTGCTACTGCCGCAGCAAGACCATCCCGCTTTGCGGCGGGCTCTGGTGAAAACCAGTAGCCTCTTAGAACCGGTCCACTAGCACGGTCCACGCCAATCCCTCGCTGACACAGAGGATCCACTACCTGGAAGCCGAATCGTGACAGTAGATCCGGCCATGGATCCCGCTGAGGTGCCGCTGCCAAGTCTCGCTGATCTTCCCACGGTGGTCGCTCAGCAATCGCAGCAGATTGCCCAACAAGGACAGCAGCTGTCGCAGTTGACCGCCATGTTACAGCAACTTCTGCCTCTGCTACAGCAGCAACCATCTCCTCCGCCAGCTCCTGCACCTCCTCCGCAGCGAGTGGCCGCTCCTAACCTCCGCTTGTCCCTGCCGGACAAATTTGATGGGGACTCTAAACTCTGCCGTGGATTTTTGTCTCAGTGTTCCCTGCATATGGAGATGTTGTCGGACTTGTTTCCTTCAGAACGGTCTAAGGTGGGGTTCGTAGTAAGCCTTCTTTCAGGAAAGGCCTTGCCTGGGCCTCCCGCCGAGGAGGCCATGCAAGTGGATCGGTCTCGCCTGACCCAGGAAGAGAGGAATCGCCGTAGAGAAGAAAATCTCTGTCTGTACTGTGCCAGTACCGAGCATTTCTTGGTGGATTGCCCTATCCGTCCTCCACGCCTGGGAAACGCACGCACGCACCCAGCTCACGTGGGTGTGGCATCTCTTGGTTCTATGTCTTCTTCTCCACATCTCACGGTGCCCGTGCGGATTTCTCCTACAGCCAACTCCTCCCTCTCAGCCGTGGCCTGCTTGGACTCTGGTGCCTCCGGGAATTTTATTTTGGAGTCCTTTGTTAATAAATTCAGCATCCCGGTGACCCGTCTCGCCAAACCGCTCTACATTTCCACGGTCAACGGAGCCAGATTGGACTGCACCGTGCGTTACCGCACAGAACCCCTCCTGATGTCTATCGGACCCCACCACGAAAGGATTGAGTTCTTCATTCTCCCCAACTGTACCTCTGAGGTCCTCCTCGGTCTGCCATGGCTCCGGCTTCATTCCCCCACCCTTGATTGGACCACCGGGGAGATAAAGAACTGGGACTCTGCCTGCCATAGGAAGTGCCTCTCCCCCCCTCCCAGTCCCGTCAGGCAAACCTCTGTGCCTCCTCATGGCCCCCGTCCTGGTGTCACACTGCCCCGTGCCAGGCCTCGCCCTCTGCCCTCCCTCCCCATTCCCACTCCTGCTGTACTGCCTGCCGTTGAGGAAACCCTCCATTCTTTCCCGGTGTCCTCATCCCAGGGGAGGCAGTTACCGGACAAAGAGAAGGGGAGACCTAAGGGGGGGGGTACTGTTACGCCTAGCGCTCCGGGTCCCCGCTCCTCCCCGGAGCGCTCACGGCGTCTTTCTCCCTGCAGCGCCCCGGTCAGTCCCGCTGACTGGGAGCGCTGCACTGTCATGGCCGTTGGGGATGCGATTCGCACAGCGGGACGCGCCCGCTCGCGAATCGCATCCCAGGTCACTTACCCGTCCCGGTTCCCTGCTGTCATGTGCTGGCGCGCGCGGCTCCGCTCTCTAGGGCGCGCGCGCGCCAGCTCTCTGAGACTTAAAGGGCCAGTGCACCAATGATTGGTGCCTGGCCCAATTAGCTTAATTAGCTCCCACCTGTGCACCTGTCTATATAACCTCACTTCCCCTTCCCTTCCTTGCCGGATCTTGTTGCCTTGTGCCAGTGAAAGCGTTTAGTGTGTCCAAAGCCTGTGTACCTGAACTTCTGCTACCCATCCTGACTACGAACCTTGCCGCCTGCCCCCGACCTTCTGCTACGTCTGACCTTGCCTCTGCCTAGTCCTTCTGTCCCACGCCTTCTCAGCAGTCAGCGAGGTAGAGCCGTTGCTAGTGGATACGACCTGGTTGCTACTGCCGCAGCAAGACCATCCCGCTTTGCGGCGGGCTCTGGTGAAAACCAGTAGCCTCTTAGAACCGGTCCACTAGCACGGTCCACGCCAATCCCTCGCTGACACAGAGGATCCACTACCTGGAAGCCGAATCGTGACAGACATGGTCCTGTACCCTCCCTAAGTCCCCTCAGGAAGAGTCCCTGCAGTCCATAGGGCTCTCCTGCAGGGTTCAACTCTTTGCTCACTTTCTATTGTCTCATATAAATGCATTGTATATATTGTGTATGCATTGTCAATATGTATAAAGTTTGTACAAATGTGTACAGAAGTGTTAGTCATGTGAAGCACTGTCATGTGACATACCCAGAGTTCCATGGGCACATCAACCACAGGCTTAGCAACCAATGGGCTTTAGTCCAGCCTCCTTAGTATATAAGGGGTTGTAGTCTCTAAATTCACTCTTTTGTTCCTGCATTCTCTTCCTGCTGGACACTAAAGAAGCACAATCTCAGCATATACGATTTCAATTCATTTCATCAAGGCCAAAGTATAAAGAACCTGCAGCCACTTCAAAACGTTATCAAGCTCTATCTACAATTCTAGTGACTACTACTCAACTCAAGAATAATATTAGTAGCACAGTGGCCTGCATAGATATTCTCAATACTACAAGTCCCAGCAAGCCTGTGAGGTGTCCTGTGTCCCGGTTGCCTCTAGAGGAACTGCATAACTGTAAAGACTGTTTCTTAAGAATTACAAGTAAAAGTTCCAGTTCTTGCATAATTCCTGCTGTGGACATTCCTTTATTGAAGACCGTTTTTGGGTTGGTTGATGGCGGTTACCATACCGGAATGAACACATCCTGGCGTCACAAAGAATCCGGGGTTAATAACACCTTACCCCGCAGGGTTAATACCACTGGACCCTGCTACACTATTGCAACACCCCAGCTCACTCAATAGCTTTTGGCGTCCTACGAACAGGATACGGGTGTGTGCCTTTAATATCTCAGCTACCCTGACCACCCGCAATGAAAAACGGGTGTACGCCGTTATTACAAGTACCATAGTCCTCCCCCTATTCAGAACTGTATTTATATAATTGTCCAGGATTGTCGCAAGTCGCGACCGAAATTGCGCTCACAAGTGTACAGGACATTGTTGCTGAAATTGTGCTTTGCCAGGGTGCTAGAAAAAGTAAGGGGGACGTGAAGAATTCTGTGTGTTTGCTGCAGTACCTGAAAGAGTTAAAGTCAGCTCCAGATCTTCCTGCGCGCGCGAGTGGCTGCAGCACTGCCCCGCTGGTCCTCTACAGTCATGCCTCCAGTGTCAACCAGAAGGAACGAAAGTTCCCCTCCTGTGTTGCCCAGGGGAAGGATTTCTTTCCCGGACAAAATCGGAAGTCCTTAGGGCGCAACGAAAATCAAAAGGTTCCCGCAGCTGCGCCCGCATTGCGATAGCAAACCTCCGCTTCACAGACTCTGCAGACATCAGGACAAGGATCCAAGCAGTACAGCAGCTGGCAGGAGCCGTGGAAGCTGCCCAAGCCACCGCGACACACCGCAACTCATCTTAAAGGGCCAGCATTCCCTAACTGCCCAGCAGCGACAGAGCACTCCACCAAGTCTACAAGA
Organism: Hyla sarda; assembly: GCF_029499605.1. Taxonomy (NCBI): domain Eukaryota; kingdom Metazoa; phylum Chordata; class Amphibia; order Anura; family Hylidae; genus Hyla; species Hyla sarda. The sequence goes on along the minus strand of NC_079189.1, from coordinate 384,505,766 downwards.
CAGCGCACTCAACCTGCTTACAGCGACAGCGCACCCCATCAAGTCTACAGGTCAGCGCACTCAAAAGTCTCTTAAAGGGCCAGCGCACCCAATCAAGTCTGCAAGATGTCAGCACCTAGACCACCACCTGACCCACAGGATGAAGGTGCTCCTGTCACTCTACCAAGGGGGTCATCACAGTCTGCAACCTCTATCTCCACGCTACAGCCTGGGAGCTCCTGCAGCCGCACCTGTCTTCCTGGGGAATCCCATGCTCCCTACCTATAATGGGGATCCTTTCACCCTTCGAGACTTCAAGGAGAAGATACAGAGTCTCTTTGTTTTTTATTCTTTTCCCCCTAACCAGCAGGGGCAGTTACTTATGGGACAGCTACAGGGATCAGCATTGGAAGAGGTCCGCACCTGGCCAGCGTCCGACAGGGCCACAGTGGAGCACATCTTTGAGGGACTATATCAAGTGTTCAAGTCTCACTCCCCTTCTGAGGTACGTCTCCGCCTCTACGAAAGACAGCAGAAACCAGGTGAGACCCTTCGGGCATATGCTGTAGCTTTGCAAATGCGTTAGAGACTATCCAGAGGTTAGACGGCATTACACCCGAGCAGGGTAACAAAGTGGACAGATTTATAGATGGGGCACAAAACAAATGGGACAAGGCCCAACTTAGAATGCTTGAGGTGCAGAATCCTAACTTGTATTTCCCTGCCTTTAAGAGATTGGCCATACAAGTCATTGAGTCAGGGCCCGAGGCAGAATAAATTAGTGCACCTTCCACTGAAGCGTTAGGGGCCTCTGCTAGGCCAGCACAACCAGCACTGCCTGCTCCTGTACTACTACCTGCCCCTACACTCTCTGCGGCCTCAGAATTACAAAGTGTACGTCAGGACATTGAACAGTTAACTAAGGCTGTTAAAGAACTTGCGAGCAGATCTAGCCCATCTAGTCAAGAAACACCTCCACCCAGAAAACCTGCTCCCCGTCCTTCCAATCCACCTAATTACCCCCCTATCAGACCTCCATGGACTTAGATGCCCTTCTGCAACCATTGCAATAAAGCCAGACATTGGAAAAGTCAGTGTTGGGCTTGAAACAGGAATCCCCTGAGGTCGAGGACTGGCCCTCAGGAGCATCGTCACCAGGTCCAGATGCAACATACACCAAGTCAGGACTTTCCCTTTACGTCACTCTTGCCCTTATGTAAAGTTTATTGTGGAGGGGGTGCAGTTAGAGGCCCTCATTGATACAGGTTCCCAGGTGTCTACAATACCTAAGGATCTTTTTTAAAGATACTGGGGGCCCGAATTATTATGTGAACCTGATGATGTGGACTTTAAAATGATGGCAGGGAACGGGAAACCAGTACCCAGGCATGGGTACTGGGAGTCCACCATTCAAGTGGGAGAGTATGTCCTCCGAGGACAAGGTGTCATTCTAACAAATGTAATCGATAAAGGGGCAGCGGAGTTCATCCTAGGAATGAACATTATGAGACATTGTTTTGAGGAGGTAGTAGGGTCCTTGCATGCATCTCTCCCTCACATGTCACCCTCAGGCCGGCGATCTGCACAACACCACCTTAAGCTACAAGCAGAACAGAAATTCGTCAACCGCCAAGGGGAAATCTGCCGAGTGAGGATTCAAGATATACGTTCCGTGATCCTGCAGCCTCAGACAGAGACAATCATCTTGTGCCGAGCCCGACCAGGGGTGAAGAACCAGGACTATCCAGCATTGCTGGAGCCGATACAGCTAGAAGACTATCCTTTGGCACGACAGTGGACTGCTCAGACAGCCCATGGAACCGACAGCAGCCATTCTGAGCTATGGTGGACCGAGCTGCAAATAGGGGATCAGAATACCCCCAGAGATCAGGTTGGTGGAGTCATCCAAGTGGCCAAACAATACCAGGAGGCCTTCAGCAAGCACCCCACCGATTATAGACAGACCACGATGATCCAGCATCGGATCCTAACAGGTAATAGTACTCCAATCAAGGGAAGGCATCGCCCGGTGGCCCAGGGTATCTACCAGACAGTCGAATCAATGCCTAATGGAGCGATGCCTTGGACATCTCAACTTCCAATTTGGATGATGTCATAGTCTACTCCAAGACCTATCAAGAGCATCTGGACCACTTGAAGGAGATGTTTCAGGTCCTGATCCAGCATGGACTGAAAATCAAACCATCTAAGTGTCATCTATTGAGCCACGGGTCCATTATCTCGGCCATGTTGTCAGCGCAGAGGGCGTCCAGCCTGACCCAGGAAAAGTGAGTGTTGTCAAGGACTGGCCTACCCCACACATGGTGAAGGACATCAGGACCTTCCTGGGATTCGCTGGCTACTATTGCCGCTTCATCCCTCACTTTGCCCAGCTCTCCTCCGCGGTACCGCAAAGGAAAACTATAACGGAAGACTCCCTATCTAGTGGGGCAAGGAGCAAGAAACAGCGTTCCGGGCTTTGAAGTACCTGCTCCCCAAGCCGCCTATCCTGGCGTATCCTGATTATGGTCAGCCCTTCAGGTTGTACACAGATGCCAGCTTCGAAGGCCTGGGTGCTGTTCTATCCCAGATGCAAGAAGGTAAAGAAAGGGTGATAGCCTATGCCAGCAGACATCTGCGAGGAGCGGAGAAGAACGACTCCAATTACAGTTCCTTCAAGCTGGAGCTCCTCGCCTTGGTCTGGGCAGTGACCGGAAAGTTCAAGGACTATCTAGCAGCTACCCCTTTCATTGTGTACACAGACAACAATCCGTTGGTGCATCTGAACACGGCCAAGTTAGGAGCCGTTGAGCAGCGTTGGGCCTCCTCATCATAGGAGAATTCAGGAAGCTAAGGAGATTGTGGGGAAGAAGATGGGCGAGGCCCAAGAGAGACAGCAGAGAGATTACAACCACCATGCCTCTGCCAAGCCATTAGAACTGGGAGACAGAGTTTGGCTAAGGAAATTTCCCAGAACACACAAGTTGGATTCAATCTGGGAGACGGAACCTTATACTATAACTGCCGGACTCAGATGTCTACGAGGTCCAGATGACTGGATTTGAACCGCAGGTGGTTCATCGGAATAGAATCGAATTGTGCCGCAGAGAGGGCCTATCAGAACCTCCTCCTCCTGCTACCATAGCTGCTATACCCATGAGGGAATATGTGCCAGGAGAGGGAATCTATCCATCGATGGACATACCGATGTTCTCATCCAACCAGTCTGCAGTTTTCTGTGCAATGCCATGCCCCGTTCCAACACAACCATCTCTGGTTTCCTTGCCTGTTACTAGTCTGTCTTCCGTGGCAACTGTTTAAAGTCAAGAACCAACCTCACCGGTTCCCATGGATCTCCACAGTCAAGGATCAAGGGAAACTCCTGACTACAGCCCTCAAGCTGGTCCCTCTGGGGCCGAAACAGCAAGAGCTCCAGAAGAAGAGGGCACTCCTGAGACACAAGAGGTGGTGCTGCGTCAGTCTCAAAGGTCGACACAGGGCAAAATACCCCTAAGATATCAAGACTGACTTCACATATGTTCATAAAATTCAGTGTACACATAAAGTTCAGTACATACAAATTCAAGTAGTGTAAATCACTAAATTCATATATCTATCTCACCAGTACACAAGTCAATGAGTCTTGGGGACTGTAACCTGTTCTATACCAGTCTATACCACTGTTATACACAAATGTCATGTACTAATGTGTTCTTTTTATCTCTATGTGTTCAGGATCCTTTTGTGGCCAGAAGGTATTCCTGTAGCTAACTTAAAAATACACGTATGCAAAAAGGTAACAGTAAGTGTAATTTTTATCTAGATCCAGAGTTCTAGGGGTAAGTGTGTAGTACCAATAGACCCTAGCAGCTAAGGCATTGGGCAGAAAGCCTCAGGCAACCCAATCCGCAACCAGTGTATAACAAAGGAAATAATGAGTGGCATAATCTTAACTGCATATCAGTGGAAAAAAGTAACAGCGAGATAATGTCAAGGATGTAGTAGCATTTTAGTCATTATACATACCATATATAGCAGTCAAATGTCAGTCAAATGTCGAATATCAGTCATAGTACAATGTCAAGAAAATTGTTAACTATAGTCAGATGTGATAGCTATTCATAATTCATGCATACAGTAGTCATTAGAGATGCATAATCAAATAAAATAAATATGCCTATACTAAAGAAAAAGGTATTGAGATAAAACATAAAATAATGGTCATGTTAGTGAGGAATCTTAATATTTAGTGAGTCTTAAGTAAAAAGTCTATTCCTTATCATCCTGTTTATAACAAGTTCCAGAGCATGTATGTACATTCTCAAATGCACAGAGACTCTAAATTTTTCATTATTATTATATTGTTCTTCAGCCTGAAATGGGACATTGTGATTAAATGCTTCAGGACTGCATCCAGCCCTGTGGCCATTTTGTTCCTCTCCCTAAGGGGACAGATGTCGAGGACGACTTTTTTTAAGTAAGGGGGTTTGTGGTGTCCCGGTACAGGACATGGTCCTGCTCCCTCCCTAAGTCCCCTCAGGAAGATTCCCTGCAGTCCATAGGGCTCTCCTGCAAGGTTCACCCCTTTGCTCACCTTCTATTGTCTCATATAAATGCATTGTATATATTGTGTATGCATTGTCAATATGTATAAAGTTTGTACAAATGTGTACAGAAGTGTTAGTCATGTGAAGCACTGTCAGGTGATATACCCAGAGTTCCATGGGCACAGGAACCACAGGCTTAGCAACCAATGGGCTTTAGTCCAGCCTCCTTAGTATGTAAGGGGCTGTAGTCTCTCAGTTAGCTCTCTTATCTCCTGGATTTTAGCCAAACACAATACCTGTACTATCTAAGTTCATCTCAGCTAAGCCAAAGCCTAAAGAACCTGCAGCCACTTCAAAACGTGAGTTATCAAGCTCTATCTACAATTCTAGTGACTACTACTCAACTCAAGAATAATATTAGTAGCACAGTGGCCTGCATAGATATTATCAATACTACAAGTCCCAGCAAGCCTGTGAGGTATCCTGTGTCCCGGTTGCCTCTAGAGGAACTGCATAACTGTAAAGTGTTTCTTAAGAATTACAAGTAAAAGTTCCGGTTCTTGCATAATTCCTGCTGTGGACATTCCTTTATTGAAGACCGTTTTTGGGTTGGTTGACGGCGGTTACCATACCGGAATAACCACATCCTGGTGTCACGAATAATCCGGGGTTAAGAACACCTTACCCCACAGGGTTAATACCACCAGACCCTGCTACACTATTGCAACACCCCAGCTCACCACACTTCATTCAAGCATTTATCCACGCCAAGCTAATCTGTTTTAGATTTGCTAATAAATAAATACAAGATATCCGACTGGAAAACCACATCATTGATATGCAAACATGACACCAGGTCGACGATCCTGAGAGTTGCAAAAAATGCTAACAAGAAGGCTGCTTTTAACAATAATACCACATAAGTAGAAAACAGTATAAAGAACTGAGTAGCTGGGAAACAGAAAATCTAAAGATATAGGTCACCTACAATCCTGAGTAACAGAATTCTTTTTAAAACCTTTCAGTTTGTTTACCTGAAAATAACTATTAACAAATAAAATGTCATTCCATTTTTTAGAAGAAAGCAACCTGCTACAAAAATGTATAACAAATAATAAGAAGCTTTGATAAGCGAGCTACCAATGCGAGAGAGGTAGATACCTCAGAATGCAAAACATCATTGTTGGGGGTATTCCAGGGTTCTTTATTATTTGACTATGCTACAGGGGCTGTGGAGTTAGTGTAGTTAATAATATAGTGTCTGTACCTGTGTGTGACGGTGGTCTTGCAATTCTTCTGTGATTTTAGGACTGACCGACCAATGGCAGTTGGGGGGCTTAAAGATGAAATCCCCGCTCTGCCCGCTCCTGGAAGTCCAGGCAGAGCGGGGGGTAGATGGTGGTGGGGGTCAGAATGTGCAGGGACCGTTGGGACAGGCGATCGCAGCAGGCAGCGGCGGGACCAGCGGCAGAAAGGAGGCAGTGGCGGGGGCAGTGGCGGAGGCAGCAGTGAAGATTAGTGGTAAGTGATCTTCACTGCTGCCTTCTAGGAGTTGCCAAACTACAACTCCCAGCATGCCCAGACAGCCTTTGGCTAACTGGGCATGCTGGGAGTTATAGTTTTGCAACATCTGGAGGGCCACAGTTTGGAGATGTTGTAAAACTAGACTGTCCAGGCATGCTGAGAGTTGTTGTTCTGTAACATCTGGCCCTTCAGATGTTGCAGAACTACAACTCCCAGCATGCCTGGACAGTCTAAGTATGCTGGGAGTTGTAGTTTTGCAACATCTGGAAGGGCACAGTTTGGAGACCACTATACAGTGGTGTCTAAACTGTAGTGCTCCAGATGTGGCTAAACTACAATTCCCAGCATGCCTGGGCAGTCTGGGCATGCTTGGAGTTGAAGCTTTGCAACATCTGGAGGGCTACACCACTACACAAACTGTTCTCTTCCAGTTGTTGCATAACTACAACTCCCAACATGCCCTTCGGCTGTCTGGGAATGCTGGGAGTTGTAGTTTTAACACATAGAAAAATAAAGGCACTAACAGTATCATAAACTATAGGCCTGTATTACAAATACACCAAAAAAAAGGGGCCAAAATGATGGTCATAAAAATTATATATCTTTATTACAAAATTTATAAAAACACTCCAACAGTTAAAAAAAATTGACAGTATTACTTAAAGAGGCAGTTACACACACAGAAAAATAGAGGTGAGCATATCATATAAAGAAATGGTCAACCTAATAGAAATGGTCACCCTACATGATAATAGGTAGAACAGTGGAGCTGGATCGCTCATACACGCTATATCCAGAAAATTCAGCAAGGCGCAAACAAGACTGACATAGTAGTAGTAATAGTTACACACTGCAGAGGAAAGGGTCCCAAATAACATATAACAGACCGGCCAGACCATATACCCCCATACAATACCTCACCTCACCCCATCACTTTACTGCTATTCTTGTGAAACACCTAAAGGGTTAACAAACTTTCTGAATGTCACTTTGTATACTTTGAGGGGCGCAGTTTTTATAATGGGGTCATTTATGGGGTATTTCTAATATGAAGTTTCCACTTCAAACTGAACTGGTCCTTGAAAAATTCCAATTTAGAAAATTTTGACATGTCAACTTTATGATGCCAACATAAAGTAAACATATAGGGGGGGATTCATCAATCTATATAGAGTAATAATTTTAAGTGTATTTTATTGCGCAAAATCTTGCGCAATTATATTTTCTGCGTTCTTTTTGTGCGTCTTTTGTGGTGGAACTTTTTCTAAAGATGTCACCCTTCGGGTGTACCGTAGAGCCATTTTTCCCGTAGACATCGATTTACTAACTGGGTTTTTTTTTTTTTTTGGACGCACAAAAAGAACACAAGTCTCATTTTTTTGCGCAAATATACACCACCTCGGAGGACACATACCAAAGTGTGTATTTTCATACAGTAAGGGCTGAAACTCTCATCATGGACAGACTCCAGGGGCTGAGGTGCAGATCGCAGCAGGTCATTATCCAGAGACCCGCTGTGATCCGCATTTATTAACTGTAAAAGCCGGTGGTACATGCGGCTACATCGCGCTGACACGACTTCTATATACAGCTGTCATAATTCATAATCCCTGCCGCCGGGAGAGGGGAGCTCTGATTGGTCAATAGCTATCCAATCAGAGCTCTTCTCTCCCGGCAGGGATAATGAATCATGACAGTCTATATAGAAGCCGGTGGCAGCGCGACGTAGCCGCATGTACCACCGGCTTTTTCATTTAAATGCGGATCACAGCAGATCACAGTGGCCCCCCAATTTAACCAGTTCCCGCAGAATGACATATATAAATGTCATGATGTGCAGGTAGTTCGCGCATCATGACATTTATATATGTCATGCAGTTAACCCGGCGATGCGCAGCATCGCACGGGTTAACTGGCAGAAGTCCCGCTGTTATCAGCGGGGGACAACTTCTGTAAGCCCCCCCAGTATCATCTGTGGATGGTCCTGGTCAGCAATCATTGTAGTTGGTCCCTGTGGACCAATCACAGTGATCGCTGACTGTGGGGGGTTAAAGTTCAGATCCCCCGCTCTTCCCGCCCCTAGAAGTCGGGTAGAGCGGGGGAAGAGGATCCCGGGAGCTGCGGGGGGGGGGGGGGGGGCCACGGCACATACCTGCTGTGGGACCGGCGGGGACGGCAAGGACCGGGGACCGTCTAGAAGGCAGCTGCGGCAGGTAAGTGGAAGCAGCAGTGAAGATCGCCGTAAAGTGATATTCACTGCTGCTTCTAGGAGTTTCAAAACTACAACTCCCAGCATGCCCAGACAGCCTTTGGCTGTCTGGGCATGCTGGGAGTTGTAGCTTTGCAACATCTGGAGGGCTGCAGTTTGGACACCACTGTGCAGTGGTCTTCAATCTGTGCTCTTCCAGATGTTGCAAAACTACAACTCTCAGCATGCCCAGACAGTCCAGGCATGCTGGGAGCTGTAGTTCTGTAACATCTGGCCCTTCAGATGTTGCCGAATTACAACTTCCAGCATGCCTGGGCAGTCTGGGCATGCTTGAAGTTGAAGTTTTGCAACAGCTGGAGGCACACAGGTTGGGAAACACTGAGTTTCCCAACCAGTGTGCCTCCAGTTGTTGCAAAACTACAACTCCCAGCATGCTCAGACAGCCGAAGGGCATGCTGGGAGTTGTAGTTTTGCAACAACTGGAGGAGAACAGTTGGGAGACCGCTAAGTAGTGGTGTCCAAACTGTAGCCCTCCAGATGTTGCAAAACTTCAACTCCAAGCATCCCCAGACTGCCCAGGCATGCTGTGAGTTGTAGTTAGGCAACATCTGAAGGGCCAGATGTTACAAAACTACAACTCCCAGCAAAACTGGACTGCCTAGCCATGCCGGGAGTTGTAGTTTTGCAACAACTGGAGGCGCACTGGTTGGGAAACATTGTCTGTTTCCTAACTCAGTGTTTCCCAACCCGTGCGCCTCCACACTGAAAAACCGTACATGCTGGGATTTGTAGTTTGGCAACAGCTGGAGATGCACGGGTTGGGAAACACTGAGTTAAGTAACAAACTCTTAGTGTTTTGCAACCAGTGTGCCTCCAGCTGTTGCTTAACTACAGCCCCCTATGATGGGAGTTGTAGTTTAGCAACAATTGGAGGCTCCCTGTTTAAGAACACACTGCATTATGTCCGCTCTTCCCAGGGGAGAGCACAAAAAATGCACTAACCCATATTTCTTGTTTTTCTTTTCTTCTCATTTCAGATACGTGAATGCGGAGGACTACGTCGGATTCGGTGCACTACGACGATGACCAGCATTTTTTTTTTCAATAAAATAGTTAAAGAGGGCTGTGGGGGAGTGATTTTTTTTAAATAAAATTTTTTTTCAATGTGTCCGTGTTTTTTATAATTGAATTTTCAGGGTTAGTAGTAGAAGTTGTCTTATAGACAGAATCCTTTACTAAGCCAGGGCTTAGCGTTAGCCCCAAAAACAGCTAACGCTAACCCCCAATTATTACCCCGGTACCCACCGCCACAGGGGTGCCGGGAAGAGCCGATACCAACAGGCCCGGAGAGTCAAAAATGGCGCTCCTGGGCCTAGGCAGTAACAGGCTGGCTTTATTTAGGCTGGGGAGGGCCAGTAACAATGGTCCTCTCCCACCCTGGTAACGTCAGGCTGTTGCTGCTTGGTTGGTATCTGGCTGATACTGAAAATAGGGGGAACCCTATGTGTTTTTTGTTTTTTTTTATAAATAAAAAAAGTGTGTGGTTCCCTAATTTTTTCTGTATCAGCCAGATACCAATCAAGCAGCAACAGCCTGACGTTACCAGGGTGGGCAAGGACCATTGTTACTGGCCCTCCCCAGCCTAAATAACGCAAGCCTGTTACCGCCTAGGTGCGCCATTTTTGACACTCCGGGCCTGTTGGTAGAGGCTCTTCCTGGAAACCCTGTGGTGGTGGGTACCGGGGTAATAATTGGGGGTTAGCATTAGCTGTTTTGGGGGCTAACGCTAAGCCCCAGCTTAGTAATGGATTCTGTCTACAAGATGGCTTCCACTACTAAGCCTGAAAATTCAATTATAAAAAACACAACACAATGAAAAAAAAATGTTATTTAAAAAAACACGCTGGTCATCGTCGCAGTCCTCCAAATCTGACATAGTCCTCTGCATTTGCGTATCTAAATTTAAAAGAAAAAATTTATTTTGGTCCTTTATTTTGTTTCCACACACCAGCAAAAATGCTATAAAAAAAACCACAAGAAAAACTGACAAAGCGCAGGAAAAAGCTGGGACAGTTTTTCTGGCGTTTTTTATGATGCATAAAAAACCTCAATGGAATCCTGGCCTCAAAGCAATGGAACAAAATCCCTGTGTCCACTTTTCCTGTGAGGTAGAGAAGGAGTGTAGAGCAAGGGGGGGGGGGGGGGCGTTTCTATATTTGCACAAGATTTATCGAAGGAGTGTACAGCCTTAGTAAATTCTCAGCAAGAGTATACAATAGACAAAAGTGTAAATGGATAGAACTGTGTCTACAATAGACACATAATGATGAATCCCCCCCCCCCCCCCATTGTATATGTGAATCAATATATAATTTATTTGGTATGTCTATTTTCCTTATAAGCAGAGAGCTTCAAAGTTATAAAAATACTAAACTTTCAAATGAAATGAAGAAATGATGCAAGTATCAACAAAAATTTACCACTATGTTAAAGTAGAATATGTCACTAAAAAACTATCTCAGAATCAAATTCATAGGTAAAAGCATCCCAGAGTTATTAATGCTTAAAGTGACAGTGGTAAGATGTGCAAAAAATGCTCTGGTCCTTAAAGGGGTACTCCGGTGGAAAACTTTTTTTTTTTTAAGTTAAACAGATTTGCAAATTACTTCTATTAAAAAATCTTGATCCTTCCAGTACTTATTAGCTGCTGAATACTACAGAGGAAATTATATTCTTTTTGGAAAACAGAGCTCTCTGCTGACATCACGAGCACAGTGCTCTCTGCTGACAGCTCTGTCCATTTTAAGAGCTGTCCAGAGTAGGACAAATTTCCCATAACAAACATATGAGAGCACTGTGATCGTGATGTCAGCAGAGAGCTTGTTCAAAAAAGAAAATAATTTCCTCTATAGTATTCAGCAGCTAATAAGATTTTTTAATAGAAGTAATATACAAATCTGGTAGGTTTAGACGCCACCGGCCGGGGCGCACTCCCACTGCCGTCAAACGCTCCCTTGAACTAACCGGATTACAACTAACTATTTCCCGGACTGAACTTCAACTCCACACTTGCTTACCAATTCAGGAAAACCTTTACTGAGGGCCCGCAACAGTGCTGACCGCGCAACAGGTACCCGCGGGAGATTTACCAGGTACGCTACTAAGTGTCATAATAGTAATCATCTACTCGTATATATATTCCTATACCCTGTGGACATTCCATTAGCTTACCATACTCTGCGGTGACTATATTATTATTATCAATTATACAGAGCGGAACGGTGTAAAGGGGCTTCATTTCTTTTAAACCTCTGGAGCACCCTTAGGGAGAGCCCACAGCATCAAGCATCCGCCTCTACAATACCCATATAGAATCAGAAATACAACTAATGAACAGGTATTAATTAGAACGACACTGCTGAAAGTATTCATTATACTTTTCACCACAACTAGATTGTTTCATTCGTAGGAATATCACTCCTTCAGCCTACCACATCTGCCATTCCAACCACCATCGCTCGCACCAGCGTGACCGATCTTTTAAAGGTAGACCATGTTTTACAGATAGAAGTTCATTTAAACTAATATGCATATCCTTATGTAATTCAGTCATTGCATTCCCAATTTTTTCGATCACCAGGTGAGCACTTCCTCACACCATCAACAGTATTATCCATATCATCAGGATCCTTCCCTCCTCTTACAGCAGCATCAGGTTAGTCCCCACCACCTAGCCATAATAGCCATAATAGATTTGTGTCTGATACAGCGCTTGCCAATTCAATAATTTGTTTTGCCATATCCATTATATATCGGTGTGCAATATCAGGAGAGCACATCTATTGGCTAAGCAGCAGTCCAGCCACTGATTACATCCAAACCCATTCAGCGCTAGTGAATCTTTTTAATCAGTTGCTTAGCACCAATCCATTCTCCTGTAAATCACATAGCGGCAGGATGGAACTTTGGATGGATCGTAGAGATAGAATCACCCATATTCAAACCTACTATAAAACCAATCTCCATAAAACAACTTTGGAGGCACCCACTACTACCTTAGATGAAATCATAGAGGCAAAAATGAATTTGAAAAAACTAGAAAGATTACTCATCACGGAGATGAGAGACATGTGGGAGGTAGCTACTTTAGAACAGTATTTAGAAAAAGACTTAGTACCCAAAGGGCTGATCATACATAAGGCGCTCTCAGGAGACCTGGGAGATCCAGACACCCTTGACGAATGGGACAGAATGCTACATGAATTCTCCAAGCAGGCTGTCCAGTTTATCATCAATAAACGTAAGAAGGGGCTACTAAGAAATAAACAAACAATAGCACAACTGTTTGACAACATTAGACCATATACGGACCATGAAGATATTGTAAAATTATCAAGTAGCATAAAAGGCAGAATCAGACAAAAAGAAAACGACATCATCAAAAAGAAACAACGTAAATTAAGTAGAGACGTGACCAACATAAATGTAGATTCAAATAGGGAAAAATCTTACAATTTCGAAGAACTAGAAACAGTAGACCAAATAGGGGAAGAACCTGAATCCCCTAACGATTTAGATCTATCCATCCTCACTATTCATGAGCCTAATTTAAGCCAGGATTCTAGTACTCACAACCCAGTCGTAATGGAGGTACACAACAGTATATTAGACCCTATAAACAACAATAGGGACATGATCCCTACTGTGAGTCAATATAACGTACAGACTGCAAACAGATATACACCACTACGTCAGGATGAATTAAACCCTAGCAGCATTACGCCAGAATATAGGGACCCAACAGGAGACACGAGACCAAAACTAAAAACCAATATGCCACCCAAACAGATAAATATCAAGCAGGATTTTTTTCAAAAACGAGGACCAAACACATCAAAAAAAGAGGTAAAAGGGGCGGGAAACACTCCCAAAAAAAGACAGTATTAACCAAAATTTCAGAACGTCAGCAAGAACAACCTCAACAACAACAACAGAAAATATTTAACCTGAGCCACCATACTCTCACTATAGGGGAACAAGCGTTGATCCAAAAAGGCCTAAAATTTGCGCCTACTGCACCCATCAACAAATTAGACGCCTATATAGGGGTCAAAAAATTCTTGAGGAAACTTACTCTCAAGAAGTACTTTATCAAAAATCCCTTAATTGCAGAAACAGCATCGGGTAATGCAATTACTACACCCTATATTCATACTAATTTACGAAAGAAATCAACGTTCTTTCCACAGTATGAATACTCTGAGGCTATGCAAGCTTTTGAAAGTTTGGTGACCAGGAATCTTAGAAAAATTAAAACTAACCACAAGTACCAGAAAAATAATTTAACACATCAAGAGCAACAAGCAATAAAAACACTCCAAACCAATAATAATATTGTGATCCGTCCAGCGGATAAAGGTGGAAGTGTAGTGATTTTAAATTATGACATGTATCACCAGGAATGTATGCGCCTCCTGGGCGATACACAGACATATCAAGAACTAAAAAGTGACCCAACTATTAAATACCAGAAAGAACTCACATCATTACTAGATAGGGGAACACAAATGGGCATTATCACTAAAGAAGAAAGGGATTTTATAAACACTAAAGACCCCAGGATCCCCATATTTTATCAAATTCCGAAGGTCCACAAAAATTTAGACAATCCACCAGGGAGACCTATTATTTCAGGCATAGGTTGCCTTACGTCTAACCTATCAAGGTATATAGATACCCACCTCCAACCATGTGTCATACAACTACCAGCCTATCTGAAAGATACGGCGCACATTTTGCAACTACTCAAAGAAGTCACATGGAAAGAGGAGTACATTATAGGAACTCTGGATATTACATCCCTGTATACGGTAATAGAAAACAAACAAGGCCGGCACGCAGCGGAATATTTTTAAATAAACAAAAAAACATGCTACCGACCCAAACTAATTTTATCGGAGAATGTATAAATTTTATACTCACCCACAATTATTTTAAATATGAAAACACGTTTTTTAACCAGGAGTGGGGAACCGCTATGGGGACGAGGTTTGCGCCCAGTTACTCAAATTTATATGTCGGACTCTGGGAGGAGGAAGTAATCCACCCAGGAGGAGTCTTGTGCGCAAACCTCGTCCTCTGGCGTAGATTTATTGATGATATTTTATTTATGTCACGATGCCGGCTGGCAGGTAGTGGATCCTCTGTGCCAGAGAGGGATTGGCGTGGACCGTGCTAGTGGATCGGTTCTAAGTCACTACTGGTTTTCACCAGAGCCCGCCGCAAAGCGGGATGGTCTTGCTGCGGCGGTAGTGACCAGGTCGTATCCACTAGCAACGGCTCAACCTCTCTGACTGCTGAAGATAGGCGCGGTACAAGGGAGTAGACAGAAGCAAGGTCGGACGTAGCAGAAGGTCAGGGCAGGCAGCAAGGATCGTAGTCGGGGGCAACGGCAGGAGGTCTGGAACACAGGCTAGGAACACACAAGGAAACGCTTTCACTGGCACAATGGCAACAAGATCCGGCGAGGGAGTGAAGGGGAAGTGAGGTATAAATAGGGAGTGCACAGGTGAACACACTAATTGGAACCACTGCGCCAATCAGCGGCGCAGTGGCCCTTTAAATCGCAGAGACCCGGCGCGCGCGCACCCTAAGGAGCGGGGCCGCGTGCGCCGGGACAGGACAGACGGAGAGCGAGTCAGGTACGGGAGCCGGGATGCGCATCGCGAGCGGGCGCTACCCGCATCGCGAATCGCATCCCGGCTGGAGACGGTATCGCAGCGCACCGGGTCAGTGGAGCTGCCCGGAGCGCTGCGGTAGCGAGAGAGAAGCGAGCGCTCCGGGAGGAGCGGGGACCCGGAGCGCTCGGCGTAACAGTACCCCCCCCCCTTGGGTCTCCCCCTCTTCTTAGAGCCTGAGAACCTGAGGAGCAGACTTTTGTCTAGGATGTTGTCCTCAGGTTCCCAGGATCTCTCTTCAGGTCCACAGCCCTCCCAATCCACCAAAAAGAACCTTTTTCCTCTGACCGTCTTGGAGGCCAGTATCTCTTTCACTGAGAAGACGTCAGAAGAACCGGAGACAGGAGTGGGAGAAACTAATTTGGGAGAGAAACGGTTGATGATGAGTGGTTTAAGAAGAGAGACATGAAAGGCATTAGGAATACGGAGAGAAGGAGGAAGAAGAAGTTTGTAAGAGACAGGATTAATTTGGCACAAGACTTTGAAAGGACCAAGATAGCGTGGACCCAGTTTGTAACTGGGGACACGAAAGCGGACATATTTAGCGGAGAGCCATACCTTGTCTCCTGGAGCAAAAATGGGGGGAGCTCTTCTTTTCTTATCGGCAAACTTTTTCATGCGAGATGAAGCCTGTAAAAGAGAATCTTGGGTCTCTTTCCATATGGTGGAAAGATCACGAGTCACTTCATCTACAGCGGGCAAACCAGAGGGCAAGGGAGTAGGGAGGGGGGGAAGAGGGTGACGGCCGTACACCACGAAAAATGGGGATTTGGAGGAAGATTCAGAGACTCTAAAGTTATACGAGAATTCGGCCCATGGTAGAAGATCTGCCCAATCATCCTGGCGGGAGGAAACAAAATGTCGTAAATAATCACCCAAGACCTGGTTAATTCTTTCTACTTGTCCATTGGATTGAGGATGATATGCAGAAGAAAAGTTTAATTTAATCTTGAGTTGTTTACAGAGAGCCCTCCAGAATTTTGACACGAATTGGACGCCTCTATCCGAGACTATCTGTGTGGGCAACCCGTGAAGACGAAAAATGTGTACAAAAAATTGTTTAGCCAACTGAGGCGCTGAAGGAAGACCAGGAAGAGGGATGAAATGTGCCATCTTGGAGAATCGATCAACGACCACCCAAACAACAGTGTTGCCACGGGATGGGGGTAGGTCTGTAATAAAATCCATACCAATCAGAGACCAAGGCTGTTCGGGGACAGGCAGAGGATGAAGAAAACCAGCGGGCTTCTGGCGAGGAGTCTTATCCCGGGCACAGACAGTGCAGGCTCGCACAAAGTCCACGACATCCGTCTCCAGAGTCGGCCACCAATAGAAGCGAGAGATGAGTTGCACAGATTTCTTGATGCCTGCATGACCTGCGAGATGGGAGGAGTGACCCCATTTGAGGATTCCGAGGCGTTGGCGTGGAGAGACGAAGGTCTTTCCTGGAGGAGTTTGCCTGATGGAGGCTGGAGAAGTGGAAATCAGGCAGTCAGGAGGAATGATGTGTTGCGGAGAGAGTTCAACTTCCGAGGCATCCGAGGAACGAGAGAGAGCATCGGCCCTAATGTTCTTATCGGCAGGCCGAAAGTGAATTTCAAAATTAAATCGGGCAAAGAACAGAGACCACCTGGCCTGGCGAGGATTCAGCCGTTGGGCAGACTGGAGATAGGAGAGATTCTTGTGATCGGTGTAAATAATAACTGGAAATCTTGATCCCTCCAGCAGATGCCTCCATTCCTCAAGTGCTAATTTAATGGCTAGAAGCTCTCGATCCCCGATGGAGTAGTTCCTCTCCGCCGGAGAGAAGGTCCTAGAAAAAAAAACCACAAGTAACAGCATGCCCGGAAGAATTTTTTTGTAGAAGGACCGCTCCAGCTCCTACAGAGGAGGCATCAACCTCCAATAGGAAGGGTTTAGATGGGTCAGGTCTGGAGAGCACGGGAGCCGAAGAAAAGGCAGACTTGAGCCGTTTAAAGGCGTCTTCCGCTTGAGGAGGCCAAGACTTGGGATTGGCATTTTTTTTGGTTAAAGCCACGATAGGGGCCACAACGGTAGAAAAATGTGGAATAAATTGCCTGTAATAATTGGCGAACCCCAAAAAACGTTGGATAGCACGGAGTCCGGAGGGGCGTGGCCAATCTAAGACGGCAGAGAGTTTGTCTGGATCCATTTGTAGTCCCTGGCCAGAGACCAAGTATCCTAGGAAAGGAAGAGATTGGCATTCAAACAGACATTTCTCTATCTTGGCATAAAGTTGATTGTCACGAAGTCTCTGAAGAACCATACGGACATGCTGGCGGTGTTCTTCTAGATTGGCAGAAAAAATCAGGATATCGTCCAGATATACAACAACACAGGAGTATAAGAGATCACGAAAAATTTCATTAACAAAGTTTTGGAAGACGGCAGGGGCGTTGCACAGGCCAAAGGGCATGACCAGATACTCAAAGTGTCCATCTCTAGTGTTAAATGCCGTTTTCCATTCATCCCCCTCTCTGATGCGGATGAGATTATAAGCACCTCTTAAGTCCAGTTTGGTAAAGATGTGGGCACCTTGGAGGCGATCAAAGAGTTCAGAGATAAGAGGTAGGGGGTAGCGGTTCTTTACCGTGATTTTATTAAGACCGCGGTAGTCAATGCAAGGACGTAGAGAGCCATCTTTTTTGGACACAAAGAAAAATCCGGCTCCGGCAGGAGAGGAGGATTTACGGATAAAGCCTTTTTTTAAATTTTCCTGGATGTACTCCGACATAGCAAGAGTCTCTGGGGCGGACAGAGGATAGATTCTGCCCCGGGGTGGAGTAGTGCCCGGGAGGAGGTCAATAGGACAATCATAAGGCCTGTGAGGAGGTAGAGTCTCAGCTTGTTTTTTGCAAAAAACATCCGCAAAGTCCATATAGGCCTTAGGGAGACCGGTTACAGGGGGAACCACAGAGTCACGGCAAGGGGTACTGGGAACCGGTTTTAGGCAGTCCTTGAAACAAGAGGGCCCCCAACTCTTGATCTCCCCAGTGGACCAATCCAGGGTTGGGGAATGGAGTTGAAGCCAGGGTAGTCCAAGGAGGATTTCGGAAGTGCAATTGGGGAGGACCAAAAATTCAATCTTCTCGTGATGAGGTCCGATGCACATTAGAAGGGGCTCCGTGCGGAAACGTATGGTACAGTCCAATCTTTCATTGTTTACACAATTGATGTAGAGGGGTCTGGCGAGACTGGTCACTGGGATGTTGAACCTGTTGACGAGAGAGGCCAAAATAAAATTTCCTGCAGATCCGGAATCCAAGAAGGCCATAGTAGAGAAGGAGAAGGCAGAGGCAGATATCCGCACAGGCACAGTAAGACGTGGAGAAGCAGAGTAGACATCAAGGACTGTCTCACCTTTGTGCGGAGTCAGCGTACGTCTTTCCAGGCGGGGAGGACGGATAGGACAATCCTTCAGGAAGTGTTCGGTACTGGCACAGTACAGGCAGAGATTCTCCATGCGGCGTCGTGTCCTCTCTTGAGGTGTCAGGCGAGACCGGTCGACCTGCATAGCCTCCACGGCGGGAGGCACAGGAACGGATTGCAGGGGACCAGAGGAGAGAGGAGCCGGGGAGAAAAAACGCCTTGTGCGAACAAAGTCCATATCCTGGCGGAGCTCCTGACGCCTTTCGGAAAAACGCATGTCAATGCGAGTGGCAAGATGGATGAGTTCATGTAGGTTAGCAGGGATTTCTCGTGCGGCCAGAACATCTTTAATGTTGCTGGATAGGCCTTTTTTAAAGGTCGCGCAGAGGGCCTCATTATTCCAGGATAATTCTGAAGCAAGAGTACGGAATTGTACGGCGTACTCGCCAACGGAAGAATTACCCTGGACCAGGTTCAACAGGGCAGTCTCAGCAGAAGAGGCTCGGGCAGGTTCCTCAAAGACACTTCGAATTTCCGAGAAGAAGGAGTGTATAGAGGCAGTGACGGGGTCATTGCGGTCCCAGAGCGGTGTGGCCCATGACAGAGCTTTTCCAGACAGAAGGCTGACTACGAAAGCCACCTTAGACCTTTCAGTAGGGAACTGGTCCGACATCATCTCCAAGTGCAGGGAACATTGGGAAAGAAAGCCACGGCAGAATTTAGAGTCCCCATCAAATTTATCCGGCAAGGATAGTCGTAGACCAGAAGCGGCCACTCGCTGCGGAGGAGGTGCAGGAGCTGGCGGAGGAGATGATTGCTGAAGCTGTGGTAGTAGCTGCTGTAGCATCACGGTCAGTTGAGACAGCTGTTGGCCTTGTTGCGCTATCTGTTGTGACTGCTGGGCGACCACCGTGGTGAGGTCGGCGACAACTGGCAGAGGAACTTCAGCGGGATCCATGGCCGGATCTACTGTCACGATGCCGGCTGGCAGGTAGTGGATCCTCTGTGCCAGAGAGGGATTGGCGTGGACCGTGCTAGTGGATCGGTTCTAAGTCACTACTGGTTTTCACCAGAGCCCGCCGCAAAGCGGGATGGTCTTGCTGCGGCGGTAGTGACCAGGTCGTATCCACTAGCAACGGCTCAACCTCTCTGACTGCTGAAGATAGGCGCGGTACAAGGGAGTAGACAGAAGCAAGGTCGGACGTAGCAGAAGGTCAGGGCAGGCAGCAAGGATCGTAGTCGGGGGCAACGGCAGGAGGTCTGGAACACAGGCTAGGAACACACAAGGAAACGCTTTCACTGGCACAATGGCAACAAGATCCGGCGAGGGAGTGAAGGGGAAGTGAGGTATAAATAGGGAGTGCACAGGTGAACACACTAATTGGAACCACTGCGCCAATCAGCGGCGCAGTGGCCCTTTAAATCGCAGAGACCCGGCGCGCGCGCGCCCTAAGGAGCGGGGCCGCGCGCGCCGGGACAGGACAGACGGAGAGCGAGTCAGGTACGGGAGCCGGGATGCGCATCGCGAGCGGGCGCTACCCGCATCGCGAATCGCATCCCGGCTGGAGACGGTATCGCAGCGCACCGGGTCAGTGGAGCTGCCCGGAGCGCTGCGGTAGCGAGAGAGAAGCGAGCGCTCCGGGGAGGAGCGGGGACCCGGAGCGCTCGGCGTAACAATTTATTTGGAAAGGGGGGCCTGACAGTCTGGCTACATTTTTAATAGATATCAATAAAAATTCGTACTTTTTAAATTTCACCGCGTCCTTTAGCCAGACTTCTGTTCATTTTTTAGACCTTACTATCAATATTTTCAACAATCAGATAACTACGCATACATATTCCAAACCAACAGATAGCAATTCGTTTATCCAGAGAGATAGTTGCCACTTACCAATTTGGCTGAAAAACATTCCCAGAAGTCAATTCCTTAGGCTAAGAAGAAACTGCACAGAGGTAACACAATATAGCCAAGAATCCGAGGACCTAAAGAAGAAATTCATTAATAAGGGATATATAGAGGAAGATTTAAATCTAATCCAACAACAGGTATTTGAAGAAGACAGAGAAAAATTACTAATACCAAAAGATAAAACAACTGGAAAGAAAGAAGGCACAAATTGCAATACAAAAATTCCAATAATAACTCAATACAATAAACATAGTCTGCAATTTCAAAAAATAATCAAGAACCACTGGGATATTCTACTGGAAGATAAAATCTTGGGGGGCATTATACCAAAGGTACCGACTTTTGTTTATAAAAAGGCCCAAAACATCGGAACATTCATAGCACCCTCAATACAGAATAAAACAACAAAAAAAAGGAATATAGAAGACACTAGCTGTAACTTTTTGCCTCTAAAAAATGGTTTCTATCCCTGCAAAATGTGTAATGCATGCAAAGCTATGGAGAATAAATATCCTACAATAAGTGTGGAAAACAGCAAAGAACAAACAGAATACAAAATCAGAAGTCACATACACTGCAAGACACAGGGAGTCATATATGCCATCAGATGCCCCTGTGAAAAAATATATGTGGGTAGAACCAAGAGGCAATTAGGTGTGCGTATTAAAGAACATATCTATAATATACAACGAGGCTTTGAGGGTCACCCGTTATCTGCACACTATAAAACCATGCACAAACAATCAGTCAAAATGTCCCAATTTTTCGGATTAGAAAAAATCACCCCCCACTGGAGGGGAGGTAATTTTATCGCACAACTATCCAGAAGTTGTTACGCCTAGCGCTCCGGGTCCCCGCTCCTCCCCGGAGCGCTCACGGCGTCTTTCTTCCTGCAGCGCCCCGGTCAGTCCCGCTGACCGGGAGCGCTGCACTGTCTTGGCCGTTGGGGATGCGATTCGCACAGCGGGACGCGCCCGCTCGCGAGTCGCATCCCAGGTCACTTACCCGTCCCGGTCCCCTGCTGTCATGTGCTGGCGCGCGCGGCTCCGCTCTCTAGGACGCGCGCGCGCCAGCTCTCTGAGACTTAAAGGGCCAGTGCACCAATGATTGGTGCCTGGCCCAATTAGCTTAATTGGCTCCCACCTGCTCCCTGGCTATATCTAGTCTCCTCCCTTGCACTCCCTTGCCGGATCTTGTTGCCTTGTGCCAGTGAAAGCGTTTAGTGTTGTCCAAAGCCTGTGTACCTGAACTTCTGCTACCCTTCCTGACTACGAACCTTGCCGCCTGCCCCCGACCTTCTGCTACGTCTGACCTTGCCTCTGCCTAGTCCTTCTGTCCCACGCCTTCTCAGCAGTCAGCGAGGTAGAGCCGTTGCTAGTGGATACGACCTGGTTGCTACTGCCGCAGCAAGACCATCCCGCTTTGCGGCGGGCTCTGGTGAAAACCAGTAGCCTCTTAGAACCGGTCCACTAGCACGGTCCACGCCAATCCCTCGCTGACACAGAGGATCCACTACCTGGAAGCCGAATCGTGACAGTAGATCCGGCCATGGATCCCGCTGAGGTGCCGCTGCCAAGTCTCGCTGACCTTACCACGGTGGTCGCTCAGCAATCGCAGCAGATTGCCCAACAAGGACAGCAGCTGTCGCAGTTGACCGCCACGTTACAGCAACTTCTGCCTCTGCTACAGCAGCAACCATCTCCTCCGCCAGCTCCTGCACCTCCTCCGCAGCGAGTGGCCGCTCCTAGCCTCCGCTTGTCCCTGCCGGACAAATTTGATGGGGACTCCAGACTCTGCCGTGGATTTTTGTCTCAGTGTTCCCTGCATATGGAGATGATGTCGGACTTGTTTCCTTCAGAACGGTCTAAGGTGGCGTTCGTAGTAAGCCTTCTCTCAGGAAAGGCCTTGTCTTGGGCCACACCGCTCTGGGACCGCAATGATCCTGCCACAGCCACAGTCCAGGCCTTCTTCACTGAACTCCGGAGTGTCTTCGAGGAGCCAGCCCGAGCTTCTTCTGCCGAGACTGCCCTGTTGAACCTGGTCCAGGGTAATTCTTCCGTTGGCGAGTATGCCGTACAATTTCGTACTCTTGCTTCAGAATTATCCTGGAATAACGAGGCTCTCTGCGCGACCTTTAAAAAAGGCCTATCCAGTCGCATCAAGGATGTGCTGGCCGCACGAGAGATTCCTGCCAATCTGCAAGAACTCATCCATCTAGCTACCCGCATTGACATGCGTTTTTCTGAGCGACACCAAGAGCTCCGCCAGGAAAAAGACTTAGATCTCTGGGCACCTCTCCCACAGTATCCGTTGCAATCTACGCCTGGGCCTCCCGCCGAGGAGGCCATGCAAGTGGATAAGTCTCGCCTGACCCAGGAAGAGAGGAATCGCCGTAGGGAAGAAAATCTCTGTCTTTACTGTGCCAGTACCGAGCATTTCTTGGTGGATTGCCCTATCCGTCCTCCACGCCTGGGAAACGCACGCACGCACCCAGCTCACGTGGGTGTGGCGTCTCTTGGTTCCAAGTCTGCTCATCCACGTCTCACGGTACCCGTGCGGATTTCTTCTTCAGCCAACTCCTCCCTCTCAGCCGTGGCCTGCCTGGACTCTGGAGCTTCTGGGAATTTTATTCGGGAATCCTTAGTGAATAAATTCCGCATTCCGGTGACCCGTCTTGTCAAGCCACTCCACGTTTCCGCGGTCAACGGAGCCAGGTTGGATTGTACCATACGCTTCCGCACGGAGCCCCTTCTAATGAGCATCGGATCTCATCACGAGAGGATTGAACTTTTGGTCCTCCCCGACTGCACCTCGGAAATTCTCCTTGGACTTCCCTGGCTTCAACTTCATTCCCCAACCCTGGATTGGTCCACTGGGGAGATCAAGAGTTGGGGGCCCTCTTGTTCCAAGGACTGTCTAAGACCGGTTCCCAGTAACCCTTGCCGTGACTCTGTGGTTCCCTCAGTATCCGGTCCCCCTAAGGTCATTAAGGACTCTGCCTGCCACAGGAAATGCCCCTCCCCCCCTCCCAGTTCCATCAGGCAAGCTTCTGTGTCCCCTCATGGCCCTCGTCCTGGTGTCACACTGCCCCGTGCCAGGTCTCGCCCTCTGCCCTCTCTCCCCATTCCCACTCCTGCGGTTCTGCCTGCCGTTGAGGAATCCCTCCATCCTTTCCCGGTGTCCTCATCCCAGGGGAGGCAGTTACCCGATAAAGAGAAGGGGAGACCTAAGGGGGGGGGTACTGTTACGCCTAGCGCTCCGGGTCCCCGCTCCTCCCCGGAGCGCTCACGGCGTCTTTCTTCCTGCAGCGCCCCGGTCAGTCCCGCTGACCGGGAGCGCTGCACTGTCTTGGCCGTTGGGGATGCGATTCGCACAGCGGGACGCGCCCGCTCGCGAGTCGCATCCCAGGTCACTTACCCGTCCCGGTCCCCTGCTGTCATGTGCTGGCGCGCGCGGCTCCGCTCTCTAGGACGCGCGCGCGCCAGCTCTCTGAGACTTAAAGGGCCAGTGCACCAATGATTGGTGCCTGGCCCAATTAGCTTAATTGGCTCCCACCTGCTCCCTGGCTATATCTAGTCTCCTCCCTTGCACTCCCTTGCCGGATCTTGTTGCCTTGTGCCAGTGAAAGCGTTTAGTGTTGTCCAAAGCCTGTGTACCTGAACTTCTGCTACCCTTCCTGACTACGAACCTTGCCGCCTGCCCCCGACCTTCTGCTACGTCTGACCTTGCCTCTGCCTAGTCCTTCTGTCCCACGCCTTCTCAGCAGTCAGCGAGGTAGAGCCGTTGCTAGTGGATACGACCTGGTTGCTACTGCCGCAGCAAGACCATCCCGCTTTGCGGCGGGCTCTGGTGAAAACCAGTAGCCTCTTAGAACCGGTCCACTAGCACGGTCCACGCCAATCCCTCGCTGACACAGAGGATCCACTACCTGGAAGCCGAATCGTGACAGAAGTGAAACCAAATGGATATTTAACCTCAATTCTTTAGTACCTCACGGTTTAAATGCTGAACTGGAACTGTTCGCATATCTGTAACTACGAGCAACAACACACTGCTAATCCGGTCAGTAGGGGGTTAACATCGGAGACACGCCGCTATAAGAACTGGACCAGCAAGCCACTAGCTCTATCCAGACGAAGGAAGCCGACAGCCTTCCGAAACGCGTCGATAGGTTTGTGGACCATAGAGGATACCGTAGTGACGTCACTCAGATCCAAATCACCTCCACCTGATTCACCTAATAGCGAGCGTGCAGGTAGGTTGAGACGCCACCGGCCGGGGCGCACTCCCACTGCCGTCAAACGCTCCCTTGAACTAACCGGATTACAACTAACTATTTCCCGGACTGAACTTCAACTCCACACTTGCTTACCAATTCAGGAAAACCTTTACTGAGGGCCCGCAACAGTGCTGACCGCGCAACAGGTACCCGCGGGAGATTTACCAGGTACGCTACTAAGTGTCATAATAGTAATCATCTACTCGTATATATATTCCTATACCCTGTGGACATTCCATTAGCTTACCATACTCTGCGGTGACTATATTATTATTATCAATTATACAGAGCGGAACGGTGTAAAGGGGCTTCATTTGCATTTCTTTTAAACCTCTGGAGCACCCTTAGGGAGAGCCCACAGCATCAAGCATCCGCCTCTACAATACCCATATAGAATCAGAAATACAACTAATGAACAGGTATTAATTAGAACGACACTGCTGAAAGTATTCATTATACTTTTCACCACAACTAGATTGTTTCATTCGTAGGAATATCACTCCTTCAGCCTACCACATCTGCCATTCCAACCACCATCGCTCGCACCAGCATGACCGATCTTTTAAAGGTAGACCATGTTTTACAGATAGAAGTTCATTTAAACTAATATGCATATCCTTATGTAATTCAGTCATTGCATTCCCAATTTTTTCGATCACCAGGTGAGCACTTCCTCACACCATCAACAGTATTATCCATATCATCAGGATCCTTCCCTCCTCTTACAGCAGCATCAGGTTAGTCCCCACCACCTAGCCATAATAGCCATAATAGATTTGTGTCTGATACAGCGCTTGCCAATTCAATAATTTGTTTTAATATACAAATCTGTTTAACTTTCTGGCACCAGTTGATTAAAAAAAAAAGTTTTCCACCGGAGTACCCCTTTAAGGTGAAAATGGGCTTGGTACTGAAGTGGTTAAAGGGGTACTCTGCCCCTAGACATCTTATCCCCTATCCAAAGCATAGGGGATAAGATGTCAGATCGCCGCGGTCCCGCTGCTGGGGAGCCCTGGGATCCCCACTGTGGCACCGCGCTCTCATTACAGTACAGAGCGAGCTCGCTCTGCACGTAATGACTGGCAGTACAGGGGCCGGAGCATCGTTACGTCATGGCTCCACCCCTCGTGACATCACGGCCTTTGGATAGGGGATAAGATGTCTAGGGCGGAGTACCCCTTTAAGGATGGTAACTTTTGAGGACACCTGGTACTGACTGGAACAATCTAAAGTACATGTAGCTTTGGTGAAGGTAAAGCCCTGACTACTGTATATGGTGGGGCAAAAAAGTATTTAGTCAGCCACCAATTGTGCAAGTTCTCCCACTTAAAAAGATAAGAGAGGCCTGTAATTTTCATCATAGGTATACCTCAACTATGAGAGACATAATGAGAAAAAAAATCTATAAAACCCCACTGTCTAATTTTTAAAGAATGTATTTGCAAATTATGGTGGAAAATAAGTATTTGGTCAATTAAAGTTAATCTCAATACTTTGTTATATACCCTTTGTTGGCAATGACAGAGGTCTTCACAGGTTTTCTGTAAGTCTTCACAAGGTTTTCACACACTGTTGTTGGTATTTTGGCCCATTCCTCTATGCAGATCTCCTCTAGAGCAGTGATGTTTTGGGGCTGTCGCTGGGAAACACTGACTTTCAACTTCCTCCAAAGGTTTTCTATGGGGTTGAGATCTGGAGACTGGCTAGGCCATTACAGGACCTTCAAATGCTTTTTAAGAAGCCACTCCTTCTTTGCCCGGGCGGTGTGTTTGAGATCATTGTCATGCTGAAACACCCAGCCACGTTTAATCTTCAATGCTCTTGCTGATGGAAGGAGGTTTTCATTCAAAATCTCACAATGCATGGCCCCATTCATACATTCCTTTACACAGATCAGTCATCCTGGTTCTTAGCAGAAAAACTGCCGCAAAGCATGATGTTTCCACCCCCATGCTTCACAGTAGGTATGGTGTTCTTTGGATGCAACTCGGCATTCTTTCTCCTCTAACACGACGAGTTGAGTTTTTACCAAAAAGTTCTACTTTGGTTTCATCTGATCAGGGCCCGGACATGTACTGGCTTAAGCAGGAGGACACGTCTGGCACTGCATGATTTGAGTCCCTGGCAGCGTAGTGTGTTACTGATGGTGGCCTTTGTTATATTGGTCCCAGCTCTCTGCAGGTCATTCACTAGATTCCCCCATGTGGTTCTTGGATTTTTGCTCATGGTAGGTATACCTATGATGAAAATTACAGGCCTCTCTCATCTTTTTAAGTGGGAGAACTTGCACAATTGGGGGCTAACTAAATACTTTTTTGCCCCACTGTAACTAATTTAGGAGAGGTAAAGTGTAATGCAAAGATATACATTTTGTAATCTTCCCATGTGCCTGAAAAACAAAAAATTTACAGAAAACCTGTAGCAACTCAGCCACCCAACAACTCTAATGGGCAGCAGCTGGAATGGCTTTACTGGGATACTACATTTTCATGCTTTCCTTTTTTTCTGATGCAAACTGTATGGCCTTTTTTTTACGTTGCCTCACTTCTTGTGTAGTGTATATACTGTAACAGACTACTTGTTCCTGCTGTACACTCCAGCTGGGAATTCAGCCAGCTCTATTGCCCACCCATTATACCTTCTTGACTATAACCCTGCCCAGTACGTCCACAGAAGCTTCCCACATAATTGGAGGGAGATAGAGTTGGCTAAATTTCCAGCTAGAGCATATAGCGGTAACAGGAAGTCTGTCATAGGATGGACACTAGACAGGAAGTGGGACAATGAAACAAAAGAGCAGACAGTTTGCATGAGAAACAGAAGGAAAGAACTCAAATGTACATTTATGAAATAAACATTTTTAGCTCTACATTTGTTGGTTTGTTGTGTTTCTACTCTACGGGCACCTGCACCTCTTCGATAAGAAAAGAAGTTTGTGTGTATGTAAATTTATATACATTTAGATTTTTCATAGACTAGTGCTTTTCTATTACTTGCATCTATAATAGAACCTCTATGCATCTACCTCAAAAATTCACCCACAAAAGTTCTTATATAGGATGTCTCAAGAAAGCAAACCATTTGCTGGAAAAGAAAGCCAGAGCCATAATTATTTAATTGTCCTGGGTCTGGATTCCCCAAAGAAGCTGTGCTTGCAGAGGAATGGTCATCCATTCAATGTATGTATGCATTGTATATGCCAAAATGGCTTATTCTAAACAACCTGATATTACCAGATTTTACACTGAGATCAATGGGACTTTAAAAAAATTAAAAATAAATCTGTTTTACAATTGGCTCTGTTCATGTTTTTTTTTTTTTTCAGTTAAAAAGAAAAATATATATTACTACTGACAAATCCAAGATTAGCCTATGGGGTTTAGCTAAAGTCCCACAGACTAATATTAATAACATACAGCTCTCATGTCCTGATGATGTGAGATCTATGACTGCTAAGAGAAGTCACGAGAGGGCTGTATGTAAACTGTAAACATGTGCTCTATTGACAGAGCCCAGCGCTCACGTGACATGAAACTCACGTCACTAGGACATGGAGTCACAGAATATAAATATGCTAATTAAAGGGATGGCTGACTAAGGAGATGGAAAGAAGCATGCGCGCAATTAAGGAGATGGAAAGAAGCCTGCGCGCAATTACCTGAATTCAGAAGATTATAGTAAGTGACCCCTCTTTGGACTCCTGGTCACCCACACTATAACCCAGTGTATTGGGTTGAGTGTGGGGGATTAGGGTGACAGTTTTCCTTTAAAAGTGCCCATCAATATACAAAACCGTTGACATGTCACAGTGTACACAAGCAAAATAGAGGCAATCAGCAAAACTTTTCTACAGCATTGTGTTAGTAAATAAGTAGATTGGTCAAAGACAAAGATGGTTCATTTAGATTTTTTTCACTAACATTTAGAAATGTTTGACTTTCAGGAAACTGTTTGTATATTACAATTAGTTTATTATACAGCTGTCTCTGTGATCATAATATATCATATAAACCAGATTTTATTTTTTTTTTATCTCAAGCCAGGTACCCAATAGTGACAATAAGTTCAAGCTGCTGACTACCAAGGAAGCGATCAATTATATACATTAATAAAATAATAAATTCCCATGATAGTCAACTAGTTTTTTATTTATCCTGTGGATGGGGGATAACGTTTTATATACAATATGTAAATAAATAAATAAATAAATAAATTGCAAGCTACAGAAATCAATAGGGATGGTGGTATTATGCTGCCATCTTGTGGAGAAAAAGGGTTTGTACAAATAGAAAGGGAGTGTATGAAGGAAAGGAGAGATGCCAAACTAAGTCAGTTACAAGTAAAGTTGAGGTAATCTACAATAAGGCTGTGTGTTGATTAACTTAGCCTTGTAAACGTTGTTTTCAAGTGTTCTGATTCCCCAGTGAAGCCTGGCATGATAAAGTCTCAATTCAGACTTCTCAAGGGAATAGAAAGACTTCAAAACAACTTTTACAAGACTAAGTGAATCGACAATAGCTTATCAGATTTGGGTATGGCAAATTTTACTGTAGATACATTTAAAGAAACACACCGTGTTCTTCTCCCTATCATGCACACTTTATCACTAGTTGTACCTAGTTGTACAGTGCCATCTGTTTTATTCCTGCACAGCTACATCTATATGTTTCATTGTACTAACATGGTAATGTAATCACCAGTATGACTCTCTTAACCTTCCATTGCTTAAAAGGCTTGTACCACCAATTGTAATATAGTATATATAACTATATAGTGCATGCTTGGACAACAATATTACCCAATACTTTACATTGGTAGCCCATGTGCCTTCTTTGTTATGAATGTAGTTGTCCATGGTTACATTCTAGAGCATTCCTGAGAAGCATGGGTCCTGCATGCTCAGCTGTTTTTTCTGTATCCCATTCCAGTGCATCACCTCTCTCCTGTACATGTCTAGGCTCCCTTCCTTAGTCTATGCATAAGCACAGATTTGCAACCTTTCTCCCTGCTCTTCCACGCTGTTACTTTACTCTCCTGCATTTGCCTAACCCTCTGTCCAACAGCCTGTTAGTGTATACTGTGCTACACTTAGACAAGTTATTGCAGTTAAAGAATGGAAGGGGAGGGGTGGGAGGGTTATGGAAGCAGAATGTCATCACTCCTTTACTGCCGAGATTGGTATAAGATATTTTGCTGTCGGACAGAGGGTCAGGCAAACTGACAGAGCAGGAGAGTAAAGTGACAGTGTAGGAGAGAAGGGAGAAAGGTTGCTTTTCAGTGCTTGTGCAGAGACTAGGGATGGAAGCCTTGTCTCTCTAAAGGTGACGCACAGGGACTGTGAACAGGAAAACCGACTGAGTATGCGTGACTCAGGCATCTCAGGAATACTGTGGGATGTAACCAAGGACATTGAATTGATAACAAGACAGGCAAATGGGCTACAGGAAGGGAAACTACTTTTGAATTAAGCAATTTAAAGAAATGAAAGTGTTTGGTATTATTGTTGTCTCAGCAAGCATTTAATAATTACATATATTACAATTGGTGGGGCAACCCTTTAATGTGTCAAAGCAGGATTTCTGCTTTGAGTTCTGACTTTCTGTGAACTACAGGATGATATAATCGCCTAACAGATTCTACTCTAATTGTGCAAATGTGTAATTTTCACTGTGATTCTGAAAAATGTTAGCAAAAACACCCTAAGGCCTCTTTCACACTATGAAATAGTTCCGTTTAGGAACTTCCGTCACAAGTTCCGTCACTATATCGGGGAAAACCTGCCATTGCACCCGTATATGCCCTTAATTCATTACGGACGTGATACAGTGACGGGACATCGTGGCGGAAAAATTACTGCATGCAGATTTTCCACTGTGGAAAATGTGCCAAAGCTAAATCCCTGTCCTTGGCCCTGCAAATCAATGCAAATGTCATTTCAGTTTTTCTTTTGGTTTCAGCTACTGAAGATGTCATTTATATGGGTTATAATGGAGACAGTTTTGTAAAATATGCCATACTGTGTTTTTTTTTTTGCACATGTAGTTCACCACCAGTCAGTCTGGTTTTGCTTTGATTTTCAGTCTATTACATTGGTCAGTAATTAACCAATGATGTTACTTTAACACCTTAAGGACACAGGAATTTTTCATTTCTGCATGTTTTTTCCTACTCACCTTCTAATAATCATAATAGTTTCAATTTACCATCTACAGACCCATATGAGGTTTGTTGTTTGCCGCCAATTGTACTTTGTAATGACATCAATCATTTAACCACAAAATCTAAGGCAAAACCAAAAGAAAAAGAAAAAATGTCACACTGTCTTTATTCTGTAGGTCCATTTGATAACAATAATACCCAATTTGTATAAGTTTTATTTTATTTTACTGTTTAAAAAAAAATGATAACTTTTAGTACAAAAATTTGAATGCTTAAAGGGTACCTGTCGCCAAAAAAACTTTTAATATTTTGTTAATCAATGTATTAGTGTAACGGGTCACAGCAGGTGGTGGATCCTCAGGGCCTGTGTGGATGATGACATGAGCCGTGCCAAGGATCGGAGTCTAGGGTACCGCTGGTTTTCACCAGAGCCCCCCGCAAAGAGGGATGGTCTTGCTGCGGCAGGCGGCACCCAGGTCGCTACTCCCAGCACGACTCGTCCACACAGGTAGCTGGGAGGTGGCGTGGCACAGAAGGAGACTGGCAGGATGTGGCAAGATGGCAGTAGGTCAGGGCAGGTAACAAAGGTGCAGGGGAGGTAAGGTAGCAAGGAACAGGTACACGGTAACAGGGACACAGAGGTCTTTTACTATGGCACTAGGCAACTGAAGATCTGTCAGGGAACCAAGGGAGGAGCTGATATTTAAAGACAGGGTGCAGTTGTAGACACTTGATTAAATGAGCACTGGCAGTTTAAGAGTAACAGCTCCGGTGCGCAAGCACCATAGGAGTCGGGGGCACGCACGCCGGGGCTGCGAGGTCACTGAGAGGCGGAAGATGAGAGAGGTGAGTGACGGGCTGGGATTCGCATGCGGGCGCGTCCCACGATGCGAATCCCAACCCCACCAGCAGCGGGGACATGAGCAAAAAGCTCTCACGGCCGGCGTGTCTGGCCGGAGCGCAGGCGTTACAATTAGAAACAACTTTCTAATTACATGTGATTAACAAAAATGTATCCTGGCAGCATGAGTCAATCAAATCTCAGCGAAGCCGGACACTGAAGAGCACAGCGCAGCTCCCCGCCTGTCAATCAGACAGCCGGTAGCTAACGCTGTGCCTGCAGCATGGGTACTCCTGACATGGCCAGCAGCTTCATCTGGCTGGCCAAATGTCAGTGTAGCACAGGGCTGCACAGAAGAGCATGGGGTCTGCCTCTCCTGAGTCTGATCGAGGTCTTACAACAGACTCCAGCTGACTACTACTATTGGACACAGAGCACATCAGTCCCGACTTATGTTATTTCTTACACGTACGCCCTTGACTGTGCATTTTAATTAACCTTATATTTTACTAGTTTGGACATTTACACATGCAGTGATGCGACATATATTTGTGTTTATGTTTGTTTACATAATTTTATTTAAAAAATGGAAAAGGGGGGTGGTGATTCAAACTTTTATTAGGGAAGGGGTTAAAGGGGTATTCCAGAAAAAAAAACTTTTTTTTAATATATCAGCTAGCTCCAGAAAGTTAAACAGATTTGTAAATGACTTCTATTAAAAAATCTTAATCCTTTCAGTCCTTATGAGCTTCTGAAGTTAAGGTTGTTCTTTTCTGTCTAAATCCTCTCTGATGACACCTGTCTCGGGAAACGCCCAGTTTAGAAGCAAATCCCCATAGCAAACCTCTTCTAAACTGGGTGTTTCCCGAGACAGGTGTCATCAGAGAGCACTTAGACAGAAAAGAACAACCTTAACTTCAGAAGCTCATAAGTACTGAAAGGATTAAGATTTTTTAATAGAAGTAATTTACAAATCTGTTTAAAACTTTCTGGAGCCAGTTGAACTTTTTTTTTTTTTTTACACTATTTTTTTGTCCCCTTACTAATCCATGCAATTGTCATGTCTGTATTGGCCTGTGTTTACACACAGCTATTGGTTTGGTTGTGTGTGGACAGTTTTATGTTCCCTGGTCAGGGAATAGTTAATAGCCTTTTGCTGGCTAGCCAATTGCTCCTAGGGTGTGTCTAGATAAGGATCAGCTCAGCCTAGCCTCTATGCTGGTGATACTTCATTTGGACTTCTTTATGTCTAGCTGCTATCTGCTATCATGCTGGACATGCTGCTAATGAAGGCTTTGGTGAAACACTCCTTATTTAAGCTTTTAAATCTACTTCCTCTGTTTTTAGCATGCGCCTTGTATCTTTTGGTTTTAGCCATGGTTAGGTGGCATGCCCTTAGTGGATTTTAAGCTGTGTTTGTTTAGTCGGTTTTAGGATTTTTATATCCTTTCTGCTATGTGTCTGTTCACATTGTGTTTTCTCTTGTATCCGTTTATATGAAGTTCTGTGTTTTATATTTCTGTTTTCCTACTGGGCTGGCATTCCTGACCACACGGTGGAGTGTGCCGCTGGTCAGTAGTCTATCTGGATTTATTATTAATGTCTACTCCTATAGTGGGGAGTGTGTCCAGTGTGAACAGTGTCCTATGTCAGATTCCTGTTATCGCTCCATGGGGACATTCCATTGTCTACTGGAGGTTTTGATCAGGCATCCCTGTTACCTGTCCATGGGGACTCCTTGTCTACTGGAGTTGTTCAGAGGGATTGCTATTTCTGTCTTGTGTTCTGTGTGAACAGGGTTCTATATTTATATCCTGTTGTATCCGTTTTCTGTGTTTCTGTATCTAGATATCCCTGTTGTCGTTCTATGGGGAATTTGGGGAATTGTGTATTAGTTCAAGGGATCTCTGTGCTCCATGGTGGACTCTGGGTGAGTGCGTCCTAGTATCAAGACATTCCTGTTTCTACTGGAGGTTATCTGGGGGATTGTGATAATTCCTGTTTAGCATTAGATCTCGTTACCTGTCCGTGGGGACTCAGATTGTATTGTTATTCCTGTGTCTACCGGAGGGTTTTTTGGGGGATTAAGCTTATTCATGTTTTGTTCTGGAGTATGTTCAGACTAATTCGTTTTCCTGTCTGGTGTGTTGAACTCTATATGTTTATTGGTTCTTTATTCAGATCTTTGGAGTTCTGTTCATGACCGCTTATCTATAGTGTCCTCTGTTCACGACCACTGAGTCCTCTGTTCATGTCCACTCATATAGTGTCCTCTGTACTTAATCTCTGATCTGTGTCCTCTGAACTTTATACTATGGAGTTCTATGTTCCTGTATGTTGCTGGTTTGTGACCAACTATTTATTAGCATGTGTTTTCATTAGGCCCCTGCACTTTAGTTCAGGGAGGGACCGGCACCCAGTTGTTCATCCACCGTTTAGGGTGGATGGGCAAGTAGGCAGGGAGAGCGGTTTTAGGGTCAGTTTAGGGCTCACTCTCCCTGTCACCCTGGAGAGTCCCTGACAGCAATCCTTATTTTGCATACACTTTTCAATGCTGTGCCATTGCACAGCACTGATCAGTGTTATCGGAATTTGATTGCTCCAGGCTGCTGAGACTTCCTGGAGTATTGGAGTGCCGATCAGATGTCGGGGAGGCAGATAAGGGACCTCCCACTGTCCTTTCAGCTAATCAGGACCCCATGATTTCGCTGAGGGTGTCCTGATCAGCTCGACCATCTTGCTAATTAGAGATATGCTTTACAGCAGAATGTTAAATAAAATGGTCACAGCTCTCAGAATGCGATGATGGAAAAAAGAAAATAGTTTGTACACTAAGAACCAAAAAGCAGTGGCGTTGCTAGGGTTGGTGTCACCCGATGCGGTAGGAAATGGTGTCACCCCACCACCAACAACCACCCCAACCCTTCCACCCCTCTACATAATTATTTTTGCCATATAAACACTAAAGAAGATATGTATTGAAATAAATGACTACAGCTCTGATTAAACATATGGGCCAATAATAGAAGGGACTCACAGGTCTTGACACCTTCTCTATAGTCTTTACTAATATAATTCAGCTGGTACATACTGCCATGACTTTTTCCAGCTAAGTCTTCTTTCTACAGAACTTGATGCCCAGGTGGAATTGTGGATTCAGTTGGTACATATACAGGACTTAGTTAAAAAAGGATGGTCACTTTTTCTGTCAAGGAGGATACATGCATATGGCTGTATTATGGCTCTGTTTGTATAGAGCCATAATAGGGCTCCTATAGGGTTTAAGTGACTTCCACTGTACATGCCCTCTCACCTGGGGGACTCCCACGCTGAGACTTCTCATCAACCCCCCCATACTGTGTGATGTGTCTCCTCATCAAGCTTCACCATCCCACCCACTGCTGTGCCTCACCATTCATCACCCCCACCCCCAATGCTGTGCTTCCTCCCCTCATAATACATCCAACCACCTCTATACCCCAACCCCCCCCATCCCCTCTGCCAGCAGCAGTAGTAGTTAATCAAATTAGGATGCACCTCTCACTGCTGCTGGCTGATCAAGTGCTCCTTCTTCTGACCTGTCCTGACGTAGGGGACATCTGTGCAGCTCCGTCACAATCCGCCCTCGCCAAGCAGCCGACGTCATGTCGCGTTGATGAAGAGCAGGTTGCAGCCAGCGCCAGTAATTAACCCTGTCCCCTCCGGAGTCTGGGAATTAGATCCACAGCTAGGGGTACGGCATACGGACAGGTGAATGATTTTAACATTTCATCATTTACATTTATTTAACCCCTTAAGGACCAAGCCCATTTTGACCTTAAGTGCCAGGCCAATTTTATTATTGCGTTTTTTCCTATTCGCCTTCTAAAATCCATAACTCTACATACCCATATAGGGGCTTGTTTTTTGCGTGACCAATTGTAGTTTGTAATGATTTACCATAAAATGTACGCCGAACACAAAAAATTATTTTTTAGGGAGGAAATTTAAATGAAAACCACAATTTTGTCAATTTTGAAGGGTTTCGTTTTCACACTGAAAACTTTACGGTAGAAATGTCATGTTTTCTTTATTCTGTGGGTCAATACAATTAAAATGATACCCATGGCTACATACTTTTATTGTGCCACTTAAAAAAAATCTTAAATGTTTTGTACAAAATCACTATGTTTAAAATCGCCCTATTTTCACCACCTACAACTTTTTCATTTTTCCATATATGGGGTGGTATGAGGGCTCATCTGTACTTTTTATTGATACCACATTTGCATATATGAAACTTTTAAAGGGGCTATCCAGGAAAAAAATATTTTTTATATATATATCAACTGGTTCAGGAAAGTTAAACAGATTTGTAAATTACTTCTATTAAAAAATCTTAATCCTTTCAGTACTTCTGAGCTTCTGAAGATAAGGTTGTTGTTTTCTGTCTAAGTCCTCTCTGATGACACCTGTCTCGGGAAACGCCCAGTTTAGAAACAAATCCCCATAGCAAACCTCTTCTAAACTGGGCGTTTCCTGAGACAGGTGTCATCAGAGAGCACTTAGAAGCTCATAAGTACTGAAAGAATTAAGATTTTTTAATAGAAGTAATTTACAAATCTCTTAAACTTTCTGGAGCCAGTTGATATATATAAAAAAAAGTTTTTTTCCTGGAATACCCCTATAAATCACTTTTAAT
This sequence comes from Hyla sarda, assembly GCF_029499605.1. Lineage (NCBI taxonomy): Eukaryota > Metazoa > Chordata > Amphibia > Anura > Hylidae > Hyla > Hyla sarda. The sequence continues at coordinate 384,469,511 of NC_079189.1, read as the reverse complement.
TAATATTTTTTAATGAAATGTGACAAAAAAGTTGCAATTTTTGCCTTCTTTTATTTTTTAGATTTACGCCGTTCCCCGTACGGGATCATTAACATTATATTTTGATAGTTCAGACATTTACGTGATTGCTGATGTCCGCCATAACGGGTGGGTTCCCGGCTGCTCATAGCAGCTGGGACCTGCATTGAATGACACGAGCATCGGAGAGGTCATGTAGAGGACGTAAAATGTACGTCCTGGTGCGCAAATTACCTCGGCATCAGGACGTACATTTACATCCATGGTCATTAAGGGGTTAATATAAGTCTCCGCCCCACCAGAGGGTGTCACCCGGTGTGGTCTGCACCCCCGCAACCCCTTAGCATTGCCACTGCCAAAAAGCATCCAGTAGGAAGGGCCATTTAATAGAAGAATGTGTTTCCTGGACAATTGCAGAAGAATTGGGACATATTCCAACTTGAGATGAGAGGAACGCTACTGAAAAGCTCATGGTATAACTGTGAATGCAGTAGTCCCTCAACATACAATATTAATTGGTTTCAGGAGAACCATTGTTAGCTGTGTCCATAACTCTGTGAAAAACTGGTAATTGGTTTTGGAGCCCCGAAACCAGGGCTCCAGTCCTGCAGAAACGTGTGGGAACTGAGTTCCTGCACTTTTTTTCACAGCAGGAACGAGATTTGCATTAGCTGGAGTTCTGCAGGACCAGCCCTTGAGTGGATATCTTGGGTGAGTTCCTGCACTTTTTTCCCCAGGACTTGATCCCTGACCGAAACCATTGTATGTTGAGTCCATAACTCTATGGAAAACTGGTAATTGGTTCCTGAGTCCCCCGAAATTTCAACCCAAAGTAAGAAAATATGAAGAATAAAGGTTAAAATAACCACAAAAAGAGTACAGATAAACCATGTACTTACTTTTATTAGTCAGAAGGAGCAACTTAACCTCACCCTCTTCCCCTATATACAGTACTGTACAGTACTATATTGAATAAAGGGAAATACTGAATAGGGGCAATGTTGTGAATGTGTGTGTGTGTACTGTTTTGTGCACATTACTGTACTGTACTTACTGCCTTGCTGATATCCCTGCAACTGCTCACACATTAGAGGTACATTTTGACCCCTAGTTTGTTGAGGGATGAGCAAGGCAGCTATGATTGGATGCTGCAGCAGACGCTGCAGGCTTTTTGGATGCAGGGGTGACGTGGTGACAGGGCGTAGTGAAGAGGGCAGCGGGGATTGGACACAAGGGCGGCGTGAGTGGTATAGTGACGAGGGTGTCACAGTTGATTGGATGCAGGGTCGGCACACTGACGGCCTGAGCAGCGGGGACAGGTGAGTGCCAGTGCAGCATAACAGAGCAGATAAAATGGCCCAGCACAGCTGCAGCAGTCAGCACTGCCAGAGAACCATTTTCCAGGATGACCCTGACATTCAGATGCATCGTAAGTAGATGCGGTGTTCAACATACAATGTGCTCTCAGAGTCAATTGTATGGTGAATCCATTGTATTTATGTATGTATGGGCCATCGTTTTTATCGAGGGACTACTGTACAGATTTTAACAGCAGTAACAGCAACAGTTAAACAGTACCTGTCACCAAATACAACTTTTCTTATAGTGTTCCTTGTGTAATTAGCAGACACTTTCCCATTCACTTGCTTTTAAAATTATCAACATAAATATGTTTAAAATGTAATAGAAAAAAAAGCGTCATTAGGTGGCTCTGTTCTGTTCCCTGACACAATTAATACAGTGAGTTCGGTCTCCTCTCAGCCTGGCAGGAGTCCGAACTCAGGAAGTGTTTCTCTGCATGGAGCTTGATTGTCAGCTGCACAGAAAGTGAAAGCTCCACAGATTCTCACAGAAAGCTGCACAGACTGAAACATGCACAGAGCTTGAGGTCTTCTATTCATCACAGCACTGCAAATATGTGAGGGCGGAAGTGATATCATGCCTGCTGAGAAACACCCACTTTCTCCTGCTGGGAAATTGCACTATGCGAGCAAGAAGAAAGGTAAGATACAGAGCTTTTTAACCCCTTCAGGACCAAGCCCATTTTGGCCTTAAGGACCAGAGCGTTTTTTGCACATCTGACCACTGTCACTTTAAACATTAATAACTCTGGAATGCTTTTAGTTATCATTCTGATTCCGAGATTGTTTTTTCGTGACATATTCTACTTTAACATGGTGGTAAATTTTTGTGGTAACTTGCATCCTTTCCTTGTGAAAAATCCTAAAATTTGATGAAAAATTTGAAAATTCAGCATTTTTCTAACTTTGAAGCTCTCTGCTTGTAAGGAAAATGTATATTACAAATAAAAAAAAATGTTATTCACATATACAATATGTCTACTTTATGTCTGCATCATAAAAGTAACACGTTTTTACTTTTGAAAGACACCAGAGGGCTTCAAAGTTCAGCAGCAATTTTCCAATTTTTCACAAAATTTTCAAACTCACTATTTTTCAGGGACCAGTTCAGGTTTGAAGTGGATTTGAAGGGTCTTCATATTAGAAATACCCCACAAAAGACCCCATTATAAAAACTGCACCCCCCAAAGTATTCAAAATGACATTCAGTCATCATTTTAACCCTTTAGGTGTTTCACAGGAATAGAAGCAAAGGGAAGGAGAAAATTCACAATCATTTTTTACACTCGCATGTTCTTGTAGACCCAATTTTTGAATTTTTACAAGGGGTAAAAGGATAAAATTTATACTTATATTTGTAGCCCGATTTCTCTCAAGTAAGCACATACTCTATGTCTATGTAACGTGTTCGGCGGGCACAGTAGATGGCTCAGAAGCGAAAGAGCGACAAGGGGATTTTGGAGAGTACGTTTTTCTGAAATGGTTTTTGGGGGGCATGTTGCATTTAGGAAGCCCCTATGGTGCCAGAAAACCAAAAAAAAAACACATGGCATACCATTTTGGAAACTTGACCCCTTGAGGAACATAACAAGGAATAAAGTGAGCCTTAATACCCCACAGGTGTTTCACGACTTTTGCATATGTAAAAAAAAATATTTTTTTTTTCACTAAAATGTGTGTTTCCCCCCAAATTTCACATTTTTCCAAGGGTTAATAGCAGGAAATACCCCCCAATATTTGTAACCCCTTCTCTTCTGAGTATGGAGGTACCCCATAAGTTGACCTGAAGTGCACTATGGGCGAACTACAATGCTCAGAAGAGAAGGAGTCATATTTGGCTTTTTGAGAGCAAATTTTGCTCGGGGGCATATCGCATTTAGGAAGCCCCTCTGGTGCCAGAACAGCAAAAAAAAAACACATGGCATACCATTTTGGAAACGAGACCCCTTGAGGAACGTAACAAGGGGTACAGTGAACATTTGCCCCCCACTGGTGTCTGACAGATCTTTGGAACAGTGGGCTGTACAAGTTTTCATTTTCACGGACCACTGTTCCAAAGATCCGTCAGACACCTGTGGGGGGTAAATTCTCACTGCACCCCTCATTACATTCCGTGAGGGGTGTCGTTTCCGAAATGGGGTCACATGTGGGATTTTGCTTTTTTGCGTTTGTCAAAACCGCTGTAACAATCAGCCACCCCTGTGCAAATCACCTCAAATGTACATGGTGCGCTCTCCCTTCTGGGCCTTGTTGTGCGCCCCCAGAGCACTTTGCGCTCACATATGGGGTATCTCTGTAGTCGGGAGAAATTGCGTTACAAATTTTGGGGGGCTTTTTTCCCTTTTACCTCTTGTGAAAATGTAAAGTATAGGGCAACATCAGCATGTTAGTGTAAAAAATTAAATTTTTTTACACTAACATTCTGGTGTAGACCCCAACATTTCCTGTTCATGAAGGGTTAAAGAAGAAAAAGCCCCCCAAACCTTGTAACACAATTTCTCCCGAGTACGGCGATACCCCATATGTGGCCCTAAACTGTTGCCTTGAAATATGACAGGGCTCCAAAGTGAGAGCGCCGTGCGCATTTGAGGCCTAAATTAGGGATTTGCATAGGGGTGGACATAGGGGTATTCTACGCCAGTGATTCCCAAACAGGGTGCCTCCAGCTGTTGCAAAACTCCCAGCATGCGTGGACAGTCAACGGCTGTCCGGCAATACTGGGAGTTGTTGTTTTTCAACAGCTGGAGGCTCTGGTTTGGAAACAGTGGTGTACCGGACGTTCTTATTGGGGGAGGGGGGCTGTGTAGGGGTATGTGTATATGTAGTGTTTTTAACTTTTTATTTTATTTTGTGTTAGTGTAGTGTAGTGTTTTTAGGGTACAGTCACATGGGCGGGGGATTACAGCGAGTTTCCCAGCGCAAAATTTGCTGCATCTCAAGATGCGAGAAACCCACTGTAAAAGCCTCGCCCATGTGAATGTACCCTGTACATTCACGGGGGGGGGGGGGGGGTGCACCAGCTGTTGCAAAACCACAACTCCCAGCATGCATGGTCTGTTAGTGCATGCTGGGAGTTATAGTTTTGCAACAGCTGGAGGCACACAGGTTAGGAAACACTGAGTTAGAAACAGACAATGTTTCCCAACCAGTGTGTCTCCAGTTGTTGCAAAACTACAACTCCCAGCATGCCCAGACAGCTGAAGGGCATGCTGGGAGTTGGAGTTCGGCAACATCTGAAGGGCCAGATGTTGCTGAACTAAAACTCCCAGCATGCCTGGACAGTCAGTGCATACTGGGAGTTGTAGTTTTGCAACAGCTGGAAGAGCACAGATTGGAGACCATTATACAATGGTCTCCAAACTGGGGCCCTCCAGATGTTGCAAAACTACAACTCCCAGCATGCATGGTCTGTTAGTGCATGCTGGGAGTTATAGTTTTGCAACAGCTGGAGGCACACAGGTTAGGAAACACTGAGTTAGAAACAATGTTTCCCAACCAGTGTGTCTCCAGTTGTTGCAAAACTACAACTCCCAGCATGCCCAGACAGCTGAAGGGCATGCTGGGAGTTGTAGTTCGGAAACATCTGAAGGGCCAGATGTTGCTGAACTAAAACTCCCAGCATGCCTGGACAGTCAGTGCATGCTGGGAGTTGTAGTTTTGTAACAGCTGGAAGAGCACAGATTGGAGACCATTATACAATGGTCTCCAAACTGGGGCCCTCCAGATGTTGCAAAACTACAACTCCCAGCATGCCCAGACAGCCAAAGGCTGTCTAGGCATGCTGGGAGTTGTAGTTTTCAGACTCCTAGAAGCAGCAGTGAAGATCTTCACTGCTGCTTCTGAGGACCATATACTTACCTGCCGGTCCAGTCGCTGCTCGCCCACGTGGCCGGTCCCGCCAGGTAAGTCCGCCGGTCCCCTGATGTTCCCCCCCCTATGCCGCAGGTCCCCGCAGCCATCGTCCCCCGTTCTGCCCGACTTCCAGGGGCGGGCAGTGCGGGGGATCTCAACTTTCACCCCAGATCACTGTGATTGGTCCACAGGGACCAATCACTGTGATTGTAGACCAGGACCATCAATGGATGGTCCTGGGGGGTGAAGCAGAAGTTGTCCCCTGCTGGAAACAGCGGGACTTCTGCCAGTTAACCCGTGCGATGCTGCGCATCGCCGGGTTAACTGAATGTCATTTATAAACGCCGGGATGCGCGAACGCACTGCACAACCCGGCGTTTATATATGACATTCTGCGGGAAGGGGTTAAAGCTCTGAAATTGTTTTTAAGGGTAGGAGGGGTGTTAGGAGTAGTTAGGAAACAGCCTGAGGTAGTTGAGAACAGTTTATTTGGTGACAGGTACTTTTTAATTGGTGAGTCACCCTTTCTTCAGTGGTATGTCTGTGTATAGGGAGTCTTCCTCCTAGGGTTACAGAATGCACAAAACGTCCAATGTACAGTTGTGTCATGGGGTCATTACGTAGGTATAAAAAGTGCTCGGGAATCGAGTGGCGTAGGGCAATGGTGGGCACTAATTATAGGGCTCCCCTTAAACAAACCCTAAAACCCTATTCTAGCACCAATGGGACTCACCAATGGGATTAATACTGACAGAAAGAAAGCCCTGACTAATACCTGACTCACCTCTGTGGTTTTAATCAGAGGAATTTCCTAATTGGTTCCCAGCTTAGTCTTCTGCTTCTTTTCTGTGAAATTAACCATTCTATTGAAGACTAGTGCTGGGAACACGTTTATCAGACTTTCTTGATTATCAGATGCAAAACTAAAGAAATTGCTCAGCAAACCCTTGAACTGTCATCTATAATCAAGTTGTGTAGTAATATCTTGTCATTTGTGTGTGGCAAAATCTGGGTGATATCTATAATGCAAGTAGGACAGAAAAACTGAGCTATTTTTTTCCAAAAACACCACCACCAACTGTGTTGTTTTTTCTTTTTCAACTTGGCTCCATTCACTTCAATTGAACTAAGCTGCAATACCGCACAAGACCTGAGGACAGGTATGGTGCTGTATTTTTCAAAAATCAGATGTTTCTCTAATCCTGGCTGATCCCTTTAACCCCTAGAGAATGCAAGGCATACAGGTATGCCCTGGGCACCTGGGACTTAGCACACCAGGATGTACCTGTATGCCCTGAGTCCCGACGTGGCTATGAAGAGAGTGCAGGAGCTTGGCTCGCATCATAGACCTTGGGTTTCGGCTGCTACCAGCAACAAGGGACCCACCAGTATTGTCAGACAACAGCGATCGTGCTGATGTCCATCATTAACCCATCAGATGCCATGATCAATAACGATCACGACATCTGCAGCAATCCGGCGGTTCGGGTAGCTGATCTGAATGCCCGCGGAACGGCCCACAGAATAAATAGAACATGTCAGTTTTACCATAAATTGCACTGTGCAAAAACAAGAACGCCCAACAAGTTTCTTATTAATTTCCCACCATAAATAATAATTCATTATGGGTCTTAGAAGGCGAGGAGGAAAAAAACGAAAACACAAAAATAAAAATTTCCTGTGCCATCAAGGCCAAAATCAGCTATGTCCTTAAGGGGTTAAAGAAGTGCTCCCATGTGGGACATTTATGGCATATCTACAGGACATGCCACATGCAATGTACTTCATTTACCAACCCTCCATTTTTTTCATTAAAACATTACCATATCATGGCCGCCATTAGAGGTCTTTCTTTTGCGCTGATTTTGCAGCAAAGGGTGTGCAGGTACCCAGTATAGGAAGGCTGTGCTGTGCTCGCTTGGCTCTAGTCGCGCTCATGACATGTAAATTATGTGTGTAGCCGCAAACAGGCCAGAGGAGGGCAGGAGCCAAGTTGGAAACACCCCTTTAATGCCTGACAAACACATATAAATGGGATGGGAATGGTTGAAAGAGTGTCCAACAATATTTAGTCAAGTATTTGTATTATTGTGTAAATAAATTGCATTGTGCAGGTCTATTTTTTATAACTGCTTTGGCAAAAGGATTTAGAAGAAAGGGTGAGGATTCACAGTGATGAACATGGACATACACACTGGCAGAGTACATTCATACATACAGTTTATTCATAATGAACTTTGACAACACACATATTTATCATTATATATACACAGTTTTCACTGTCTATATTGCACAATCTTTTTTGCGCAATTCCGTTTTTTGTGTGGTTTTTTGTGCAACTTTACAAGTGGAATTCTAAATCACGGTGAACGGTAGAGCTGATTATGTGGTGGACATCGATTTCTCAACTGCCTCTTTTCTCCTAATTATAATACGCAAATATACACCATCAAGGAGGAAACTTAAAATGTTATGAGAATAAGTCCAGTAAGTCCAGCAATATGTAATACACATTTAGATTAGACTCCAGTCTGTACAGACTGTAAAATTCAAACTCCTGCTGTTCTTGATGAGGGCAGGAGATTGCACCTGTGTAATGTAACCATGGTGACGGTACAGCTATACCACTGTATGTGCAGGGAGGGAGAAGGAGGTATGGATGTTAGGTCTATGTATATGTGTGATCATTAGTATGCAGCAGAGCTGACTGTGTGATTGTGTGTATGCAACAGAGCTGGGTGTGTGATTGTGTGTATGCAGCAGAGCTGAGTGTGACTGTGTATGCAGCAGAGCTGAGAGCATGATTGGGTGTATGCAGCAGAGCTGAGTGCGTGATCATGTGTATGCAGCAGAGCTGAGTGTGTGCGTTGTCATGCATGCACATAATCACACATTCAGCTCTGCTCCATACACATGCCGCACACTAATTTCTGCTACATGTACATGATCACACACTCAGCTCTGGTACATGTGCACAGTGTTTACCAACCAGGTTGCCTCCAGCTGTTGCAAAACTGAAACTCCCAGCATGCCAAGTTTTGCAACACTTGGAGGCATTCTGGTTGGTAAAACTGATATAGAGGTAAGGGGACAGATTGTTTAGCAAAATTACATATTTTTTTAAACCCAGACATTCTGTGCACTTTATAAAGATTTATGATTTTACTATTGTGAAGAGTTTTGTTCGGCACACACTCAGGGCCGGCGTTAGGGCGGGGCAAACCAGGCAATCACCTAGGGCCCCCATCCCCCAGGGGCCCCACTGCCGGCTGCTCAGTAGGGGGTCAACAGCCCACTGCAGCCCGGCCGTGGCCACTTTAAAACAGTGACCAGCGGCGGGCCCGGACACTTCTCCTGCTTTTTCTATTTTTTCATATTTCCTTACCTGGCCGCGCAGGCTCAGGTAATGCGGCGGGTCTTGTGGGCTGTGTGGATAATATGACGAGTGAAGTCTCCTCTGCGCGGCGTCAGGGACGTCACTCCTCATTCCCTGCAGCGTGGCTGCTTAAGTTTAGCAGTCCGTTCGCAGCTGCAGGAAATGATGAGTGACAACCCTGACTCCGCACAGAGGAGACTTCACTCGTCATATTATCCACACAGCCCACAAGACCCGCCGCATTACCTGAGCCTGCCGAGCTCGGCCAGGTAAGGAAATATGAAAAATAGAAAAAGCAGGGGGAGAGGGGGGACCTAATGTGGGGGAACATACTGCCTACCTAATGTGGGGGAACTACAACCTAATGTGGGGGGAACTATACTGCCAACCTAATGTGGGGGAACTACAACCTAATGTGGGGGGAACTATACTGCCAACCTAATGTGGGGGAACTATACTGCCAACCTAATCTTGGGAAGCTATACAGGCAACCTAATGTGGGGGGACCATACAGCCAGCCTAATGTGGGGGAACTATACTGCCTACCTAATGTGGGGGAACTACAACCTAATGTAGGGGAACTATACTGCCTACCTAATGTGGGGGAACACACTGCCTACCTAATGTGGGGGAACTATATTGCCTACCTAATGTGGGGAAACTATACTGCCAACCTAATGTGGGGGACCTATACTGTCAACCTAATGTGGGGGAACTACAACCTAATGTGGGGGAACTATACTGCAAACCTAATCTTTGGGAAGCTATACTGGCAACCTAATGTGGGGGAACTATACTGCCAACCTAATGTGGGGGAACTATACAAAAATATAAAATTATACTATTCTGATCCCTATAACTCTTTGATTTTTTGCGCTTTGATTTGTAGTTTTTATCTGTACCATTTTTGTTTTGATGGGACTTTTCTATTGCTTTTTAGATATTTTTTATGGTATTTGAAGTGACCAAAAATTTGCAAATCTGGTTAGTGCACTATTACGACTTTTGGGGCCCCTCTTTGATTTTGCCTAGGGTCACGCTAAGCCTAAAACCGGCCCTACACACACTGCTGCTCAGGCACTTTTAGCTATGTGAGCAGTGTACTGTGGGAAAATGCCACAGCTCTGTGAAATGTTGTCACGATGCCGGCTGGCAGGTAGTGGATCCTCTGTGCCAGAGAGGGATTGGCGTGGACCGTGCTAGTGGATCGGTTCTAAGTCACTACTGGTTTTCACCAGAGCCCGCCGCAAAGCGGGATGGTCTTGCTGCGGCGGTAGTGACCAGGTCGTATCCACTAGCAACGGCTCAACCTCTCTGACTGCTGAAGATAGGCGCGGTACAAGGGAGTAGACAGAAGCAAGGTCGGACGTAGCAGAAGGTCGGGGCAGGCAGCAAGAATCGTAGTCAGGGGCAACGGCAGGAGGTCTGGAACACAGGCTAGGAACACACTAGGAAACGCTTTCACTGGCACAATGGCAACAAGATCCGGCGAGGGAGTGAAGGGGAAGTGAGGTATAAATAGGGAGTGCACAGGTGAACACACTAATTGGAACCACTGCGCCAATCAGCGGCGCAGTGGCCCTTTAAATCGCAGAGACCCGGCGCGCGCGCGCCCTAGGGAGCGGGGCCGCGCGCGCCGGGACAGGACAGACGGAGAGCGAGTCAGGTACGGGAGCCGGGATGCGCATCGCGAGCGGGCGCTACCCGCATCGCGAATCGCATCCCGGCTGGAGACGGTATCGCAGCGCACCGGGTCAGTGGAGCTGCCCGGAGCGCTGCGGTAGCGAGAGAGAAGCGAGCGCTCCGGGGACCCGGAGCGCTCGGCGTAACAGTACCCCCCCCCTTGGGTCTCCCCCTCTTCTTAGAGCCTGAGAACCTGAGGAGCAGACTTTTGTCTAGGATGTTGTCCTCAGGTTCCCAGGATCTCTCTTCAGGTCCACAGCCCTCCCAATCCACCAAAAAGAACTTTTTTCCTCTGACTGTCTTGGAGGCCAGTATCTCTTTCACTGAGAAGACGTCAGAAGAACCGGAGACAGGAGTGGGAGAAACTAATTTGGGAGAGAAACGGTTGATGATGAGTGGTTTAAGAAGAGAGACATGAAAGGCATTAGGAATACGGAGAGAAGGAGGAAGAAGAAGTTTGTAAGAGACAGGATTAAATTGGCACAAGACTTTGAAGGGACCAAGATAGCGTGGACCCAGTTTGTAACTGGGGACACGAAAGCGGACATATTTAGCGGAGAGCCATACCTTGTCTCCGGGAGCAAAAATGGGGGGAGCTCTTCTTTTCTTATCGGCAAACTTTTTCATGCGAGATGAAGCCTGTAAAAGAGAATTTTGGGTGTCTTTCCATATGGTGGAAAGATCACGAGTCACTTCATCTACCGCGGGCAAACCAGAGGGCAAGGGAGTAGGGAGGGGGGGAAGAGGGTGACGGCCGTACACCACGAAAAATGGGGATTTGGAGGAAGATTCAGAGACTCTAAAGTTATACGAGAATTCGGCCCATGGTAGAAGATCTGCCCAATCATCCTGGCGGGAGGAAACAAAATGTCGTAAATAATCACCCAAGACCTGGTTAATTCTTTCTACTTGTCCATTGGATTGAGGATGATATGCAGAAGAAAAGTTTAATTTAATCTTGAGTTGTTTACAGAGAGCCCTCCAGAATTTTGACACGAATTGGACGCCTCTATCCGAGACTATTTGTGTGGGCAACCCGTGAAGACGAAAAATGTGTACAAAAAATTGTTTAGCCAACTGAGGCGCTGAAGGAAGACCAGGAAGAGGGATGAAATGTGCCATCTTGGAGAATCGATCAACGACCACCCAAACAACAGTGTTGCCACGGGATGGGGGTAGGTCTGTAATGAAATCCATACCAATCAGAGACCAAGGCTGTTCGGGGACAGGCAGAGGATGAAGAAAACCAGCGGGCTTCTGGCGAGGAGTCTTATCCCGAGCACAGACAGTGCAGGCTCGCACAAAGTCCACGACATCCGTCTCCAGAGTCGGCCACCAATAGAAGCGAGAGATGAGTTGCACAGATTTCTTGATGCCTGTATGACCTGCAAGATGGGAGGAGTGACCCCATTTGAGGATTCCGAGGCGTTGGCGTGGAGAGACGAAGGTCTTTCCTGGAGGAGTTTGCCTGATGGAGGCTGGAGAAGTGGAGATCAGGCAGTCAGGAGGAATGATGTGTTGCGGAGAGAGTTCGACTTCCGAGGCATCCGAGGAACGAGAGAGAGCATCGGCCCTAATGTTCTTATCGGCAGGCCGAAAGTGAATTTCAAAATTAAATCGGGCAAAGAACAGAGACCACCTGGCCTGGCGAGGATTCAGCCGTTGGGCAGACTGGAGATAGGAGAGGTTCTTGTGATCGGTGTAAATAATAACAGGAAATCTTGATCCCTCCAGCAGATGCCTCCATTCCTCAAGTGCTAATTTAATGGCTAGAAGCTCTCGATCCCCGATGGAGTAGTTCCTCTCCGCCGGAGAGAAGGTCCTAGAAAAAAAACCACAAGTAACAGCATGCCCGGAAGAATTTTTTTGTAGAAGGACCGCTCCAGCTCCTACAGAGGAGGCATCAACCTCCAATAGGAAGGGTTTAGATGGGTCAGGTCTGGAGAGCACGGGAGCCGAAGAAAAGGCAGACTTGAGCCGTTTAAAGGCGTCTTCCGCTTGAGGAGGCCAAGACTTGGGATTGGCATTTTTTTTGGTTAAAGCCACGATAGGGGCCACAACGGTAGAAAAATGTGGAATAAATTGCCTGTAATAATTGGCGAACCCCAAAAAACGTTGGATAGCACGGAGTCCGGAGGGGCGTGGCCAATCTAAGACGGCAGAGAGTTTGTCTGGATCCATTTGTAGTCCCTGGCCAGAGACCAAGTATCCTAGGAAAGGAAGAGATTGGCATTCAAACAGACATTTCTCTATCTTGGCATAAAGTTGATTGTCACGAAGTCTCTGAAGAACCATACGGACATGCTGGCGGTGTTCTTCTAGATTGGCAGAAAAAATCAGGATATCGTCCAGATATACAACAACACAGGAGTATAAGAGATCACGAAAAATTTCATTAACAAAGTCTTGGAAGACGGCAGGGGCGTTGCACAGGCCAAAGGGCATGACCAGATACTCAAAGTGTCCATCTCTAGTGTTAAATGCCGTTTTCCATTCATCCCCCTCTCTGATGCGGATGAGATTATAAGCACCTCTTAAGTCCAGTTTGGTAAAGATGTGGGCACCTTGGAGGCGATCAAAGAGTTCAGAGATGAGGGGTAGAGGGTAGCGGTTCTTTATCGTGATTTTATTAAGACCGCGGTAGTCAATGCAAGGGCGTAGAGAGCCATCTTTTTTGGACACAAAGAAAAATCCGGCTCCGGCAGGAGAGGAGGATTTACGGATAAAGCCTTTTTTTAAATTTTCCTGGATGTACTCCGACATAGCAAGAGTCTCTGGGGCGGACAGAGGATAGATTCTGCCCCGGGGTGGAGTAGTGCCCGGGAGGAGGTCAATAGGACAATCATAAGGCCTGTGAGGAGGTAGAGTCTCAGCTTGTTTTTTGCAAAAAACATCCGCAAAGTCCATATAGGCCTTAGGGAGACCGGTTACAGGGGGAACCACAGAGTCACGGCAAGGGATACTGGGAACCGGTTTTAGGCAGTCCTTGAAACAAGAGGGCCCCCAACTCTTGATCTCCCCAGTGGACCAATCCAGGGTTGGGGAATGGAGTTGAAGCCAGGGTAGTCCAAGGAGGATTTCGGAAGTGCAATTGGGGAGGACCAAAAATTCAATCTTCTCGTGATGAGGTCCGATGCACATTAGAAGGGGCTCCGTGCGGAAACGTATGGTACAATCCAATCTTTCATTGTTTACACAATTGATGTAGAGGGGTCTGGCGAGACTGGTCACTGGGATGTTGAACCTGTTGACGAGAGAGGCCAAAATAAAATTTCCTGCAGATCCGGAATCCAAGAAGGCCATAGTAGAGAAGGAGAAGGCAGAGGCAGATATCCGCACCGGCACAGTAAGACGTGGAGAAGCGGAGTAGACATCAAGGACTGTCTCACCCTTGTGCGGAGTCAGCGTACGTCTTTCCAGGCAGGGAGGACGGATAGGACAATCCTTCAGGAAGTGTTCGGTACTGGCACAGTACAGACAGAGATTCTCCATGCGGCGTCGTGTCCTCTCTTGAGGTGTCAGGCGAGACCGGTCGACCTGCATAGCCTCCACGGCGGGAGGCACAGAAACGGATTGCAGGGGACCAGAGGAGAGAGGAGCCGGGGAGAAAAAACGTCTTGTGCGAACAAAGTCCATATCCTGGCGGAGCTCCTGACGCCTTTCGGAAAAACGCATGTCAATGCGAGTGGCAAGATGGATGAGTTCATGTAGGTTAGCAGGGATTTCTCGTGCGGCCAGAACATCTTTAATGTTGCTGGATAGGCCTTTTTTAAAGGTCGCGCAGAGGGCCTCATTATTCCAGGATAATTCTGAAGCAAGAGTACGGAATTGTACGGCGTACTCGCCAACGGAAGAATTACCCTGGACCAGGTTCAACAGGGCAGTCTCAGCAGAAGAGGCTCGGGCAGGTTCCTCAAAGACACTTCGAATTTCTGAGAAGAAGGAGTGTACAGAGGCAGTGACGGGGTCATTGCGGTCCCAGAGCGGTGTGGCCCATGACAGAGCTTTTCCAGACAGAAGGCTGACTACGAAAGCCACCTTAGACCTTTCAGTAGGGAACTGGTCCGACATCATCTCCAAGTGCAGGGAACATTGGGAAAGAAAGCCACGGCAGAATTTAGAGTCCCCATCAAATTTATCCGGCAAGGATAGTCGTAGACCAGAAGCGGCCACTCGCTGCGGAGGAGGTGCAGGAGCTGGCGGAGGAGATGATTGCTGAAGCTGTGGTAGTAGCTGCTGTAGCATCACGGTCAGTTGAGACAGCTGTTGGCCTTGTTGCGCTATCTGTTGTGACTGCTGGGCGACCACCGTGGTGAGGTCGGCGACAACTGGCAGAGGAACTTCAGCGGGATCCATGGCCGGATCTACTGTCACGATGCCGGCTGGCAGGTAGTGGATCCTCTGTGCCAGAGAGGGATTGGCGTGGACCGTGCTAGTGGATCGGTTCTAAGTCACTACTGGTTTTCACCAGAGCCCGCCGCAAAGCGGGATGGTCTTGCTGCGGCGGTAGTGACCAGGTCGTATCCACTAGCAACGGCTCAACCTCTCTGACTGCTGAAGATAGGCGCGGTACAAGGGAGTAGACAGAAGCAAGGTCGGACGTAGCAGAAGGTCGGGGCAGGCAGCAAGAATCGTAGTCAGGGGCAACGGCAGGAGGTCTGGAACACAGGCTAGGAACACACTAGGAAACGCTTTCACTGGCACAATGGCAACAAGATCCGGCGAGGGAGTGAAGGGGAAGTGAGGTATAAATAGGGAGTGCACAGGTGAACACACTAATTGGAACCACTGCGCCAATCAGCGGCGCAGTGGCCCTTTAAATCGCAGAGACCCGGCGCGCGCGCGCCCTAGGGAGCGGGGCCGCGCGCGCCGGGACAGGACAGATGGAGAGCGAGTCAGGTACGGGAGCCGGGATGCGCATCGCGAGCGGGCGCTACCCGCATCGCGAATCGCATCCCGGCTGGAGACGGTATCGCAGCGCACCGGGTCAGTGGAGCTGCCCGGAGCGCTGCGGTAGCGAGAGAGAAGCGAGCGCTCCGGGGAGGAGCGGGGACCCGGAGCGCTCGGCGTAACAAATGTGAGGTAGAGAAGGAGTGCACGGTAGAGCAAGGGGGGGGGGGGGGGCGTTTCTATATTTGCGCAAAATTTATCAAAGGACGTGCCCAACTTTTGAAAATTTTGAGCAAGAGTGTAAATTAGACAAGCAGTGTAAACGGGTAGATCTGTGTCTAAAATAGTAACCTAACCTAATGATAAATGTCCCCCATTGAACACATACAGGCACACCTTCCCAGCTGAATTTCTTTTGGGTGGGGATGGGGCACAGCAGGACAGGATTGCTCCAGCCAGCAGTGATATGAAGAAACTGACGGAGAAAAGTTCTCCCTCTCCCCTTCAACTGGACTATTGTCTGTATATAATGCTGTAAGCCATTTGCTGGTGTAAGGGGACAATATATCATTTACCTGTCCCCATCAGAAGGCAGACAGCATTATGTAATCAGGAGAAGCAGGACAGCACTTTTGAGCCAGGAGTGAAGGCACAAGAAGGAGGTTTTGTTCCCATAACTCCGATTTGTGTAGGCACCTGGTGACTGATTTGACCACAGGAAGATTAAAGGGGTAATCCAGGAATAGAAAAACAGAGCTAATTTCTTTCAAAAACAGCTCCAGGTTGTGTGTGATATTACAACTTGGCTCCATTCACTTCAATGGAACTGAGCTGAAGAACCACACCCAACCTGCAGGTGAACGGTTGTTGAAAGAAATTAGCTCTGTTTTTTTAATTCCTGGATAACCCCTTTAAGAGTCTGGTGGATCCTCAGGCATTACAGGTCAATGACCCTTATATTGCTGCTCTGCAAAAATTATTTCAGAAATTGCTTTATAACAGCCATATGGACATTAAAAGACTCAATCAGGAAATGGCTTCATTTACTACTATAGGAGCATGTTCTTGGCATGAACTGTGACCTGTGCAGAAGGCAGAACAAGGAGGGGAAGTAGAGTTGTCTCAAGCACCTACAGTCTTTGGTACATTATCTGTATCTGACTAAAAAAAAAAGTGATCTCTTCAGGACAGAAGCAGAAAGTGTGAAAGATCAATGGCCAGTTAGAAAGCTACAATAATTCAATAATTATCTCGCTCTCTCTCTCTCTCTCTCTCTTTGTGTATATATATATATATATATGACATGAAAATATGTGCTAGTTGTATATATAATGTGGAAAAAAATTATACGTTACATGGTTTAACCCCTTAACCCCTTAAGGACTCAGCCCATTTTGGCCTTAAGGACTCAGACAATTAAATTTTTATGTTTTCATTTTTTCCTCCTCGCCTTCTAAAAATCATAACTCTTTTATATTTTCATCCACAGACTAGTATGAGGGCTTGTTTTTTGCGCGACCAGTTGTCCTTTGTAATGACATAACTCATTAAATCATAAAATGTATGGCGCAACCAAAAAACACTATTTTTGTGGGGAAATTAAAACGAAAAACGCAATTTTGCTAATTTTGGAAGGTTTCGTTTTCACGCCGTACAATTTATGGTAAAAATGAGGTGTGTTCTTTATTCTGAGGGTCAATACGATTAAAATGATACCCATTATTATATACTTTTATATCATTGTTGTGCTTAAACTTTTTAACCAAATTAGTACGTTTATAATCCCTTTATTTTGATGACCTCTAACTTTTTATTTTTCTGTATAAGCGGCGGTATGGGGGCTCATTTTTTGTGCCATGATCTGTACTTTTTTTTGATACCACATTTGCATATAAAAAACTTTTAATACATTTTTTATAATTTTTTTTTAATAAAATGTATTTAAAAAGTAGGAATTTTGGACTTTTTTTTTTTTTTCATTCACGCCGTTCACCGTACGGGATCATTAACATTTTATTTTAATAGTTCGGACGTTTACGCATGCGGCGATACCAAATATGTCTATAAAAACATTTTTACGCTTTTTGGGGGTAAAATAGGAAAAAACGGACGTTTTACTTTTTTATTGAGGGGATTTTTCACTTTCTTTTTACTTTTACATTTTTTTACATTTTTTTTTTACACTTGAATAGTCCCCATAGGGGACTATTCATAGCAATAACATGATTGCTTATACTGATCTGTTCTATGTATAGGACATAGAACAGATCAGTGTTTTTCGGTGATCTTCTGCTCTGGTCTGCTCGATCTCAGACCAGAGCAGGAGACGCCGGGAGCCGGACGGAGGAAGGAGAGGGGACCTCCGTGCGGCGTTCTGAATGATCGGATCCCCGCAGCAACGCTGCGGGCGATCCGATCATTCATTCAAATCGCGCACTGCCGCAGATGCCGGGATCTGTATTGATCCTGGCACCTGAGGGGTTAATGGCGGACGCCCGCGAGATCGTGGGCGTCGACCATTGCTGGCGGGTCCCTGGCTGTGATCAGCAGCCGGGATCAGCCGCGCATGACACGGGCATCGCTCCGATGCCCGCGGTTATGCACAGGACGTAAATGTACGTCCTGGTGCGTTAAGTACCACCGCACCAGGACGTACATTTACGTCCTGCGTCCTTAAGGGGTTAAAGGGGTACTCCGGTGGAGAACTTTTTTTTTTTTAAATGAACTGGTGCCAGAAAGTTAAACAGATTTGTAAATTACTTCTATTAAAAACATCTTAGTCCTTTTAGTACTTTTTCGCAGCAGGATTTTCTCCTTCTCTGGACAGTTCCTGATACGGGCATCAGGTGTCAGCAGAGAGCACTGTGGACAACACAAAAAAGAAATCCAAAAAGTTAAGATTTTCCTCTGTAGCATACAGCTTCTAAAAAGTACTGAAATTATTAAGATTTTTTAATAGAAGTAATTTACAAATCTGTTTAACTTTTTGGCACAGTTCATTTTAAAAATAAAGTTTTCCACCGGAGTACCCCTTTAAGGACGGACCCATTTTTTTACCTTAATGATCAGGCTCTTTTTCTTTTATTTTTTTTGACTGGGTCTCTTTAAATGGTAATAACTTTAGAACACTTTTTCTGAGCGGAGCGATTCTGAGATAGTTTTTTCGTGACATATTGTACTTTATATAAGTGGTGCATTTTTGTTGACACATGCAGCATTTTTTGTGAAAAACTCCAAAATATTGTGAAAAACTGGAAAATGTCTGGCCTTTTTTTTATGGTCTTTTTCCTTTTCTGAGCAAAATTATTTTTCTGCCATTAATTTTACAACAGCTGTAACTTTTTTATTCTTCGTCCGACACCATTGAGTGAGGGATCAATTTTTGCAGGATGAGCTGTCCTTTTTATTGGTATCATTTTTGCGATACGTTCTACCTTTCAATCTTTTTTTATGTCGCTATTTGTACCAAAATTGGCAGATTTTGTGCATTTTGTTATTTTTTTTTTTCTTACAGCGTTCACTGTACGGAATAATTTACATTATAGTTTTATAGTACACATCATTACGGACATGGCAATACCTATTATTATGTATGATTTTTTTTGTTTTTGTTTTTTTATGACAATACTGGGTTTTGTTGGGAAAGGGGATTTTTTTTTTTTACACTTCATACATGTATCAAACAACCTTTTATTATTTTATTTTTCACATTTTACAGGTTATACTATGCTGCAATACATTTGTACTGCAGCACAGTATGACCTGATTTGCTGCAGATACTACAGACTGTGCACTCCAGTCTGTGGCTGGATCTCACAGGCTTCTGTAGCAAGCAGACAGGAGGTCATCATCTGACCTCCTGCTGCCATTGCAACCAAGGGTGACCCAGGATGGTATCACAGAGCCGCCATTGGTGAACACCATAGATGCCGTGATCAGGATTGATCACGGCATCTATGGAGTTAATGCTGCCGGGACTGGCGCAATCGTGGCCCTGGCAGCTGCGGCGGGTCCCCAACTATGATTGACAGCCAGGTCCCGCTGCTGATGTCCTGCGCTGCCTGCAGCAGTGCAGGAGATCGCTAGGACATATGCATACGTCCCAGCATGCGAATATGTCGGGTGCTGGGACGTATGCATACGTCCTATAGCGGGAAGGGGTTAATAAAAAGTTCCCTATCCTTTTTTATCTGTCCTTGTTCAGATGTGACAGCCTCTTCCCTCTCTAGGCTATCTACAGGTGTACTGTATATTGCATAAGGAATGGGGGTGCTGTCACATCAGGTCTGCCGCAGTACACACAACATAAGTCAGTGCCTGAATGTCATCCCTGGGTAAGTCCGTCCCCCTTGTGATGTCACCAACAAGGCTCCATCTCTCCCTTTCTATATTCAGAGGCGGATCCTGGTCAGCGATGTCATATAGGGACGGGGTTTACCATGGAAAGACATCTGGCCACTGAGGAGAGTTGGAGCCAGGCTAGTGATATCAAGGGTGGGGTTTAACCAGAAGAAGGTGTTCTAAAATTTCCTTTGAGATGTGAAATTTCTTGAGATACGTCACTTACGGTTGATTTGTCACTTTGGGCCAGCTGTTTTATCGCATACAGTGCATGGGCCACAGGCTGGGCTTTACAGTAAACTGACATCATGTATCAGATGACTATACAAGCACTCAGACGATCAAAACCTCAAGGTCTCTAGGGACAAAAAAAAAATGAACATATATAAATAAAGTAAAAAGTTACACATCACGCCTTTCCATATAAAGCCATTTATTAATAAATTAAAAATAAAAACATACATAATTACTATAACCACATTAGCAACCCAAACCATAAAATGGATGCTATTCATCCCATGGAAATGTTGGCCTGCAAAAAAGTGGAAGAAAAATGATCAAAAGATGACAGGTACCACCAAAATGGTATCAATAAAAACTGCAACTTGTCCCGCAAGAAACAAGCCCTTGCACAACTCTGTGTTGTGTGGTGTTCAGAATATGGTGACACAAAAAATTTTTTGTTTATAAGATTTGATAAAATAGTAAAATAGTGGGGGGCTACTGTGAATTAGCCCCTATGTACTCCCAGGGTATAAGTAATGGGCCTAATACATACTGCTAATACAGCAAATAAACTACGCATACCAAAATAGAAAAAGGCTGTAGCAGAACATGTAATCAAAATATCACTTTTTTTTTTTAACAAATACACTAAAAAAATTACACACACGATAAAAGAGGAATGGCGACTGATAAATAGGACATCTCCTGGATAAAATAGCAAGCATGTGCTGCAAATACCTATTTAAGAAGTTTATATATATAAAGTGGCTAGTGCCATACGCTGTTATATTAATCATTGGAGCAATGTATAGATACAGATAGCACAAGGTAACACAAAAGGTGAAAAAAGCAACAAGGCTACACCAGCAATACAGGTAATAGAAGTATTCACATAAGGTGCATGAAATACAAGCTAGAATCACACCAAAACAAAAGTAAATAAGCAGGGGGTCCAGGAGACGTCCACCCCTACGACCCTTTTGGACCAAATGTCCTTCTTCTGGGAGTGCCATAAGAGAGCAGTACAATAATTGGCATATGGGGCCCTGTTGCAGATTTACCATTGGGGCCCCGGATCTACAAGCTCCACCTCTGGTTATAGGCTATGGCTTTAAAGCTAATCTATGGACTGTTAGTCCCGTAAACTAAGTAAATGCGAGATTTATCAAAAACTGTCCAGAGGAAAAGTTGCTGAGTTGCCCATAACAACCAATCAGATCGCTTCTTTCATTTTGCAGGGGCCTTTTCAAAAATGAAAGCAGCGATCTGATTGGTTGCTATGGGCAACTGGGCAACTTTTCCTCTGGACAGGTTTTGATAAATCTCCCCCCATGGTGCTCAGTGTTTTTGGGTTGTGCTCATATAAACAAGGTCTATTGTCTTTGGCTGTCTGGGCATGCTGGGAGTTGTAGTTTTACAACAGCAGGATGAACACTGTAAGCACATAAAGTGAGACAGATCGGAAAATAACCCTTTGTCCTGAAGGCCAATATTAGCCTGGTCCTTACGGGGTTAATAAAAACACCGGGCCGCTCACTCACAGACATGTCTGCAGATGACATGCACAACAAAGTGACCACGCTGCCTGTGACGTCACCGCGGAGCGTCCAATCCGCGCGCAGCGTGTCTACCGTCCGCCCTCCCGCCCCGGGTCCTTCCGCCCTCCCCTCACCGGCAGGGGCGTGTATGTGTACGGTGCACCCACGGCGGCTTCCATGTACAGCAACCTCAGCAGAATAACAGGCCGGCGGGAGGAGGGAGCGCGGCGGCTGCAGAGCACCAGGTAACCGGAGGAGGGGAGTAGTCCTCAAGTTCACTGCATATTCATAGCCATTGCTGGCTGCCCATTATGTGCCAGCTCTGCAGCCCGGTGCCATGAAGAGGAGAACTGACAAGAGCCCAGGGGGAGCCAGGAGGAGGAACTTGGGCTGGAGGAAGAAAGCCCGAGATGAGATGTGGGGAGAAGACCAAGCCATGGAGGATGACATGTACTCCGGGGTGACAGGTGAGTGTGGCCTGCAGGGGGCAGCACTGATGGAAGGACACAAGCGACCAATCAAGAGGCAACTTCTATCTGCCGCAGCTACTGGGGGTACTAAGAGCCTCAACCTGATTGGCTCATTTATTTTCCCCTGCACTGGTGATAACTCTCTATGGAGATGTGTTAAGAACCTATGTAAACAGGAGTAGACTCTGGTATGTGACAATGCCTGGTATAGAATACACCACTTCTGAAATATGTGTGTGTGTGTATATATATATATATATATATATATATATATATATAAATGTGTGTAATATATATGGCTTTACGGTGCAAGATTTACTATGTCCATTATCTTAAAGCAGTGTTTCCCAACCAGGGTGCCTCCAGATGTTGCAAAACTACAACTCCCAGCATGCCCGGACAGCCTTCGGCTGTCCAGGCATGCTGGGATTTGTAGTTTTGCAACATCTGCAGGCACCCTGGTTGGGAAACACTGTCTTAAAGGTTCCTACGTAATTCACTGACCTGTCCCTGCATAAACCTCTATAGGGGCATGGTCAAAAATAAACACCTGGCTTTTAATGCTGAAACCACGCCAATTTCTCCATCAAAACCGCACTCTTTTGCGAGAAAAAAGACAATCTATTGATTTGATTTGAGAGATGTGGTGCTACACGAAAAGAGACGTAACATGTCCCTCTTTTCTCACGTGGTTTATGCTTTCCAGACCATATTAAGGGTGTATTCATGTGCACAGGATCATATTCGATTCACAGATTTGTAGCTGGGATCCATCATTTAGATTACATTGAACTCTACATTAGAGATGAGTGAAGTTACAGTGATTCGATTCGTCACAAACTTCTCGGCTCGGCAGTTGCTGACTTTAGCCTGCATAAATTACTTCAGCTTTCAGGTGCTCCGGTGGGCTGGAAAAGGTGGATACAGACCTAGGAAAGTCTCCAGCCCACCGGAGCACCTGAAAGCTGAACTACTTTATGCAGGATAAAGTCAGCAACTGCCGAGTCGAGAAGTTCATGACGAATCAAATCACTGTAAGGCAGGGTTCACACCACTTTTGCAATACAGTTCCCGTCACAGGGTTTTGATGATAATAAAAAAAAAAAAAAAAAAAAAAACTGATTCCTCAAAACCTGACTAAACTGTATCAAAACTTGTGTACAAATGTTTATCTGTATACGGTTTGAGAAATGATGGCCGGTTGCATCTGTTTTTTATGAAAGAGAAAACTTATACGTTTTGAACTTTTTACTCCATTATGAATAAAGTCAAAGACCGTATGGTGAAAACTGGATGGAACCGTACGCACATACGGTTCTGTATGGTTCCCATTGACTCCCATGTTAAAAAAAAAATAATGTATACGTTTTTAATACGGTTTTTCACCCGGACCAAAAACCGTGGTAGGCCACGGTTTTCTGCCCAGAAAAAAAAAAGTGAAAAACGGAGACAACCGTATATACAGTTTTGAATGGGAAGTCTATGGGCACAGTTTTCTGTACGGTTGCATACTTAATTTTTTTATTTTTTATGAAACCGTATAGCAAAATCGTGGTGTGAACCCACCCTAACTTCGCTCCTCTACTCTACATCATAAAATCTGCAGCTTCAAATTCTGTTTATCAAAATGCATGATAGTGTACATGTGAATCCACCCTAAGATAGGTTCTTTATGTCGCATCCTGCCGCACAGTTGAGAGAATCGCTGCTTCTTTATCTCACTAACTCCCAGCTAACAGAACCCTACGTTTATTTAAGTGATTGTTATTTATTTATTTATCTTTGTTTGTAAAAATGCCTTTTGTCAACCCACCCTTAGAGTACGTACACTTTGGCAAAAAAAAACACATCCTTGTAAAATGCGGCAGGTCTCTTTGAGCCAGGGGCAGCGCAGAGAGGCCAGCACTAAAGCTCCTGTTGACTTCAGTGTTATAAATAATTAACATGCCATTTGTTTTTAGCGCGTTTTCCTCACTTCTATTGTGGGGGTTGGGTGGTAACACTCTCTTTAGTGTCAGCATCAATATACCTAATTTTTTTTTTTAAAGGGGGTTTTAGATGGTCTTACCTACAAAAGAAAGCTTAGCAATAGACACTTCTATGATGACCTTCAAGGGGGTTTCCTAATCCACAAACTTTTACCGATCCTAAGAACAGTACAGTGGTTGGTTGTTCATCAAAAGAATGGAGCAGCAGTTCACACACTTGGCCAGCGCTCTGTTCACTGTCTATGATACCTCTGAACAGAGCAGACGCTGAGGAAACGGGGACCAATGACCCTCAGGATTGGTGGATTGACCTCCACCAATCAGCTGGATATCCCCTATCCTGTGCCCTGTTTTGATTGCACTTCTTAAAGGGAACCAATCACTAGTTTTACCCTATATAATCAGTGGCAACACATAATAGAGGTTAATATCACGTGTTCTGCCATGTCTGGATGTCCGCTGGTACATCTATAAATGGTCACATGCTGTATGTAAATGAGGCTCAGTCGGGCGTGCGGCTGCTAAAGTAGTCATGGCTACCAGAGCAGTAATCGCGCCTATTCAGGCTCAAATAACACCTATCTAGGTATGATTCAGCAGCTTACTCAGGGTCTGATGTCATTTCTCAGAGGTAGGCTGTCAATCATGTCTAAATAGGAGTGATTAGAGCCTGAATGAGGGTGAGTACAGCGTGGGGAGCCGTGATTCCTTCAGCAGGCCGCATGCCTGGTGACTACTTAAGCATGCCTGGTGACTACTTAAGCCTCATTTACATACTGCATGTGACAATTATTAAAGTTGTCTTTGCCACATTTACAGACATGCCAGCAGACATCCAAACATGGTAGGACACGATATTAACCTCTATTACGTGTTGCCACTTGTTATATATGGTAAAACTTAATGACGGGTTCCCTTTAAGGTCCAGGGGGTTCCCATGTTTAAAGCATACCTGTCAAATCTCACAAAAAAAAAAAAAAGCTTATGTGACTCTGTACCTAATCCTGACCATTATGCCTCTATCACCTATATTTATTTAACAATTACCTGTTTTCATTAGCTCACAGTGTTAGAAATCCTCCTAGGGGAAGGGGGGGTGTCTCTCCTTGTGATGGTGGGAGGAGATTCATGTGTCTGCTCATGCTGCCTGGTCTATGAGTCATTTCTTGTCCATGACTCGTGGACAAGCCTGATGCCGCTGCAGGACTGGTTCATGTCCCAGTAGGTATGGGGACCCCTAGTGGTGGGATTTTCAGGAGTCATTATTTTAATTTTTTTAAATTAAATATTCAAAACCTTTTAAACAACCATATTACAAAAGGTCTTTAATTTTCATCAGTAACAACATATAAAAAGTTTTGGATCTGACAGTGCCTGTTTAATTTTTTTAGACGTAGTTGCAGAGAAGTCTCAATCATTCCTATAGTCATGTCCTCCTATTATAATCTGCTTCTTGCTTTGGCCTCAAAAACTGTATAAAAAAATCTGAAGGTGAGCACACCCTTACAACTCATAAACGACACAAAAAAGAATAGTGGCACCGGTACTTGTGTATACAGCTTCACGAGATGGACAAGTACGAACACTCGGGCAACTACCCAGATCCACTCAGCTGGCGGAGGTGCTAGGACAATGGGAAACCCAGTAAATACAAGTATGCAACAAAGAAAAAACAGGCGTCCTGCACTCACCGTCCAGATACTGAAATACCGGCTCCCATCTCGGGCTGCTCAATCTGGCAAGGAAGACATGAGTGGCGTGGGGCGCTCAGAGGCGACTGCCAGCGGTTTCACGCATACAGGTGCGCTTCTTCCGGCCTCTAGAGGGAGGACCCTCGTGATCAGACATCTTATCCCCTATCCTTTGGATAGGGGAAAAGATGTCTAGGGGCGGAGTGCGCCTTTAAGTGGATTTGTTACAGAAATGTCTGTTACGGAAAATCTGTTTCAGAGAACATTTACCGTATTTTTCGCCGTATAAGACGCACTTTTTCTTCAGCAAAACTGGGGGGAAAAAGTTGGTGCGTCTTATACGGCGAATACACACCTATCGCGGCGGTCCCTGCGGCCGGGACCCGCGGCTAATACAGGACATCACCGATCGTGGTGATGCCCTGTATTAACCCTTCAGACGCGGCGATCAAAGCTGACCACTGCGTTTGAAGGGAAAGTGACACTAACCCGGCTGTTCAGTCGGGCTGTTCGAGACCGCCGCGATTTCACCGCGGCGGTCCCGAACAGCCCGACTGAATAGCCGGGTTAGTGCTTACAGGACACCGGGAGGGACCTTACCTGTCTTCTCCATTCAGGGATCCCCTGTATGGCCGGCGCTCGCCTTCCTCGTCATCGCGACGGAGAGCGAGGATACCCATCCGGCAGCAGAGACGTTCCGGAGCGATGGGGACGCGGCGACAGCGATGGAGCGACATCCAGGGCAGCGGTGACGGGTCCGGAGCGGCGGGGACACGTGAGTATTACCTCCTATGCAGTGGGCTTCAATTTGCGGACCTCCAGATGTTGCAAAACTACAACTCCCAGCATGCCCGGACAGCCAACGGCTGTCCGGGCATGCTGGGAGTTGTAGTTTAGCAACATCTGGAGGTCCGCAGGTTGAAGATTACTATTGGGTTCAAAATCTAAATTGTTTTAGATTTTGCACCTATAAATTGGGTGCGTCTTATACGCCGGTGCGTCCTATAGGACGAAAAATACGGTACATGAAATTTGGTTCCTGCAGATTTCACGCATGAAAATCCTCACCTATTGTCATAGGATGTAATTGTCTAGATTTGTGTGTAACCTGCACTTTAGCTGGTGTGTCACACATGAAAACGCGCCAATGCTTTAGTGGTGAGGACCTGGATCATTTAGATGAAATTTTGTTACAAACATTCCACATGTAAACTTATAAATGTATTGTACCCAGAGTCCCCATATTGTGTGCTCCTACCGCAGAGATTTAGAAGGGCACATACTTGTAGCTGGCTGCATTACTCATGTGCTCCTCAGCTGAGATGTGGAAGGAATTTGCTATTTAGCTAAAATAAGATTACTGCAAGCAAGTCCCAGCTGCAAGCTGCCCTGGTACTGCTAAGTATGCGTGTGCCCGATATGCCACTCAGGTGCCAGAATATACAAAGAGATCATAAGTGTATAATTATTCATGATATGTGCCCATTATCTCCTGCCTGTACACAGCATGCTGGCACTACTGATACATGCCCATACCACAATGCAGTGTGTAGATTGTTAGCGGGCAGCTTTCCATCACTGCTCTCACAAGGATTCTCCTGGATATTCAGCATGCAGATTTCCATAGGTCTCTTTATTAGGCTATGTTTCCACGGGCGGAATGTTCGCGTGGAATATTCTGCTCAAACATTCTGCTGCAGCAGAGTCCCATTGATTTCAATGGGATTCTACTGCACTGTTCATACGGCAGAATTTCCATGCCAGATGTTTCTGATTCCGGCATCCGCAGAAGAATAGACAAGTCCTCAAGGAAATGCATTGTCGTCGTTGGTGCATTTTAGAGCGGTCCGAGCACCCACAGAGTTTTTTTTTTTTAAATGTGCACATTTTATGCCCGTGTGAGCATGGCCTTATAGTAATAATGAGATCAGTCAGTTGTACTTTTCTCCTTTTTGACTGTATAATATATTGTAGGGGGAAAAAATTGGGGTGTGTCTTTTGTCTTTTTTCCATTTTTGATCACCGCGTGCTTAAATGAGCACTGTCAGATACAAAACCTTTTGATATGCTGTAAAGCATGTATAACCAATAGGTTTTGCAATTGCTTTCAGTAGAAAACTTTCAGTATTTCATACTGAAAAAGCCAGTCAAACAACTTCCCCCCCCCCCCCCGCCTGCTTGGACACATACTAGTCATGCTGTGTCCATGCGTCATCACCTATGTCATGGACAAACTTCCTTGATTGACAGCTGTGAGTGCAGGGCTCACAACTGGAGGAAAAATCCTCCCACTGTCAGCTTGTGTCCGGCTACTGTCAGTGAGACAAGCTGGGAGTTGTAGTTTTGCTAATGCTAGGGGAGATATGAGCAGACAGCATACTGAGGAAGGGGGCGGAGACCTGCACAATGACCACGCCCCCTCCCTTTGAGAGGAATTCGGACTAGTGAGCTAAATTAAAAGGGTAATAAAAAAAAATGAAAGGTGCTAGACACATAAAAATGTACATGGTCAGGATTAGGTACTGAGTGATGTATAAAAAAATGTTTTGTTGGATCTGACAGGTACGCTTTATAATTAATGTAGAGCAGGGGTACTCAACTATCCTTAGTGAGGGTCCGCTTATCCAGGTCTGCCACTGGTAAAGGACCTGATTCACACCTAGTGGCCGCAGTGCCATGAAGGAAATAGGTAAAACGACTGAAGTCTGAAGGATGTAAATGTACTTTTGTATGTTCTGAATACTGCCACATGCTGTGTGCCCCTGAATATAATACTGTCACACGCTGTGTGCCCCTGAATATAATACTGCCACACGCTGTGTGCCCCTGAATATAATACTGTCACACGCTGTGTGCCCCTGAATATAATACTGTCACACGCTGTGTGCCCCTGAATATAATACTGCCACACGCTGTGTGCCCCTGAATATAATACTGTCACACGCTGTGTGCCCCTGAATATAATACTGCCACACGCTGTGTGCCCCTGAATATAATACTGTCACACGCTGTGTGCCCCTGAATATAATACTGCCACACGCTGTGTGCCCCTGAATATAATACTGCCACATGCTGTGTGCCCCTGAATATAATACTGCCACACTCTGTGTGCCCCTGAATATAATACTGCCACACGCTGTTTGCCCCTGAATATAATACTGCCACACGCTGTTTGCCCCTGAATATAATACTGCCACACGCTGTGTGCCCCTGAATATAATACTGCCACACGCTGTGTGCCCCTGAATATAATACTGCCACACGCTGTGTGCCCCTGAATATAATACTGCCACACGCTGTGTGCCCCTGAATATAATACTGCCACACGCTGTGTGCCCCTGAATATAATACTGCCACACGCTGTGTGCCCCCGAATATAATACTGCCACACGCTGTGTGCCCCCGAATATAATACTGCCACACGCTGTGCCCCCGTATATAAAACTGCCACACGCTATATCCCTGGTATAGTACTGCCACGCAATCTGCCCTCAAATATAATTTTAACAAACATTGTGCCATGTACCGACTAATTGTACCATAAAACAATGAATGATGCCACCGTGCCCCCAGAATAAATAATGCCACTGTGCCCCCCAGAATGATGTCACTGTGACTCTTCAGCTGCTGAAAACTAAAACTCCCATCATGCACACACAGACTGTCATGATGGAAGTTGTAGTTCTGTAACAACTGGAGAGTCACAGGTGGGAGAATGACTGCTCACCTGACAGCGTAGGCTCCCTGTCCCAGGTCGGCGCCACCTGCATCACAGGAAAAGCGCCGGGCAAAGAGCACAACGCTCCCTCGCTCCAGCCGTGGCTATTCATTTGTATCGGTGTCTTAAGACACCGATTCAAATGAATGAGGGGAGAGCTGCGGGTGGTCCGTATGACTGGCGGCCGCGGTCCACCAGTTTAGTGTCCTTG
The DNA here is from genome assembly GCF_029499605.1 of Hyla sarda. Taxonomy (NCBI): domain Eukaryota; kingdom Metazoa; phylum Chordata; class Amphibia; order Anura; family Hylidae; genus Hyla; species Hyla sarda. The sequence continues at coordinate 384,440,149 of NC_079189.1, read as the reverse complement.
ATGTAGAGCAATAACATGTTTCTTTATTTGTTTGTCTTTTTTGTTTGTTTGTGTTTTACTACTTTTTAAATATAATTTGTGTACAGTGCCATGGGGCTTTGTTTCCTGTTTTTTCTTTTTTTTCTAAGGTGAAATGACCGGAAAAAACAAATATGGTATTCAGAATTTTTTTTTTTTTTTTTTTTTTTTTTTTTTACTTCAGCAAAATGTCTTCAACCAATTGTTCAGATTCACACATGATGCCTGAATCGAAGTAAAATGGCATTAACATAAGTTCTAATACATTTAAAGGAGTTCTTTAATTTCAAGCTGGCACAACAAAAGATGCCAAAGAAGACAGCAAACCATCAAACATTAACCCTTTCCCCGTCAGCGATTATAACTCCTCATCTTCTAAGAGCCATATTTCTCTTATTTTTCCACATACAGAGCCACACAAGGGCTTGTTTTTTGCAGGACAAACTGTTCTTTGGTGAATGGGCACTGTTGTTAAAATTATTTTTTGGCATATGATACAGCAGGTAAAATAAATTTTAATTTGTAATTTATTCCCTAAATAAAAAAGTGTTTTCATGTCACTTTCATAGCCTTATAAATCTGCCCACTAGGAGTCTCCCTTCTGGTCCAGACTGCATTCTGTCTGGAAGTGCGCTCTGGCCATAGGCAGTGACTAGCACTCACTATTCAGCGGTCATTAAACCCTTAAGGACATAGCACATTTGGGCCTTAAAGGGAATCTGTCATCAGTGTCATCTGCGCTAACCTGTCGGTACAGGCTTGTAGTGCAGTTGACACTGATGATAGTGATTTTAATACAGATCCCTGATTCGTGGCCCCATTGACCTGTTATCCTCCTTATTCGGGTGGCAGGCTTGGTGCCCGGGTGGCGCTCCTGGAGCATGTTAATGTCACTGCTGCTGCTTCCTTTACTGTGCCCGTCTGGGAGCAGGCTTGCAGAAGCAGCAGCCATGATGCCATCAGGGGGGGCTGGAAGACTCCTCTAAATGGTATGCTGTATTTGACTTTGCTATTTTGTGCCTTACGCAAACGCAACATCTCACCTGTACATAGAGCTTGGCCTCTCACACCACTCCACTCCTCTTATGCTTAGTTCATAAGTCTCTTTGTTTTATGCCCTTTCGATCCTCCGTTGACCCAGGTGGTCACTTTGTATGTTTAGACTGTGAAGTGTCCCACTGATCTTTTATTCTAATAGGTATCTGTGTCCCACCTCCGTAGAATGTTGTGGTCCTGCAGCATGTCTTTACTGCTATTTCTACTTTTCCTGCCACCCAGTGCTGGTGTGTGGGGATTTTAATAATTTTCTTGACCCCTTGTTAGACTAGGGTACCAGGGCTCCGCTTGCTTCACGGCCTACAGGGCTTCCTAAATTTCTGCATGGGGTGGGGTATACTAATCTGTGGAGACATTGAAATCCAGCAAGGCAACAGTTCTCTTGTTACTCTAGCTCGCATAGGTCCCTCTCTCGTATTGACTTGGCAGTTGGCAATACCACTATGTTGGGGTGCGTGACAAGGGTTGAATATGTGGCAATGAGCATCTCTGATCATTCTCCTGTATAGTTTCAGCTTAAATCCGTGGTGGATGTACGGGCGATCTTCATGGCATCTTAATCCATTTTGGCTGCTGATATTAAAGGGGTACTCTGCCCCTAGACATGTTATCCTCTATCCAAAGGATAGGAGATAACATGTCCGATTGTAGGGGGTCCAGCTGCCCGGGACCCCCGCTATCTCCAGGCTGGTGCTGCAGCGTTTCGTACACTGAAGACTGGGGCCCCCTTCATTCATGTCTAAGGGAGGGGGCATGACGGCTGTGTACAATAGTCTTTGCTGAGCTCACGAAGTTCCTGACTGTCAATGTTAGTACAACCCCTCTATCTGGGGTTTGGGACCAGGGGTCAAGTCCTGAAGAAGGGAGGAAAAAAAAAGTGAGAGAAATCATCCAAGATTTCCACTCAAGGGCTGGTCCTGCAGGGCTCCTGCTAATGGGAACTGTGTTCCTGCTGTGAAAAAAGTGCAGGAACCCAGTTTCCATGCGTTCCTGCAGGACTTGAGCCCTGTTTGGGACACTAGAAAAGCCTTTCTATGGGACTAGTTAGGACACTAGCATCAAAAAGTTCTCTATGAGGGAAATTGGGCTAGGTTGTAACAGAAAGTGCTGGATACGGAATCTCATGAATGACTTCTAGGGAGGCATGGGAGGAAGTTCTGCAGGATTTGTTTCAATGTCAAACTATTAGCAAGGGTTCTTTCAAATAAATTGGAAAGGGTAATCCTCTTGTTGATCCATGGGGATCAAACTAGATTTATCCGGGCAAGTCCAAGGTGGATAACATCTATTCTACGGATTCTAAATATCCAAATGTCACAGAAAGGTGAAGGGGTACGGTAAATTTTTTTTCCACTCAACGCTGCCAAAGCCTTTTACGGTGTTGAGTGGAATTACTTGTTGAAAACTATGGACCGTATGAATTTTGGCCCATTTTATGTTGACAAAGTAAGAAAAGTGATTCCAGCTTCAATATTGGGGAAAATTAAGAAGCTAAATGTTATCATATTAAAACAAGATAAAAAGTTTATGTACTGGTACCCTCAGTGGATCCCACAATTTCCACTCATTTACAAAGCAGGGTTACATAGATGTGCATGAGGCTTCCAAAAAAGGAGTTTATCAGATGCCGTGTGTGACCCTCATAATGTGGTCTGATGGTTACTTCATGGTACCGAGAGAGGTGTCAGGCATTTACGTGGCTCACAACTCTGCTCTGCCATTGATAAAGGTCGGATAATTGAAACGTTCAGCTGTGTCCTGCTTTAATGTCTACTAGGGGTGTGAATTGCCAAGAATTTGGCCAGACGATTCGAAACGCGATACCAGTGTGGCGATTCGATATATCGCGATACCATCTAAGTGACGATACATTGCGATATATCCTGATTCTGTCTCAAAAACAATGTCTTTTACACTTTTATTAAAACTTTATTTTTTTTTATACACTTTATTAGACTTTTAGGAGGAATCATTAGATTCCTCAGACAGATGAATAGAGTTCTATTGAACTCCATTGATCTGCGATCCATTGATAGAGCCTGGCTTGACCAGCCTCTATCAATGACAGAGCCACGAGACAGCAGGAAGCAGAGGTAAGCCCTCCGGCTACCTGCACAGTGGATCGCCCGCCCGTGATCGTGCTGCGGGGGGGCAATCTAGCCCACCAGGGAGCGATCTAGCCCACCAGGGAGCATTCACAGATCCCTTTAGACTCCGCTGTCAGCTTTGCTCAGGTTAATAGCCAGCCGTGGCGATCGCCGCATGCTGGCTATTAGCGGCAGCCCCGGCTACTGAGACCATCCGGGGCTGCAGAGTATGGAGCGGGCACGAGTCCGGAGCCTGCTCCATACACCCCTCTGAGCGCCGCATGCTGGATATTAGGGGCGGTGTTCCATCAGCAGCTCCCGGCTACTGAAATCAGCCGGGGGGCGCAGAGTACGGAGCGAGCACGAGTCGGAGCCCGCTCTATACATGCCGCGTCAGATCCGGCCTGCCCGGCTCCACAAATGGGGAATTTGTATCTCCTGACGCCCGGGACATGCTGTTCCGAGCGTCAGGAGATACAAATTCCACATCCCTAAAAGGATCAATTCAAAATTATTTTGAATCGATTCAGTATCGCCAAATGAAAATTTGCGCAAATCGATTTTTTTTTTTTTTTTTCTTTTCTTACATCCCTAATGTCTACATGGTACAAATGTACATTTTGGGAGAGATTTATCAAAACCTGTGGAGAGTTAAAGTTGACCAGTTGTCCAGAGCAACCAATCGGATGGCTTCTTTCATTTTTAACAAGGCCTGTGAAAAATAAAAGAAGCAATATGGTTTGTTATGGGCAACCGGTCAACTTTTCCTCTCCACAGGTTTTGATAAATCTCCCCCTTTGTGACTGAAATCCTGAGTTTATGCCTCTATTATATAATTCATATCAATAAAACTCAAACCAGATCCCTTGCCTGTGCTGTAAAATCTCTGCTTGTCCAATCTGGATACTTCATGGAACATTTATAGTTACACCCTATGCTGCCACTAGCTGGAGCCATTCCCCTGAAGAGATTACAACATTGTGAACCCACAGTTGTGTATTTCCCATTCTTAGAGCTGTGACACAGGAAAATGAAGCTATACAACTTATCTGTAATTCTATTTTTACATCAATTTCCGAACTGAGAAGAAAAACAATACCACCTGATAAGAGAGCTAAATCCTGTAAACACACACATGACAAGCCCTCACGTACATGACTGTAGGAGAATTTGGATGCAACACAGTACTCTGCACTTGGGTGGGTTCACACAGTTTTTTTTGGCCCTGTTAGGCTGCATTCACACTACGTTTCATCCATACAGGGACCAGATCTGGCTGGGAGATTGGAAAACCAGGCACTCTCGTACCCAGCCGGCCCCGGTCCCCATCTCCTTCATTTCAATCAGTCTGACCAGAAAACCAGATATGGGGCAAAAATGAGCTGCCTGGAGTCATTATCTGACTCTGGTCGGCTCATTCAAATGAATGAGATAGGGGCCAGGTCCGTCTGGGATATGGGAGCACCAGGTCTGGTCCCCACATGGAAGAAACGTAGTGTAAATGCAGCCTTAGGCTGGATTTCCACTTGGCAGTTTTTAAAAAAAAATTATTTTAAATTTTTTGGGCCAAAACTAAAAATGGGAAATATTAAGAAAAAAAAAAAGCCAAGTGAAAAAAAAGCCTTAGGGTGCGTTCAGACGAGCGGATCCACAGCATATTTTACGCTGCGGATCTGCTGACCCTACACTTACTACAGTAAGTACTACAGTACATTTAATTTAGCTGTATGCAAAGGTATAGTCAACTATGCTATAGTGCAGGGGTGTGGAAATTTACTACTTGTCCACGGGACTACTTGTCCACGGGACTAAAATGGAGCAAAATCTACTTGTCCCTCATGACGATCCACTTGTCCGGGCCAATTTTCGCTTTTACACTCTCGTTTTTTCCTCCTCGCCCTATAATAGCCATAACTACCTACTATAATGATACTTTTTTCAATAACATATTCTCTGATCCAAAAATATATATTAGGTGAAGTGAAATTGAAATAGTAAAAGATAATTTTACAGATTTGGTGGTTTTCTTTTCTACGCCATTTACCTTGTGGTTGAGATAACAACATGTTTTGATATTTTAGGTCGCCTGATTACAGCAATACCAGATTTCTATAGTTTACTAGTTTACATCATGTTTTACAAATGTAAAAAAAACTCTGAACTTTTTTGAATTTTTTTAATCGCCATTTTTTTACCCCTGAAGTAGGGCTGGGCGGTATGACCAAATATGTGTATCACAGTATTTTTTTTAACTTACGGCGGTCTCACGGTATTTTCTTACACAAACCCCCCCCCCCCCCCCCCAATCATGTGACCCGCGCGCGGTGTTCGGCTTCCCCCCCCCCCCCAAAATCATGTTACCCGCCAGCATTGTTCTGCTCCCCCAATTAATGATCAGCCCAGTGGGGTACTACTCACAGATGTCAAGCACTGCCCTCCTCCTCTTTGTTGGGGGCCGCCGGCGATAGAACTCACTGTACGCCAGTAGTCTCCAACCTGCGGACCTCCAGGTGGCTGTCCGGGCATGCTGGGAGTTGTAGTTTTGCAACAGCTGGAGGTCTGCAGGTTTGAGACCAGTGCTGTATGCTGTATACCTATGCCCGGGCTGCAAAAGATACAGAAAATAAACTTTTAACTCACCCACCTCGGCCGCACGCAGGGGACTGGAACGTGGACAGCCGTCAGCCTATCCCCGGCCGGAGCAATGCCCCGCCCCGGCCAGTGATAGGCTGAGCCCACTGTCATATAAGAAGCCGGCTTCTTGCATACATGCCTATCACTGGCCGGGGCGGGGCATCGCTCCGGCCGGGGATAGGCTGACGGCTGTCCACGTTCCAGTCCTCTGCGTGCGGCCGAGGTGGGTGAGTTAAAAGTTTATTTTCTGTATCTTTTGCTGCCCGGGCACAGGTATACAGTAGTGGTCTCAAACCTGCGGACCTCTAGCTGTTGCAAAACTAAAACTCCCAGCATGCCCGGACAGCTGTTGGCTGTCCAGGCATGCTGGGAGTTGTAGTTTTGCAACATCTGGAGGTCCGCAGGTTGGACCACTGGCGTACATTATAGAGTTCCAGCGCCTGGCGGCCCCCAACAAAGAGGAGGGCAGTGCTTGACATCTGTCAGTAGTACCCCGCTGGGCTGATCCTTAATTGGGGGGAGCAGTGCTGGATTAGGATTAGTTCCCTGATGTGGGGACAGCGCTGTGCTGATAATACATTCCCGAGGGGGAGGGGCCCAACCGATATTGCGGTATGGGGGAAAATTCATACCGTGCAGCCCAAAAACTTAGGTATTCGGTATGAATCGGTATACCACCCAGCCCTACCCTGTAGCTTTATTTTTTTCCACATACCAGGCTGTATGAGGGCTCATTTTTTGCATCGGGACCATTTTGGTATTGATCTTTTTTTTAAATAGCTTTTTACCTTTTTTTTTCTGGGATATTATAAAAATTGCAATTCTGTGTTTTTTTTTTTTTTTTTACCGTACAGGATACATAATGTTATATTTTAATAGGTCGTACAATTACGCACGCAGCGATACCAAATATGTTTATTTTTATTATGTTTGCATGTTCTTATATAGAAAAAGGGGGTGATTTGAACTTTTAACATGAAAGGGTTAATGTTTTTTTTTATTTATTTATTTTTTACTTTTATTAAAACTTTTTTATTTATTTATTTTTTTACACTTTATTAGACTTATAGGAGGAATCATTAGATTCTCAGACAGATGAATAGATTCTATTGAACTCATTGATCTGTGTGCTCTGTGATCCATTGATAGAGGCTGGTCCAGCCAGGCTCTATCAATGACAGCCACGGGACGGCAGGGAACAGAGGTAAGCCCTCCGGCTACCTCTATAGTGGATCGCCCCCCTGCGATCACTCTGCGGGGGGGTGATCCACCCCACTAGCCCACCAGGGAGCATTCACATGTACCTTTTAAACGCTGCTGTCAGCTTTGACAGCGGCGATCTAAAGGGTTAATAGCCAGCCGCAGCGATAGCCGCATGCTGGCTATTAGCAGGGCCGCCCGCTACTGAGAACAGCCGGGGGCAGCAGAGTATGGAGTGGACAGGAGTCCGGAGCCCGCTCCATACATACTGCTGAGCGCCGCATGTTAGTTATTAGCGGCGGTGTGAAACTTGTGCCTCGTGCAGACGTGCGACCGCTCCTCCCCTCAGCTCTCCGAAGCTAGAGCTGGGTGGAGCCAAGGCAGAGGATGCAGGTCTGCACGGGGAGCAAGAAGGCAGAGCAGGGGAGAGACAGCTTCTCATCTCCCGGAGGACGCAAGTTTCCACAGCCGCAGCGCTTGTCAGGTCCGGTGTGTTATCTCCTGCAGACATGCGGTGAAAAAATCAAACCCATGGCTCTGCCCTCTGTCCGATTTTTTATTTATTTATTTTTTTCACAGGTTTCAATTTTTCACCTCACACCGGCCCTGCTTGCCCGAAGCTGGGCTAAGGGCCGGAAAAATTCACCTGCCTGGCGCCGAAAACTGCATGTCCCGGACGTCGGGCGATAGGAATTCCACATCCCTGTAGTGTATGCCGATAAAGTAGGTATTGCAATTCGCAGGTTTATTTACGGATTTGTTTATTTTCTTAAAGTACCTGTCACCAAATAAAACTTTTAATATATTATTCCTTGTGTAATTGGCAGACACTTTCCCATTCACTTGCTTTCAAAATTATCAACATAAATATGTTTAAAATGTTATAGAATAAACGACCACTATGTGGCTCTGTTCTATTCCCTGCCACAACTAATACAGTGAGTTTGGTCTCCTCCCGGCCTGGCAGGAGTCCAAACTCAAAATGCTTCTGGCTGCACTGAGCTTGATTGACAGCTGCACATAAAGTGAAAACTCCACAGATCTCACAGAAAGCTGCACAGACTGAAACCTGCAGGAGAGCCTCACTGATAGCAACACAGACTGAAACATGCACAGAGCCGGAGTTCTTCTATTCATCACAGCACTACAACCATGTGAGGGCGGAAGTGGTCCCCCAGCAGGCTTAAGTGATGTTATGCCTGCTGGGAAATGCCCACTTTCTCCTGCTGAGAGATTGCACTATGTGAGCAAAAAGAATGGGAAGATACACAGCTTTTTAAAGCTCTGAATTTTTTTTAAGGGTAGGAAGGGTGTTTGGAGTAGTTAGGGAACATAGCCTGAATTAGTTTAGAACAGTTTATTTGGTGACAGGTACTTTTATCCCCTTAGCGTCCAATGACGTTTATACACGTCATTGTGCCATTAAGGGTTTAGGGTGCGGGCTCCTGACTTGAGCCGCCTGTCTATTTATCCTTTAGATCGACACTGTCAAAGCTGACAGCGGCATCTAAAGGTACATGTAAATGGGCCCTAGTGGTGTAGTGGGGTGAATGGATCCGAATTCGAAAGGACCATTTTAAGCATACTTATTTTTGTACAAAAAGTTATACTTTTTTAAAGTAGTGCAATAATACAAATTGTGTATCGTTGTAATAGTATGCAAATACAGAATAAAGATAAAGGCCCTCATTTACTAAGAAAATCGGGTTGTAAGTCTATGTTGCTTTCTTACCCGACTGCTTTTTTCCCCTGGTATTTATTATTATGTCGCATCCTGTTTGTCGCACTGGGTTTTGTAGGTTTTGGTTTCCAACTCCTCTGAGCTGTCGGGAAAAAATCCACAACAATTCAACAAATTCGGGTTGGAAACCTTAATAAATACGTGGGAAAGCTCAGAAATGTCAGGTAATGCCCCTTTTTCGGGTTTGGGAGAATCCACATCGGGTCCGTCGGGAAAAAATTTCGCATAGTGTCGCAGACTGGCGCACGATGTCTGCGACATGGGGCAGACAAAGATGCGACAAAAAAAACGACAAAAGAGGTCGGGTTTAGAATAGTAAATGAGGGCCAATGTGTCGCTTTTACTGAAAAGTGCACTGCGTAGGAATGGAAGCCCCTAAGTTACAAGATGGTTAATAATAGACCTTATTTACATATCATTTTGGTTGAAATTATTTTGTGCATCAGGACAAGTGCATTGTCATGAGGGAAAAGTAGATTGTGCTCCTGTTTTACTGCTTTGGACAAGTAGTTATTTTTTTATTATTTGCCCCTGACAATGGAAAATTGCTAAAGTTGAAATTTGACTTTAGGTGACACACAGACTTGTACCCGGGCATAATGCCCACCCCTACAATGTTGTTTTTTTTTATCAGGCCAGTTATCACCCTTTCTTTAAGACACTCCGGTAGAATCTGCAGAGATTATCAGGATTCGGGCTGTGCTTTTTATAACTTCAAAACCATACAGGTTTTTAAAAATCTTTGGAAATGACAGATACATTTTAAAGAGTAAGAAGCAGAAGCGAGTGGACCCTGCTTCGAAAACTGGGCAAATACCGTATGTCCCACCCATGATTAGTAAGTCAGTAAAGGATTATATGATGCCAGTGTGTGACCTTTTATCCCTCAGGAAATGTATGACAGGTTTAAAGTGACGTTGGCTGGATGACGTTCAGGATGAATAACATGTTCAACATGCTGTACAAGTGAGGCTGTCAGGGAAGGATGATGTGTACAGTATGTTAAACATGTGTGGCTCCACTGTACAGGATTGACTCAAACTATAGTAGAAATAGTTCCTCTTTACTTTTCTATTAGGATCTGCTCCTGGCTTCGGCAGCTAAAAAAGAAAAATGCATTTAATTGTTCTTGTGAATAATGCCCTACAGGCTAAAGCAATCCTATCTTTTTACTAATGAGACTCAGGATAGCAATAAGAACATTCACATGATGTGTCCTTTCAGTATGTCACTATATGTCCTCCATCATACATGTTTTATTTGTGGTGTATTTTTGGTTTGTGTAAAAAATTAAAAATATAAAACCACCATGACTTTTTTTTCTAAGTGCTTTTTTGTGTTTTTTTTTCTTTTTTTTGCATTGCAGTACTTAAAACAAGCAGGGTTTTTGCTGTTTTTAACTCCTATTGAGAAGCTTATGAGGAAACACCATATTAAAAAAAAAATATTCATAAAATTAAAAACTACTGAGGACTAAGTTTTGGGGAGAATTGTAATAGTTTAAATTCAAAAATCTGGCTTCAAAAATATACGGTATATAAAAATCCACCATGAAAAATGCCAAAAATTTTCCATAACACTAACCAGATTGTAGAGCTGGGTTTCTGTTGCCAGTGATATACTTCTAGGGATATGAGGTGAAGATATAGATTATGGGGGGGGGAGGGATTAGTCATGGGTTTTACCCTGTTTTTGTGGTGGTCATTTGTTGCACAATTTGTCTCATTTGCTCTTTAGAGACTTTTCATTGCACCTCTTGCTTTAGATTATTTTTCTAAAATGATGTGGCTATGCCATAGTCTGCTTAAAGGGCTACTCCTCTGCTCAGCGTTTGGTACAAACTGTTCCGAACACTTGAGCCGGCGCTGGGAGCTTGTTATGTCATAGCCCCGCCCATACCCCCCCATGACATCACACCCTGCCCCCTCAATACAAGTCTATGGGAGGGGGCGTGACACGCCCCCTCCCATAGACTTACATTGAGGGGGCAGGGTGTGACATCATGAGGGGGTGGGGTTATGACATCACAAGCTCCCCGCTCCAACGTTCGGAACAGTTTGTTCCAAATTCCGAGCAGTGGAGTACCCCTTTTAAACTTTTTGCAGTGGTCATGAATGTATCATAGCATATTGTCGCACAATTTGTAGCAAAAGCCTCAATTTGTAGCAAGTCTACACCAGCCCGGACCTGGATTACAAATCTTCCTGTGAATAGCATTTGTAAAAAGTTTCACATTTTGACGCCCGGTTAAAGAGTCGCAGAAAAAGTCACCATACAAGTGATGCACTGAAGAGAGATTTCAGGAGAAAGTGTACCAGCACCATATGTATCACCGCCATATGACCATTTGTAAACATTACCACAACACAAATTAAAGGTGTACAAAAACCAATCACCTACATCACCCATGATAAATTCCCCTTGTGTATTCTCCGCTATGTTCATGTGCTGTTCTCAGTACAGGAGCGCAATCCCCCATCCTCCCTTCTTATATTATACATTTATATACATATATAATACAACGTGCAGGACATTCCAGTCTGCCTATGTTCAGCTTGTGTTTTTGTATTGGCCTAAAATATATGTTGTGCTGTTTTTGTTTTCTTTGTTGTGCTTTTGTTTTTTATGCGTATTTCAAATATGGAATAAGTGACATGTCACATATTCCAGCATAAGTATCGCTCGGGAATGCTGCTGGCACATCAGTCAAATTGAGGCTACCCTCTACAGTGTATTTGTGAAGATACCCCATATGGAGCCCTACAGCTTCCACTTACTGCCTTAGGCCTCTTCCACACAGTGGAATTTCTGAGCAGAATCCAGTGGAAAAATTATTTTTCAAATTCTGTTGCAGCAGAGGCCCATTGTTTTCAATTGGATTTTGCTGCACTGTGCACATTTCGGAATTTCCGATTTCAGCCTCGGCAGAAAGACTTGACATGTCAATTCTTTTTGCGGAATCTGCTTTGAAATGCATTGCAGTCTATGGAGCCAGCGCATATCTGAGCGCTCCTAACACCAGCATGTTCTGTTGGGTCCACTATCTGCAGAATGTTCGCCTGGATATTCCACCATGTGAACATAGGGGTACTCAAGTGGAAAACTTTTTGGCACAAAAATAAAAGTTAAACAGATGTGTAAATAACTTCTATTTAAAAATCTTAATCCTTCCAGTACTTATCAGCTGCTTTATCCTACAGAGGAAGTTCTTTTCTTTTTGAATTTATTTTCTGTCTGACCACAGTGTTCTTCGCTGACACCGATGTCTGTGTCAGGAACTGTCCAGAGTAGCAAAGGTTTGCTATGGGGATTTGGATTTGGGGAGTTCCTGACACAGAGGGTTCAGCAGTGAGCACTGTGGAACATACAGCAGCTGATAAGTACTGGAAGAATTGTGATAGGGAAAAATGTAATTTACAAATCTGTTTAACTTTGTGGCACCAGTTGATTTTGAAAAATTTGTTTTCCACTGGAGGATCCCTATAATGGCTTCATAAAGGAGAAAACACATAAAGCATAGAATGAACTATGCCATGATTTTGAATCTAAGAGGTACGAAGGTACAGTAACACCGTCGTGGACCTTTATGGCAGCTCTATTACTGCTCTTATAACTAGCTGATAGTCTTGTGTACAGTAGGTGATGGCAGGGAAGGGAGAATAAGTTTCAGCCTTTCTCACGTGAATACTGGAATACGGTCACTTTCCTATATTCTTATGCTGCAAACAGAACCACAATATGAAGGGATATTTCACACTTATAAGAACAGAGAAAGCTACTTCCCCCATTTTTCTGGCATCAAAAGTTGCACAAAAAAAAATATATATATCGGCAATATAGGGGAAAAAACACAACAGTGTTTATTTAAACCATGTTCAGATGCAATGTTTCGGTGGTATCCCACCACCTCTTTCATGCATGCTTGAAAAAGGTGGTGGGATACCACCGAAACGTTGCATCTGAACATGGTTTAAATAAACACTGTTGTGTTTTTTCATCTTGAATCCGTGAGTGCTGTTGGACTTATTGCTGGAATTTATGGATGCGGCCTGCAACTGGGACCGCAGTTTTTTTTCCTATTGCACCCGGACTACTATCTAGACATCTACAGTGGTTGTGCTGCCCTCCACCTATTGGCATATATATATATATATATATATATTATAGCAATACCTCCATGTTGGCTCTTGGATGTTTCAGACCTTGCAATGCCTGCTGTACTGTTCACACAGAGGCATATATTCGTAGTGTAGGGTCCGTCCCAGAATGAGGTCACCTTACCGTGGTGGGACGGTCCACGCTATTTGGCGCCAAATTTGCAAGCTAAGTACCTCATAATTTCATAGGTTCATATTTTCATTTATTGCACTACAGCTGTATAGCTTTTCATGTTTTATCTATATACTCATGTTTCATCTATATCTTTGTGCTAGCAGTGTGCTGCTGTATTCTCCTGTTGCTGTATATTTAGCCCAGCAGCTGTAGGCCAGGTCTTTACAATAGTTTGGAATTAATAGTGCTGGCCAACTTATTCTTTGGTTGTGTATATATGTGTATGTATGTAAAATATATATATATATTCACAAGGAAAGGTAGAGCAGCACGTCCCACAATAGTATGATAGCGGTGCAAGCAGCGAGTGGAGCCCCGGTCAATGCAATTCAGACATCTAGGAAGGATGCCGCAGCACACGGAAAGTTCAAAAGTATAAACAGTGGTTTATTCCATGATAACACAAGTTAGTAACGTTTCTGCTGCCAATGCAGCCTTTGTCAAGGCTTGACAAAGGCTGCATTGGCGGCAGAAACGTTGCTAACTTGTGTTATCATGGAATAAACCACTGTTTATACTTTTAAACTTTCAGTGTGCTGCGGCATCCTTTATATATAATATATATTAATATGTGTGTGTGTGTATATATGTATGTATATGTATGTATGTGTATATATATATATATATATATATATATATACACATATATGTACACACACACACATATTAATATATATATATATATATATATATATATATATATATATATATATATACATTTTAAATGTAACTAAATTCTACACCAGCTCCTAGCTAGTTTTCTCCTGAGAAGCACGGCCAGCCCCAGATGTGACTAATTTATCGATAGGCCAGTAATATCTCAGGAGTCCTGCACCCCCAGATTAGAGACCAGCGTGTAAAATCTTATTATGTAGTTAACTCTGCCCATGTTTCCTAGAAATGAGGTGTGTATATTTTTAATCCATTGTCACTAATCAGCTCCCATAGGTACTGGATAGAATAAACAGAATCACATGCCTTATTGTATTAGTGACTACGATCAACTATGCATGTTTTAGAACCAGTTCATCAAGTGTCATTTGTTTTACTTAATGGGATGGTTATTATCATTGTGTAATGATAAGATAATGCTATAGGAACATGTGTCCTAATAGATCAACAAACTTCACGTGTCTGGGAAGAAATCTGGTTATGTAACACTACAAATATCAGGATGTCATTATCTTAATGTATGTAAAGGAAGCTCCTCGGATTAGAAACTGTCATGACCTCTGTTGTAATTGGCTGATAAGTCTGTTACCATTACATCAGTGCAAAAGACATTGCCATCTCTGTAGATGGCCTTTTAAAGGGGTACTCCGCTGCCCCAGCTTTCTGAACATTTTGTTGGGTTACGTGCAACGGGGGTTGTGACATCACAGCCACGCCCCCTTGTTGCATCATGCCACGCCCCGTCAATGAAAGTCTATGGGAAGGGGTGTGGCATCTGCCATGCCCCCTCCCATAGACTTGCATTAAGGGGCTTGGCATGACATCACAAGGGGCGTGGTGGTGACATCATGACCGCCCGCTCCCAGCGTTCTAAACGAACGCCGGGTGCTGCACAGAGATCCCAAGGGTCCCAGCTGCAGGACCCTTGCGATCAGACATCTTACCCGCTATCCTTTGGATAGGGGGATAAGATGTCTAGGGGTGGAGTACCCCTTTAAGCATTCTTTTTAGCATGTAGTACTGAAATGCGCCAAAGGGTATGAGGGGGTTCTAAGTTGCAGATAAAGGATGGCAACTTGACAAAAAGGTCTGCCAGCATACACCACATTGTGTTCATACATGCCCACTGACCTGAAAGCGTCACTCCAGCGACACATCTCAGTTTGGTGTGGAGAGGCACAGCTGAGGCAACCATAAGATGCCCAGTGAGTCCCATGCACAAGCCCTATTCTGATTAGTAGTAATTGTACTGTCCTGATGTTGTCTCTGCAGCCCAACCTCCCGGCATTAGCTGCATCTCTCCGCACAAACTGTGAAAAGCATGTGACACTGTGTCGCTGGAGTTGCGCTTTAATGGAGCCAACTTGGACTAATGACTGTGTTTGGTGCATTTTCCCAACATATACTTTAAAGTACAGCAGACCACACTTATGAGGCATGCACTGACAAAGTATGAAAGGACCTTCAGCACTTGGACACACACTGCGGTATACATTGGTGAAGCTTTTGGCCGGTTGGTGACATATACCAGCAACATGTGCACAGAACGTGATGTGAATTGTCCCTAACTATTATAAAAAAAGGAATTGTTGTCAACTCACCTCACCTTACAGTAAGTACTCTCACTTAGTGCAGCCCCGAAGCTAAAGGGGTTTTTCTGAAAACCCCCATTGTGTATCTGCAGGCTGCATGCATTGTAAGCTCCTGATGCATTCACTGAACAAAGTCCAGGCCCTAGTCACCTAATGGAACCCAATACAATATCCTGCTCAGCCCCCATCAGGGTGGTATGTATCGGCTGCTCAGGCCTTATAGGTAATGGAGACTTCCATTCCACTTCCAATCAGGGAGATGTATCAAAACCTGAGCAGAGGGAAAATTGACCAGTTGCCCATAGCAACCAATCAGATTGCTTCTTTCATTTTTATAAAGTCCTCTGAAAAATAAAAAAATGGAATCTGGTTGCTATGGGCAACTGGCCACATTTATTTTTTCACAGGTTATGAAGAATTTCCCCAAATATCCCTTTCATTGCTAAACTGAATACAGAGATGATATGTTCATATCAATACAGCTGTAGGGTACGTTCACACATGCCTTTTTTTGGCTGCAGATTTTCTCATGCTGATTTTCCTACTCATTGACTTCAATAATTTGCAACTGCAGCAAAATAAGCACATGTGAAAGTACCATTAGGGGTCTTTCACACGAGCGGATTTCCTTTCAAACTCGCAGTATATATCCCGCAGCGAGTTTCAAAGGGGGCAGGGTCTCTGCAGCAGATGCAGATTTTCAGCAGCGGATTTATGCTTGAAAATTCACCACAGACCCTATTGACTTTAATGGGATGTGCCCTATCAAACTCGCAGCAGGAAACAACTGTAAGTTTGAAAAGAAATCCACTCAAGGGAACAAGCCCTTAGGGTAGGGTCACATTGCACGCTGAGCAAAATCTGCTGCATATTGTCTTATAAGCAGACACATGGGGCTACCCGGCGGAAGCCCTGTGTGTGTGCAGTGAGGTTTGGAGGCGGGCTAGTGCGCAAACATGACTGTGACGTGCAGGCAGTCTCCAAACCTCACTGCACCAGGGCTGCTGCGGGGGAGTCCTGTGTGTCTTCTCATAAGAGAATATGCAGTGCATTTCCCGCTGTGCAGTGTGAAATACTCTGCGTGTACACTACTATGTATGTATGTGTGTATATATATTATAGATATAAGGGTGGGCCATTTATATAGATACACCTTAATAAAAGGGGAATGGTTGGTGATATTAACTTCCTGTTTGTGGCACATTAGTATATGTGAGGGGGTAAACTTTTCAAGATGGGTGGTGACCATGGCGGCCATTTTGAAGTCGGCCATTTTGAATCCAACTTTTGTCTTTTCAATAGGAAGAGGGTCATGTGACACATCAAACTTATTGGGAATTTCACAAGAAAAACAATGATGTGCTTGGTTTTAACATAACTTTATTCTTTCATGAGTTATTTACAAGTTTCTGACCACTTATAAAATGTGTTCAATGTGCTGCCCATTGTGTTGGATTGTCAATGCAACCCTCTTCTCCCACTCTTCACACACTGATAGCAACACCGCAGGAGAAATGCTAGCACAGGCTTCCAGTATTCGTAGTTTCAGGTGCTGCACATCTCGTATCTTCACAGCATAGACAATTGCCTTCAGATGACCCCAAAGATAAAAGTCGAAGGGGGTCAGATCGGGAGACCTTGGGGGCCATTCAACTGGCCCACGATGACCAATCCACTTTCCAGGAAACTGTTCATCTAAGAATGCTGGGACCTGACACCCATAATGTGGTGGTGCACCATCTTGCTGGAAAAACTCAGGGAACGTGCCAGCTTCAGTGCATAAAGAGGGAAACACATCATCATGTAGCAATTTCGCATATCCAGTGGCCTTGAGGTTTCCATTGATGAAGAATGGCCCCACTATCTTTGTACCCCATATACCACACCATACCATCAATTTTTGTGTTCCAACAGTCTTGGAGGGATCTATCCAATGTGTGTTAGTGTCAGACCAATAGCGGTGGTTTTGTTTGTTAACTTCACCATTCACATAAAACTTTGCCTCATCACTGAACAAAATCTTCTGCGTAAACTGAGGGTCCTGTTCCAATTTTTGTTTTGCCCATTCTGCAGCACCTGAAACTATGGATACTGGAAGCCTGTGCTAGCATCTCTCCTGCGGTGTTGCTATCAGTGTGTGAGGAGTGGGAGAAGAGGGTTGTATTGACAATCCAACACAATGGGCAGCAGATTGAACACATTTTATTGTCAGAAACTTGTAAATAACTCATGAAAGAATAAAGTTATGTTAAAACCAAGCACATCATCGTTTTTCTTGTGAAATTCCCAATAAGTTTGATGTGTCACATGACCCTCTTCCTATTGAAAAAACTAAAGTTGAATTCAAAATGGCCAACTTCAAAATGGCCACCATGATCACCACCCATCTTGAAAAGTTTCCCCCCCCCCCTAATGTGCCACAAACAGGAAGTTAATATCACCAACCATTCCCATGTTATTAAGGTGTTTCCATAGAAATGGCCCACCCTGTAGATAGATAGATTGTATTGTAGCAAAGAACCATAGAAATATCCGCACTCACCGCAAGGTAAACAACTCGAAGCTCCAACATAGAGACGCCGGTGGACAGAGGCTGCAGAGATGTCTGTGTCAGCGCTCAGAGGCAATTACTGGCAACTTCGTGCAGTATGCGCTTCTTCCGGCCTCAAATCACATTATAGCGCTGTGCTTTTTAAATAAAGGTGAGCGTGAGTTTCTGTACTGTGACCGCAACAGGTGAGAAATAAAAAAAAAAAGGTTTGTAAAACTATCAATATATAAATACCCTGCACATCAAGGGGTAGAATCGGCAGCACTTCAGCTCGTAGTAATCTAGTGTTACCATCTAGAGTGGAAGAGATTTGTTTAATTAAATGAAGTCCACAAAATGTGACCTCTTCTGTTTTGCTATTATGCTCTTCTCTCATATGTTGAATAAAACGGGGAGCACCCACACCAGTTTTATTGGCATAGAGGTGCTCACGTACCCTGATTCTTAATGGTCTGACGGGTTTTCCAATATAGAAGCGCATACAGCTACACATCCTGAAATAAACTACATGAGTAGTATGACATGTAATGAAATCGTGTATAGAACTAAAGGTATGACCTTTTATAATCTGGTCAGTATTGATGGGATGTTTGCACTGCGGACAGTTACCACATTTTTTGGTCCCTTTAGGAGCAGCACTGGTCAGCCGCTTCTCTTTACTCTCATCTGTAGTTCTGGCATTCTCGTTTCTCCAAGTGTCTTACTTCGATATGTGATGATAGCGTTTTTGAATAGCAATATTCGATACATCATTATCACCTTCTAAAATGTGCCAGTTTTTATTAACCCCTTCCCGCAGAATGTCATATATAAACGCCGGGTTGTGCAGTGCGTTCGCGCATCCCGGCGTTTATAAATGACATGCAGTTAACCCGGTGATGCGCAGCATCGCACGGGTTAACTGGCAGAAGTCCCGCTGTTTCCAGCAGGGGACAACTTCTGCTTCACCCCCAGGACCATCAATTGATGGTCCTGGTCAGCGATCACTGTGATTGGTCCCTGTGGACCAATCACAGTGATCTGGAGTGAAAGTTCAGATCCCCCGCACTGCCCGCCCCTGGAAGTCGGGCAGAACGGGGGACGAAGGCTGCAGGGGCTCGCGGGGACCTGCGGCATTCGGGGGGAACACGTGGGGACCGGCGGACTTACCTGATCCAGCGGCGGGACCGAGGAGCAGCGCGGGACCGGCCACGTGGACGAGCAGCGACGGGTAAGTATGTGGTCCTCAGAGGCAGCAGTGAAGATCTTCACTGCTGCTTCTAGGAGTCTGAAAACTACAACTCCCAGCATGCCTAGACAGCCTTTGGCTGTCTGGGCATGCTGGAAGTTGTAGTTTTGCAACATCTGGAGGGCCTCAGTTTGGAGACCATTGTATAATGGTCTCCAATCTGTCCTCTTCCAGCTGTTGCAAAACTACAACTCCCAGCATGCACTGACTGTCCAGGCATGCTGGGAGTTTTAGTTAAGCAACATCTGGCCCTTCAGATGTTGCCGAACTACAACTCCCAGCATGCCCTTCAGCTGTCTGGGCATGCTGGGAGTTGTAGTTTTGCAACAGCTGGAGACACACTGGTTGGGAAACATTGTTTCTAACTCAGTGTTTCCTAACCTGTGTGCCTCCAGCTGTTGCAAAACTATAACTCCCAGCATGCACTAAAAGACCATGCATGCTGGGAGTTGTAGTTTTGCAACATCTGGAGGGCCCCAGTTTGGAGACCATTGTATAATGGTCTCCAATCTGTGCTCTTCCAGCTGTTGCAAAACTACAACTCCCAGTATGCACTGACTGTCCAGGCATGGTGGGAGTTTTAGTTCAGCAACATCTGGCCCTTCAGATGTTGCCGTACTACAAATCCCAGCATGCCCTTCAGCTGTCTGAGACACACTGGTTGGGAAACATTGTCTGTTTCTAACTCAGTGTTTCCTAACCTGTGTGCCTCCAGCTGTTGCAAAACTATGACTCCCAGCATGCACTAACAGACCATGCATGCTGGGAGTTGTGGTTTTGCAACAGCTGATGCAAGCCCCCCCCCCCCCCGCCCCGCCACCCCCGTGAATGTACAGGGTACATTCACATGGGCGAGGCTTTTACAGTGGGTTTCTCGCATCTTGAGATGCAGCAAATTTTGCGCTGGGAAACTCGCTGTAATCCCCCGCCCATGTGACTGTACCCTAAAAACACTACACTACACTAACACAAAATAAAATAGAAAGTTAAAAACACTACATATACACATACCCTTACACAGCCCCCCTCCCCCAATAAGAACGTCCGGTACACCACTGTTTCCAAAGCAGAGCCTCCAGCTGTTGAAAAACAACAACTCCCAGTATTGTCGGACAGCCGTTGACTGTCCAGGCATGCTGGGAGTTTTGCAACAGCTGGAGGCACCCTGTTTGGGAATCACTGGCGTAGAATACCCCTATGTCCACCCCTATGCAAATCCCTAATTTAGGCCTCAAATGCACATGGCGCTCTCACTTTGGAGCCCTGTCGTATTTCAGGGCAACAGTTTAGGGCGACATATGGGGTATCGCTGTACTCGGGAGAAATTGCGTTACAAGGTTTGGGGGGCTTTTTCTTCTTTAACCCTTCATGAAAAGGAAATGTTGGGGTCTACACCAGAATGTTAGTGTAAAAATTTTTTATTTTTTACACTAACATGCTGATGTTGCCCTATACTTTACATTTTCACAAGAGGTAAAAGGGAAAAAAGCCCCCCAAAATTTGTAACGTAATTTCTCCCAACTACAGAGATACCCCATATGTGAGCGCAAAGTGCTCTGGGGGCGCACAACAAGGCCCAGAAGGGAGAGGGCACCATGTACATTTGAGGTGATTTGCACAGGGGTGGCTGATTGTTACAGCGGTTTTGACAAACGCAAAAAAAACAAAACCCCACATGTGACCCCATTTCGGAAACGACACCCCTCACGGAATGTAATGAGGGGTGCAGTGAGAATTTACCCCCCACAGGTGTCTGACGGATCTTTGGAACAGTGGTCCATGAAAATGAAAACTTGTACAGCCCACTGTTCCAAAGATCTGTCAGACACCAGTGGGGGGCAAATGCTCACTGTACCCCTTGTTACGTTCCTTAAGGGGTCTAGTTTCCAAAATAGTATGCCATGTGTGTTTTTTTTTGCTGTTCTGGCACCTTAGGGGCTTCCTAAATGCGACATGCTCCCCGAGCAAAATTTGCTCTCAAAAAGCCAAATATGACTCCTTCTCTTCTGAGCATTGTAGTTCGCCCATAGTGCACTTCAGGTCAACTTATGGGGTACCTCCATACTCAGAAGAGATGGGGTTACAAATTTTGGGGAGTATTTTCTGCTATTAACCCTTGCAAAAAGGTGAAATTAGGGGGGAAACACACATTTTAGTGGAAATTTTTTATTTTTTTTTTACATATGCAAAAGTCATGAAACACCTGTGGGGTAATAAGGCTCACTTTATTCCTTATTACATTCCTCAAGGGGTCTAGTTTCCAAAATGGTATGCCATGTGGGTATTTTTTGCTGTTCTGGCACCATAGGGGCTTTCTAAATGCGACATGCCCCCCGAGCAAAATTTGCTCTCAAAAAGCCAAATATGACTCCTTCTCTTCTGAGCATTGTAGTTCACCCATAGTGCACTTCAGGTCAACTTATGGGGTACCTCCATACTCAGAAGAGAAGGGGTTACAAATATTGGGGGGTATTTCCTGCTATTAACCCTTGGAAAAATGTGAAATTTGGGGGGAAACACACATTTTAGTGAAAAAAAAAAATTTTTTTTACATATGCAAAAGTCGTGAAACACCTGTGGGGTATTAAGGCTCACTTTATTCCTTGTTACGTACCTCAAGGGGTCTAGTTTCCAAAATGGTATGCCATGTGAGGGTTTTTTGCTGTTCTGGCACCATAGGGGCTTCCTAAATGCAACATGCCCCCAAAAACCATTTCAGAAAAACGTACTCTCCAAAATCCCCTTATCGCTCTTTCCCTTCTGAGCCCTCTACTGCGCCCGCCGAATACTTTACATAGACATATGAGGTATGTGCTTACTCGAGAGAAATTGGGCTACAAATATAAGTATACATTTTCTCCTTTTACCCCTTGTAAAAATTTAAAAATTGGGTATACAAGAACATGCGAGTGTAAAAAATGAAGATTGTGAATTTTCTCCTTCACTTTGCTTCTATTCCTGTGAAACACCTAAAGGGTTAAAATGATGACTGAATGTCATTTTGAATACTTTGGGGGGTGCAGTTTTTATAATGGGGTCTTTTGTGGGGTATTTCTAATAAGAAGACCCTTCAAATCCACTTCAAACCTGAACTGGTCCCTTAAACATAGTGAGTTTGAAAATTTTGTGAAAAATTGGAAAATTGCTGCTGAACTTTGAAGCCCTCTGGTGTCTTCCAAAAGTAAAAACTCGTCACTTTTATGATGCAGACATAAAGTAGACATATTGTATATGTGAATAAAATTTTTTTTTATTTGTAATATACATTTTCCTTACAAGCAGAGAGCTTCAAAGTTAGAAAAATGCAAAATTTTCAAATTTTTCATCAAATTTTAGGATTTTTCACAAGGAAAGGATGCAAGTTACCACAAAAATTTACCACCATGTTAAAGTAGAATATGTCACGAAAAAACAATCTCGGAATCAGAATGATAACTAAAAGCATTCCAGAGTTATTAATGTTTAAAGTGACAGTGGTCAGATGTGCAAAAAACGCTCTGGTCCTTAAGGCCAAAATGGGCTTGGTCCTGAAGGGGTTAATAGCTGTTTTGATAAGAGTTAATTGCACTATTTTTAAATGCAAAATCACAGTTTCTCCTGTTCTTTATTCATCCTTTTTGATCTGGAATTGTATATGAGACTTTCTCTAGGAATCCCGCTGACTTTAGCATATGCAATATTACTGCCTCAAGCTTTATATATTGATATTTTTGCTAATTATATAACTTTGATTTCTCACCTTTTGCGGTCACATGACTAGAACTCGCGCTCACCTTTATTTAAAAAGCACAGCGCTATGAAGTGACTTGAGGCCGGAAGAAGCGCATACTGCGCGAAATTGCCAGTAATTGCCTCTGAGTGCCCACACATCTCTGCAGCCTCGGTCCACCGGTGTCTCTATGTTGGAGCTTCGAGTCGTTTACCTTGTGGTGAGTGCGGATATTTCTATGGTTCTTTGCTACAATTTGACAAGCCTGGCCTCCTACACGCGTGGTGCCGTCCTACACGTGTGTATATATGAGAAAATGTGTGTGTGTGTGTGTGTGTGTATGTGTGTGTGTGTGTGTGTATGTGTGTATATATATATATATATATATATATATATATATATATATATATATATATATATATATATATATATATATAATTTATTTGACCGCCGGCGGAGACAAATTTGCGAGCTAAGTGCCTCACTATTTCATAGTTTCACATTTGCATCTATTACACCATAGCTGTATAGCTCTCCATGTTTTAACTGCATATTCATGTTTCATCTATATCCTTGTGCTGGCAGTGTGCTGCTGCATTCTTTTGTTGCTGTATATCTAGCCTAGTAGCGTGCACCTGTAGGCCAGGTCCATATAATAGTTTGGTATCAACTAAAGTGCTGGCTGACTTATTCTTTGTCTGTATTGCACATACGGTGGAGTTGCTACCTCCATGTTGGCCTTGCACCCCACCCACCTCTATCAGGTGTGTATATAAGGTGTCTTGGATGTTCCAGACCCTGCCATGCTTACTGAACTGTTCACACAGAGGCATATTCACAGTGTAGGGTCCGTCCCAAGGAGGCCACCTTATCGCGGTGGGACGGTCCAAGCTATTTGACCGCCGGCGGAGACAAATTTGCGAGCTAAGTGCCTCACTATTTCATAGTTTCACATTTGCATCTATTACACCATAGCTGTATAGCTCTCCATGTTTTAACTGCATATTCATGTTGCACCTATATCCTTGTGCTGGCAGTGTGCTTCTGCATTCTTCTGTTGCTGTATATCTAGCCTAGTAGCGTGCACCTGTAGGCCAGGTCCATATAATAGTTTGGTATCAACTAAAGTGCTGGCTGACTTATTCTTTGTCTGTATTACACATACGGGGGAGTGGCTACCTCCATGTTGGCCTTGCACCCCACCCACCTCTATCAGGTGTGTATATAAGGTGTCTTGGATGTTCCAGACCCTGCCATGCTTACTGAACTGTTCACACAGAGGCATATTCACAGTGTAGGGTCCGTCCCAAGGAGGCCACCTTATCGCGGTGGGACGGTTCAAGCTATTTGACCGCCGGCGGAGACAAATTTGCGAGCTAAGTGCCTCACTATTTCATAGTTTCACATTTGCATCTATTACACCATAGCTGTATAGCTCTCCATGTTTTAACTGCATATTCATGTTGCACCTATATCCTTGTGCTGGCAGTGTGCTGCTGCATTCTTCTGTTGCTGTATATCTAGCCTAGTAGCGTGCACCTGTAGGCCAGGTCCATATAATAGTTTGGTATCAACTAAAGTGCTGGCTGACTTATTCTTTGTCTGTATTACACATACGGGGGAGTGGCTACCTCCATGTTGGCCTTGCACCCCACCCACCTCTATCAGGTGTGTATATAAGGTGTCTTGGATGTTCCAGACCCTGCCATGCTTACTGAACTGTTCACACAGAGGCATATTCACAGTGTAGGGTCCGTCCCAAGGAGGCCACCTTATCGCGGTGGGACGGTCCAAGCTATTTGACCGCCGGCGGAGACAAATTTGCGAGCTAAGTGCCTCACTATTTCATAGTTTCACATTTGCATCTATTACACCATAGCTGTATAGCTCTCCATGTTTTAACTGCATATTCATGTTTCATCTATATCTTTGTGCTGGCAGTGTGCTGCTGCATTCTTCTGTTGCGCTATATATATATATATATATATATATATATATATATATATATATATATATCATACACACATACACACATACACACATTTCTCCACTTGGAAACAGCACCCAACACAAGGTCCAGCTTTAAGTGCAAGCTATATGGTCTTTATTGCATCATGATATACAATGCGACGTTTCGGCTACCAGCCTTTTTCAAACATAACATACATATACAAAAATCCTTCTTAAAAACATAATAGTGACATGATTGGTGGAAACACAAGTGTGGCGCATATAGTGATTAATGTTAAGCCAACCTCCTGCACGTCATTGGTCGGGAAAGTGACATGTGTCTGACAGATGTCATATAATAATATAAATTAATTAATAGAGATCCTTCATCTGAAAAGTTATATATAATATTAGCATACAATTGGGGGGCTCCGTGACACCAATATCGTAATCTGATCACTTTACCTTAATCCCTTTGCTGTGATCTGCTCGGCGCCCACGTTCCTTGACAATGTTTGTAAACATTGCCAATGTGGCTGCGCGGCTTCTACCTATCAGATCACATACATCCGGCTCTCAAAAGACGTGAATGCGCACGCGCAATCAGGGTTTGTGCTGCGCATCCCGTTCACTATCTCGGCACCCAGTATAGAGGTCCACTGCGCATGCGGATCAATCCCGCAAAGTGTCTATTCAGGTGTCTGCTATAAGCCGGGACCAGAAGAGACATAGCGTCAGATCCTCCAGCTGCCATAGTGTGAACAGTGATCAAAAGGAAATGACAAAAAAATACAAAAAGATGCAATTTTAAAATGCATATATATATATATATATATATATATGTATATATATAATATATGTATATATATATGGGAGAAAATGTGTGTGTGTGTGTGTATATAATATAAGACACATTTTCTCTCATATATGTGCAAATCAAAAAATGTTGCAGTATCTTGTAATACCTTTTTTTATTGGACTAACAGAACACTTTTTGATTAATTCTGTTAGTCCAATAAATTGGGTATTACAAGATACTGCAACATTTTTTGATTTGTATCTGCATCACTGGACTAAAATGGCTACTCAAATTTACTATATATTACACATACACACAAAGTATGCTGCAATGTGTGTGTATATAAGGGAATGGGGCTGTAAGAGAATGAGGCTGCAGCATTTCTGCTTGCCTAGCTCTTCTGTTTGAGAAGTTTCTCCAACTGGTAGCACACAGGGTCTCCAAAAGCCATGGATAGCTCCGCATACACAATATACCTTCCTTATGTACTAAGGTGTTTAGGGAAAATACTACATGTAGCTAAACTCTTTTTTTCACTATTGAATTGTTAGATAGATGGAACAATTGACAGGGTTTTATTTACAGAAACAGGTGACCCTATGTACTCCTTACAGTCTGCAAATAAATGTGGAAACAAGCAGAGCTGGTCTTTCAGGTTTTTTCTCTAATTCTCATACAGTCAACTGATAGGAGTTCCCTGGGCTTTGGGATTGTGGAAACATCCATGTCTATTGACTAGTAACAAGATCAGCTTTCTGGAAAGTACCTACAAGCCCTCCTTGGGAAATATTGAAATGAATAATGCCAATTTTAATGGCGTTCAAAAAGGTGTTCCACTTTTTCTGACACCTCCTATGAAGCTTTTCTCCCTCCATTCGGACTAGAACACAATGTCCAATATGGCATCCTGTACGTCCCGGCTCCATATTGGTGTGTGTCCAGTTGACAAATACAATACTCTAATACAGTTTTTCCCAAACAGTGTGCCTCCAGCTGTTGCAAAACTACAACTCCCAGTATGTCTGATAAGCTTTTGGCTGTCCGGGCATGTTAAAGGGGTACTCCGGTGAAAACCTTTTTTTTTTTTTTAAATCAACTGGTGGCAGAAAGTTATTAAACATATTTGTAAATTACTTCTATTAAAAAATCTTAATCCTTCCAGTACTTATTAGCTGCTGAATGCTACAGAGGAAATTCCTTTCTTTTTGGAACACTGACACCACGAACACTGTGCTCTCTGCTGACATCTCTGTCCATTTTAGCAACCATGCATAGCAGATGAATGCTAAGGGCAGCATGGTGGCTCAGTGGTTAGCACTGCTGCCTTGCAGTGATGGGGACTTGGGTTCAAATCCCACCAAGGACAACAATAAATAAAGTGTTATTATTATTATAATAACGTTAGCAGAGAGAACTGTGCTCGTGATGTCATCAGAGAGCATTCCAAAAAGAAAAGAATTTCCTCTGTAGTATTCAGCAGCTAATAAGTACAGGAAGGAATAAGATTTTTTAATAGAAGTAATTTACAAATATGTTTAACTTTCTACCACCAGTTGATTTAAAAGAAAAAAGCTTTTCACCGGAGTACCCCTTTAAGAGTTGTAGTTTTGCAACAGTTAGAGGCACACTGGTTTGGTAACAGTACACTAGAAGGAAGACTGACACAATGGACTCATTTACTAAGTGTTGGGTTTTTACTAAATGTTGTTTCCAACTTCCAGGATTCATCTCTATTTACATTGGGGATTTTATTTACGGGAATATTTTCTGACCAGCTATTTCTAGGTGGAAATTTCCAGCCATTTATTCACGGGGTTTTCTGTGAATTCAATAGTAAATAGGTTGGGTTGTGACCACGCTCCTTATTCGGCTTTTTACAATGCAATGTCTGATTTGTCGGATTTTCCGAGTACAGACCTGTCAGACACTATGCGCCAAAATAACTTGGTATACCCCGACAAAAAATATGCCTCACGCATGCTTCAGCCCATTAGAGGGGGTCACAGCACTGACCCCAGCTGATCTTAAAGGGGTATTCCAGGAAAAAACTGTTTAACTTCCTCCAGAAAGTTAAACAGATTTGTAAATTACTTTCATTAAAAAAATATTAAGCCTTCCAGTAGTTATCAGCTGCTGAAGTTGGGTTGTTCTTTTCTGTCTGACAACAGTGCTGCATGCTGGCACCTCTGTCAGCAGAGATTTCGCTGTGTGAATGAGGCCTAACTGTGATTTTGAGGCCATATGCACTTGTGTTGGGCCGAGCCTGGAATAGAGAGTAGGAACTTTTATGTGCCGCTGTATTGGGTCCATTTACAGGTTAGATCAGTGTTTCCCAAACATGGTGCCTCCAGCTGTTGCAAAACTACAACTCCCAGCATGCCCGGACAGCCAACGGCTGTCCGGGCATGCTGGGAGTTGTAGTTTTGCAACAGCTGGTGGCACCCTGGTTGGGAAACACTGGGTTAGATAAATATAGAGGTGATTTAATTAGTCTTTTCAGATTACTTAAAGGGGTACTCCGGTTGAAAACTTTTTTTTTTATTTTTTTTTTTATTTTTTTAACTGATGCCAGAAAGTTAAACAGATTAGTAAATGACTTCTATTAAAAAATATTTACCCTTCCAGTACTTTTTAACAGCTGTATGCTACAGAGGAAATTCTTTTTTCTTTTTGAATTTTTCTGCCTTGACCACATTGCTCTCTGCTGACACCTCTGTCCGTGTCAGGAATAGGTCTGCAATGGGGATTTTCTCCTGCTCTGGACAGAGAGCACTGTGGACAAGACAAATAAGAATTTCCTCTGTAGCATACAGCTGCTAAAATGTACTGGAAGGGTAAAGATTTTTTTAATAGAAGTCATTTACAAATCTGTTTAACTTTCTGGCACCAGTTGATTTAAAAAAAAAATGTTTTGTCTTCCACCGGAGTACCCCTTTAAAGAAATGTATTGTAGGTTATTGCAGAGTTATGAGGTTCATTGAAGCTGTCACCTGGTTGGAAATAGAGACTGTGTAGAATGGAGCCGCCCCATCATATCACCTCTAATGAACACAATCTATCTCCCAATTACCTCCATGTAATGTCATCACCGCCTGAAACGGGACAGATTAGTATGCGGCAGAGCACAGCCAGCAACACGGTCCCTTCATGTCCTGTCTCTTCATGGTCCTAGCACAATGCATCTTCCAAATGACAGCAACCATATTTAAAAGGAACAGGACGTACAAACCCACAAATTGTGTCTCTTAACAATGGATCAAATGATGGCATACAGACCAAGATTAAAGCCCATAAAGAAGAGACAGACACAACTCCAGGATCTTTGTAATATATTCTCTTGAACTTTTTATTATTTGCTAGTTTCACTTTTTATTTTTATTTTTTAGAAAAAGCTGATGCATCCAGAAGCTGTCAAGAAGTATGCTGTTGCTGCTATGAATGAAAAGATTGTATTGTTATATCTGTACTTAGTTTAACCCCTTTAAGGACCAGGGTTTTTTCCATTTTTGCATTTTCGTTTTTTGCTCCTTGCCTTTAAAAAAACCATACAATAAACCACAGGGGTCCCCAAACAATGTGAAAAATCCCACGCATAAGACAAATGTAAAAAACCACAGAGAAGCAGCGTGTAAAGATAAACAATTAATAAAGTTTTATTAAGAAAACAATTCATAAAACATACATATTGCAAATGAACACCATGGTTCACCAAATATGAAAGACATAAAAGGAGACACAGACAGGACACTGAAGATATGGCGGTGGGCGCTCACTCAACTGTATTGTATTGGTATAACAATACATAAATAATAAAGTGCATAGCAAAAATATGAATGATTAAGGTGCTGCTATGTTGCAAATAATACAACAAATAAACAACATGAAATCAGAACAAAGTGCATTTCATAATTACCAAGTGGTACAGAGGAGCAAAACCACACCGCCAAAACCTGACGTTTCGCCACGGAGGCTTCTTGACCCCGGAAGAAGCCTCCGTGGCGAAACGTCGGGTTTTGGCGGTGTGGTTTTGCTCCTCTGTACCACTTGGTAATTATAAAATGCACTTTGTTCTGATTTCATGTTGTTTATTTGTTGTATTATTTGCAACATAGCAGCACCTTAATCATTCATATTTTTGCTATGCACTTTATTATTTATGTATTGTTATACCAATACAATACAGTTGAGTGAGCGCCCACCGCCATATCTTCAGTGTCCTGTCTGTGTCTCCTTTTATGTCGTTCATATTTGGTGAACCATGGTGTTCATTTGCAATATGTATGTTTTATGATTTTTTTTTTCTTAATAAAACTTTATTAATTGTTTATCTTTACACGCTGCTTCTCTGTGGTTTTTTACTTTAAAAAACCATGACTCTTTCAATTTTGCACCTAAAAATCCATATGATAATGACAAAACGCAGTTTTGTAACTTTTGGGGGCTTCCGTTTCTACGTAGTAAATTTTTCGGTAAAAATGACACCTTATCTTTATTCTGTAGGTCCATACGATTAAAATGATACCCTACTTATATAGGTTTGATTTTGTCGTACTTCTGGAAAAATCATAACTACATGCAGGAAAATTAATACGTTTAAAATTGTCATCTTCTGACCCCTATAACTTTTATTTTTCCGTATATGGGGTGGTATGAGGGCTCATTTTTTGCGCTGTGATCTGAAGTTTTTAGCGGTACCATTTTTGCATTGATAGGACTTATTGAATTTTTTTGCGCGCACGCCATTGACCGAGTGGTTTAATTAATGATATATTTTTATAATTCGGACATTTCCGCACGCGGTGATACCATATATGTTTGTTTTTATTTTTATTTACACTGTTTTTTTTTTTTTTATGGGAAAAGGGGGGTGATTCAAACTTTTAATAGGGGAGGGGTTAAATAATATTCATTCACTTTTTTTTAATTTTTTTTTTTGCAGTGTTATAGCTCCCATAGGGACCTATAACACTGCACACACTGATCTTTTACATTGATCACTGGTTTCTCATAGGAAACCAGTGATCGATGATTCTGCCGCTTGACTGCTCATGCCTGGATCTCAGGCACTGAGCAGTCATTCGGCGATCGGACAGCGAGGAGGCAGGTAGGGACCCTCCCGCTGTCCTGTAAGCTGTTCGGGATGCCGCGATTTCGCCGCAGCTATCCCGAACAGCCCACTGAGTTAACCGGCACTTTTTACTTTCGCTTTTAGCCGCGCGGCTCAGCTCTGAGCACGCGGCTAAAGGGTTAATAGCGCGCGGTGCCGCGATCAGCGCTGCGCGCTATTAGCGGCGGGTCCCGGCTTCACTATGACGCCAGGACCGCCGTGATATGATGCGGGGTTACCGTGTAACCCCGCGTTATATCAGGAGAGCAGGACCAAGGACGTACCAGTACGTCCTTGGTCCTTAAGGGGTTAAAGGGGTATTCCAGGAAAAAAAAATGTTTTTTGTATATCAACAGGCTCCAGAAAGTTAAACAGATTTGTAAATTCTATTCAAAAATCTTAATCCTTTCGATAATTATCAGCTGCTGAAGTTGAGTTGTTCTTTTCTGTCTGACAACAGTGCTCTCTGCTGACATGTCTGCTTGTCTCGGGATCTGCGCAGAGTAGAAGAGGTTTGCTATGGGGATTTGCTTCTTAACTGGACGTTTCCCGAGACAGGTGTCATCAGAGAGGACTTAGACAGAAAAGAACTACTCAACTTCAGCAGCTCATAAGTACTGAAAGGATTAAAGAATTTTAATAGAAGTAATTTACAATTCTGTTTAACTTTCTGGAGCCAGTTGATATATATAAAAAAAAAGTTTTTTCCTGGAATACCCCTTTAACCCCTTCAGGACCAAGCCCATTTTGGCCTGAAGGACCAGAGCGTTTTTTGCACATCTGACCACTGTCACTTTAAACATTAATAACTCTGGAATGCTTTTAGTTATCATTCTGATTCCGAGATAGTTTTTTCGTGACATATTCTACTTTAACATGGTGGTAAATTTTTGTGGTAACTTGCATCCTTTCCTTGTGAAAAATCCTAAAATTTGATGAAAAATTTGAAAATTTAGCATTTTTCTAACTTTGAAGCTCTCTGCTTGTAAGGAAAATGTGTATTACAAATAAAAAAAAAATTTATTCACATATACAATATGTCTACTTTATGTTTGCATCATAAAAGTGACGAGTTTTTACTTTTGGAAGACACCAGAGGGCTTCAAAGTTCAGCATCAATTTTCCAATTTTTCACAAAATTTTCAAACTCACTATTTTTCAGGGACCAGTTCAGGTTTGAAGTGGATTTGAAGGGTCTTCATATTAGAAATACCCCACAAAAGACCCCATTATAAAAACTGCACCCCCCCAAAGTATTCAAAATGACATTCAGTCATCATTTTAACCCTTTAGGTGTTTCACAGGAATAGAAGCAAAGTGAAGGAGAAAATTCACAATCTTCATTTTTTACACTCTCATGTTCTTGTAGACCCAATTTTTGAATTTTTACAAGGGGTAAAAGGAGAAAATGTATACTTATGTTTGTAGCCCAATTTCTCTCGAGTAAGCACATACCTCATATGTCTATGTAAATTGTTCGGCGGGCGCAGTAGAGGGCTCAGAAGGGAAAGAGCGACAAGGAGATTTTGGAGAGTACGTTTTTCTGAAATGGTTTTTGGGGGGCATGTTGCATTTAGGAAGCCCCGATGGTGCCAGAACAGCAAAAAACCCTCACATGGCATACCATTTTGGAAACTAGACCCCTTGAGGAACATAACAAGGAATAAAGTGAGCCTTAATACCCCACAGGTGTTTCACGACTTTTGCATATGTAAAAAAAAAATTATTTTTTTTCACTAAAATGTGTGTTTCCCTCCAAATTTCACATTTTTCCAAGGGTTAATAGCAGGAAATACCCCACAATATTTGTAACCCCTTTTCTTCTGAGTATGGAGGTACCCCATAAGTTGACCTGAAGTGCACTATGGGCGAACTACAATGCTCAGAAGAGAAGGAGTCATATTTGGCTTTTTGAGAGCAAATTTTGCTCGGGGGGCATGTCGCATTTAGGAAGCCCCTATGGTGCCAGAACAGCAAAAAAAAAACACATGGCATACCATTTTGGAAACTAGACCCCTTGAGGAATGTAATAAGGAATAAAGTGAGCCTTATTACCCCACAGGTGTTTCACGACTTTTGCATATGTAAAAAAAAAAAAAAAAAAAAAAAATTCCACTAAAATGTGTGTTTCCCCCCAAATTTCACATTTTTGCAAGGGTTAATAGCAGGAAATACCCCCCAATATTTGTAACCCCTTCTCTTCTGAGTATGGAGGTACCCCATAAGTTGACCTGAAGTGCACTATGGGCGAACTACAATGCTCAGAAGAGAAGGAGTCATATTTGGCTTTTTGAGAGCAAATTTTGCTCGGGGGGCATATCGCATTTAGGAAGCCCCTATGGTGCCAGAACAGCAAAAAAAAACACACATGGCATACCATTTTGGAAACGAGACCCCTTGAGGAACGTAACAAGGGATACAGTGAGCATTTGCCCCCCACTGGTGTCTGACAGATCTTTGGAACAGTGGGCTGTACAAGTTTTCATTTTCACGGACCACTGTTCCAAAGATCCGTCAGACACCTGTGGGGGGTAAATTCTCACTGCACCCCTCATTACATTCCGTGAGGGGTGTCGTTTCCGAAATGGGGTCACATGTGGGGTTTTGTTTTTTTTGCGTTTGTCAAAACCGCTGTAACAATCAGCCACCCCTGTGCAAATCCCCTCAAATGTACATGGCGCACTCTCCCTTCTGGGCCTTGTTGTGCGCCCCCAGAGCACTTTGCGCTCACATATGGGGTATCTCTGTAGTCGGGAGAAATTGTGTTACAAATTTTGGGGGGCTTTTTTCCCTTTTACCTCTTGTGAAAATGTAAAGTATAGGGCAACATCAGCATGTTAGTGTAAAAAATTTAATTTTTTTACACTAACATTCTGGTGTAGACCCCAACATTTCCTTTTCATGAAGGGTTAAAGAAGAAAAAGCCCCCCAAACCTTGTAACGCAATTTCTCCCGAGTACGGCGATACCCCATATGTCGCCCTAAACTGTTGCCTTGAAATAAGACAGGGCTCCAAAGTGAGAGCGCCATGCGCATTTGAGGCCTAAATTAGGGATTTGCATAGGGGTGGACATAGGGGTATTCTACGCCAGTGATTCCCAAACAGGGTGCCTCCAGCTGTTGCAAAACTCCCAGCATGCATGGGCTGTCCGGCAATACTGGGAGTTGTTGTTTTTCAACAGCTGGAGGCTCTGCTTTGGAAACAGTGGCGTACCGGACGTTCTTATTGGGGGAGGGGGGCTGTGTAGGGGTATGTGTATATGTAGTGTTTTTAACTTTCTATTTTATTTTGTGTTAGTGTAGTGTAGTGTTTTTAGGGTACAGTCACATGGGCGGGGGATTACAGCGAGTTTCCCAGCGCAAAATTTGCTGCATCTCAAGATGCGAGAAACCCACTGTAAAAGCCTCGCCCATGTGAATGTACCCTGTACATTCACAGGGGGGGGGGGGGGGGGGTGCACCAGCTGTTGCAAAACCACAACTCCCAGCATGCATGGTCTGTTAGTGCATGCTTGGAGTTATAGTTTTGCAACAGCTGGAGGCACACAGGTTAGGAAACACTGAGTTAGAAACAATGTTTCCCAACCAGTGTGTCTCCAGTTGTTGCAAAACTACAACTCCCAGCATGCCCAGACAGCTGAAGGGCTTGCTGGAAGTTGTAGTTCGGCAACATCTGAAGGGCCAGATGTTGCTGAACTAAAACTCCCAGCATGCCTGGACAGTCAGTGCATGCTGGGAGTTGTAGTTTTGCAACAGCTGGAAGAGCACAGATTGGAGACAATTATACAATGGTCTCCAAACGGGGGCCCTCCAGATGTTGCAAAACTACAACTCCCAGCATGCCCAGACAGCCAAAGGCTGTCTAGGCATGCTGGGAGTTGTAGTTTTCAGACTCTTCACTACTGCCTCTGAGGACCACATACTTGCCCGTCGCTGCTCGTCCACGTGGCCGGTCCCGCGCTGCTCCTCGGTCCCGCCGCTGGATCTGGTAAGGCCGCTGGTCCCCTGATGTCCCCCCCCCCCCCCCCCCCCTATGCCGCAGGTCCCCGC
This sequence comes from Hyla sarda, assembly GCF_029499605.1. Lineage (NCBI taxonomy): Eukaryota > Metazoa > Chordata > Amphibia > Anura > Hylidae > Hyla > Hyla sarda. The sequence continues at coordinate 384,405,423 of NC_079189.1, read as the reverse complement.
AGCCATCGTCCCCCATTCTGCCTGACTTCCAGGGGCGGGCAGTGCGGGGGATCTGAACTTTCACCCCAGATCACTGTGATTGGTCCACAGGGACCAATCACAGTGATCGCTGACCAGGACCATCAATGGATGGTCCTGGGGGTGAAGCAGAAGTTGTCCCCTGCTGGAAACAGCGGGACTTCTGCCAGTTAACCCGTGCGATGCTGCGCATCGCCGGGTTAACTGAATGTCATTTATAAACGCCGGGATGCGCGAACGCACTGCACAACCCGGCGTTTATATATGACATTCTGCGGGAAGGGGTTAAAGGGGTACTCTGGTGGAAAACAATTTATTTTAAATCAACTGGTGTCAGAATGTTAAACAGATTTGTAAATTACTTCTATTAAGAAAAAATCTTCCAGTACTTATCAGCTGCTGTTTACTACAGAGAAAGTTCTTTTCTTTTTTAATTTCTTTTGTGTCTGACCACAGTGCTCTCTGCTGACACCTCTGTCCATGTCAGGAACTGTCCAAGGTAGAAGCAAATCCCCACAACAAACCTCTCCTGCTCTGGACAGTTCCTGACATGGACAGAGGTGTCAGCAGAGAGCACTGTGTTATGGAAAAATTTAAAAGGTATCCTTATAGTAGACAAGTGGATCATCATGAGGGACAAGTAGATTTTGCTCTGTTTTAGTCCTGCGAACAAGTAGATTTTTATTAAATTTCCACACCCCTGGATAATATGTGATTGGTGGGGGTTGGGACACATAGGCCCAGATTTATCAAACTGTATGAGAGAAAAAGTGGAGAGATTTTCCCACAGTGACCAATCACAGCTCAGCTAACGAGCTCTGGTAAAGTGAAAGCTGAGCTGTGATTGGTTGCTAAAGGAAAATCACTCCACTTTATCTCTCACACAGTTTGATAAATCTGGGCCATCGTTTCCCCTACTAATCAGCTGTTTACCAGAACTGTGAATTATTATGTTTTGTTTTTATAAAGTTTCCATTGACTTTAAAGAGAATCTGTCCCCTAGAACTGCTCTAAATAACTGCTAGCATTGGTAAAAATGAGGGTACCTGTACCCAGCTTGTCCCTCGCCCCAATGCCAAAAACAAATGCTTTTATTTGCCTGTCTTAAAGGGGTATTCCAGGCAAAACCTTTTTTTATATATATCAACTGGCTCCAGAAAGTTCAACAGATTTGTAAATTACTTCTATTAAAAAATATTAATCCTTCCAATAGTTATTAGCTTCTGAAGTTTTCTGTCTAACTGCTTAATGATGATGTCATGTCCCGGGAGCTGTGCATGATGGGAGAATATCCCCATAGGAACTGCACAGCTCCCGGGACGTGAGTCATCAGAAAGCAGTTAGACAGAAAACAGCAACTCAACTTCAGAAGGTAATAACTATTGGAAGGATTAAGATTTTTTAATAGAAGTAATTTACAAATCTGTTTAACTTTCCGGAGACAGTTGATATATATATATATATAAAAAAAAAAAGTTTTGGACTGGAATACCCCTTTAAGAGTCAGAGGCATGTTCTGGGCATGTGCAATGCCTTTCCTTTTCCCACCCTCTCCTTCTATTATTCTCAGAGCGCCCTGTCTTGGTGGGGGACCTTTCCCATACACTTTGGGGGGCTGTTTCATGCAAAAAAAGGAAATAGCTTTTCTAAAATGGATACTACAAAGTTGAAATCCCATTATTTTATGGATTATTATTGGCTGCATTGACCATGGTTTCCCAATTCTTGAAGCTGCCTAAGAACAATACTTGATTCCTTGCTGTCTCAGGGTTTAGAGGTTGGCAGGGAGTGTGCCAACTGAGAACAGATGGTTTTTAGTTCTTATACACTTGAGAAATCCTATGATATGAACTTGTGATGTCTGCACATGTGAACTGCTGATGGTCCTGAACATTTCTGCTTTTGAATAACAGCGCATACAGCTATAAGGTTATGTTTACACAGCGGTATTTTTGCAGAATATCCGCCCGGAAAGTTTCCGGTGGGCATTTCACAGACTGCCAGCACTAGGACTGCTCGGAGATGTACCATCTCCTTAGACAGCATTGTATTAGGTGGTTTAAGGGTTTATTCACACGGTTTAGGTGGTTTAAGGGTTTATTCACACGGTTTATCCACAAGCGGAATTCCTCCTCAAATGAAACCTCCAATACACTTCTAATGGAGTCCAAACTCCCAGTCACACTTCTGCAGAATTTCCGCTTGGATTCCCCACCAATTCAGCAAAAAATCTGCGGAAGCGGAACTGGGGCGGATGAGTGGAAACTCTGCTGTGTGAATAGACCCTTAGGCTTATCCCACTGGATCCATGCCATAGAGTTATAAGAAAAGACTATCTGGAATTGTTATTTCATGTGAAATAGAAGGCATGTAGAGACAGGCCACAGGTCCTATATAAAGGCGGTGCTCCTCTGGTGCTGTTCCCTCCTGTTTTGACCCAACATTTAAAAAATGTCACTGTTGCGGCCAGTTAATGGCTGAGCAGTTGTCTCCTATGTTTCAGGATGGAGACTAGGAATCACTGGCAGTAGGGAACAGCACCAGCAGGTGAGTACATGTTTCTTTGTTTCCCCACACCCTTAGTACATTTAAATATATCAGATTACCCCTTTAAATTCATTGCATGTAAATGTCTTCATTAGATAAACAGGATTAAGACATAAGGACCACACTCCTTGATATAACTATACACTTACTACATGCATGTATTAACCTCTTAAGGACGCAGGGCGTATGGATACGCCCTGCATTCCGAGTCCTTAAGGACGCAGGGCGTATCCATACGCCCGTGGGAAATCCGGTCCCCACCGCTAGCCGGTTGGGGACCGGAGCCGGATGCCTGCTGAAATCATTCAGCAGGCATCCCGGCACATCGCCCAGGGGGGTCCTGAGACCCCCCCATGTCGGCGATCGGAGAAAATCGCATGTCAATTCAGACATGCGATTTTCTCCAATTCCGGGCTGATCGGGTCTCTGGTGACCCGATCACCCGGAAAATAGGGCTGATCGGAGTTGTCAGCAACAACCCCGATCAACCCAAAGGATTGGAGTGAGATCGCAAAGCTGCGATCTACTCCTATCCCCTGCCATTACTCAGAACGGAGTTCTGACCAATGGCAGCGCAGGACAGGGGGTTGCCATGGCAACCCCCCGTTCTGCCCGCCCCTGGATGTCAAGGGGCTCTGGAAAGAAGATGGAGGCCGTACCTGCAGGAGAAGATGCCTGGGGACCTGGGATCTGCGCTGGAGCCTGCAGGATCCTGATCAGGTAGGGAATCCACAGTGGGGGGGGGGGGGGGGGGATTGAAAGTGAAAGTAAATCGATCTTTACTGTGGCAACCACTAGGGGGGCCAAACTGCAACTCCCAGCATGCCCAGAGAGCCAAAGGCTGTCTGGGCATGCTGGGAGTTGTAGTTTTGCAACATCTGGAGGGTCACAGTTTGGAGACCACTGTTACAGGGGTGCCCAAACAGTAGCCCTCCAGATGTTGCCAAACTACAACTCTCAGCATGCCTAGACTGCCCAGGCATGCTGGGAGTTGTAGTTCTGTAACATCTGTCCCTTCAGATTTAGCAATTTTCATGACATTTTTGAAAATTGCTGCTCTACTTTGAAGCTCTCTAATTTTTTCAAAAAGCAAAAATATGTCCATTTTATGATGCCAACATAAAGTGGACATATTGTATTTGTGAATAAAAATAACATTTATTTGGAATATCCATTTTCCTTACAATTAGAGAGCTTCAAAGTTAGAAAAATGCAACATTTTCAAAATTTTCATGAAATTTTGGGATTTTTCACCAAAAAAGGATGCAAGTAACGCCGAAAATTTACCACCAAAATAAAGTAGAATATGTCACGAAAAAACAGTCTCAGAATCAGAATATTCGGTAAAAGCGTTTTCGCGTTATTAATTTGTAAAGTGACGGTGGTCAGAATTGCGAAAAAGGGCTCAGTCCTTAAGGGGTTAAAGGGGTACTCCGGTGGAAAATGTTTTTATTTTTTTTTAATCAACTGGTGCCAGAAAGTTAAACAGATAACTTAATTACTTCTATTAAAAAAAGCTTTACCCTTCCAGTACTTCTTAGCAGCTGTATGCTATAGAGGAAATTCTTTTCTTTTGGAATTTCTTTTTTGTCTTGTTCACAGTACTCTGGACAATTCCTGACACCAACAGAGGTGTCAGTAGAGAGCACTGTGGACAAGACAAGACCTGTCCATAAAAGGGACACTGCGGAGTTGGAAAGGGTGCAGAGACGCGCGACTAAACTAATATGGGGCATGGAACATCTTAGCTATGAGGAGCGATTAAAGGAGTTACAATTGTTTAGTCTTGAGAAGAGACGTTTAAGGGGGGATATGATAAACGTATATAAGTATATTAATGGCCCATACAAAAAATATGGAGAAAAACTGTTCCAGGTTAAACCCCCCCAAAGGACAAGGGGGCACTCCCTCTGTCTGGAGAAGAAAAAGTTTAGTCTCAAGGGGCGACACGCCTTCTTTACCGTGAGGACTGTGAATTTATGGAACGGTCTACCTCAGGAACTGGTCACAGCAGGAACAATTAACAGCTTTAAAACAGGATTAGATACATTCCTGGAACAAAATAACATTAATGCTTATGAAGAAATATAAAATCTCATCCCTTCCCCAATATCGCGCCACACCCCTACCCCTTAATTCCCTGGTTGAACTTGATGGACATATGTCTTTTTTCGACCGTACTAACTATGTAACTATGTAAAAAAGAAATTCAAAAAGAAAAGAATTTCCTCTGTAGCATACAGCATTTACAAATCTGTTTAACTTTCTGGCACCAGTTGATGTAAAAAAAAAAAAAAAAAAAAAAGTTTTCCACCAGAGTACCCCTTTAATACATACAAGCAGGTGCATCCATTTACACACCATTCACACTTACACACTCATCTTCCAGGCACATATTCACATAATGCCACCTTTCATACAACATGCACACATTCATAGGTGACCTCTTGCATTCTGTTGTAACACATTTAAAGAGTAGCTCCCACCATCCTATTTTTTTCTCTCCATGCCTATTGCCAATCTATCCCTAATCCCCTCCCTGCTTTTAATTTTTATTTTTACTATATTAAAAATGCTTTTTGTCTGCCTGGCAGTGTGCTCACTACCAGGCAGACTTCCCCAGCAGGCACCACGTCACTGATGCCTGCTGGGGGGGGACTTCCGCCCTTAGTTAATCTACACAGGGTGCCTCCAGCTGTTTCATCACTACAACTCCCAGCTTGCCCTGACATCTATTGGCTGTCAGGGCATGCTGGGAGTTGTAGTATTGAAACAGCTGGAGGCACCCTGTGTAGATAAACTATTAGTTACATGCGCCGCTAGCATGTCCCCCCTCCCACCCGTGCCATACCTCGTTCCCTCCATCACAACACCCCCCAAATACACTTACTGCAGCGGGCGTGCAAAGACAGTGGCGGCGATGTGCGGGAGGAGTGGCCTCCCAGCCAGTGGCCGGGGAGCCAATGGGCTCGCTCCCTGCCTGTCTGATTGACAGGCAGGGAGCGAGCGCAGGCTGAATGAAAAAGGACCGATGCCCGGCCGCATCGGTCCTTTTTCAGGCGTGACGTCACGCCAGGCTGCAGCCGGCCACTAGGAGAGAGACCCCTAGTGGTTGGTTTTCAAATGAAAATTAAACAATTTGAATTAAAAAAAAAAAGTATATTAGAGATATGTTGTAGTACATAAGTACTACAACATTTCAAAAAATAAAGTTGGTGACAGTGTCCATTTAAAGGGGTACTCCGGTGGAAAACTTTATTTATTTATTTTTTAGTTAAATCCACTGGTGCCAAAAAGATATAAAACAGATTTGTAAATTACTTCTATTAAAAAATCTTAATCCTTCCAGTACTTATTAGCTGCTGAATACTACAGAGGAAATTCTTTTCTTTTTGGATTTCTTTTCTGTCTTAACACAGTGCTCTCTGCTGACACCTCTGTCCATTTTAGTAACTGTCCAGCGCAGCATATGTTTGCTATGGGGATTTTCTCCTGCTCTGGACAGTTCCTGATATGGACAGAGGTGTCAGCAGAGAGACAGAAAGGAAATCATAAAAGAAAATAATTTTCTCTGTAGTATACAGCAGCTAATAAGTACTAGAAGGATGAAGATTTTTTAATAGAAGGAATTTACAAATCTGTTTACCTTTCTGGCACCAGTTCATTTAAAAATAAAAGTTTTCCACCGGAGTACCCCTTTAAGGAAATAACCTGCAAGACAACTGCAATGGTGACGTGGGTGTTTATGGAGTAAGCTCTGAAATGTTATGTTTCATGGGGCGGCCCTTGTAGCTTTGTAACGTCTGGAGGGCCACAGTTTGGAGACCACTGGGTTATCACTACAGGGCATAAAGGTATAGTGGCAGAGAGCGGCACTGCGGCCAGCCATTGGCATATAGGGGGAGATTTATCAAGACCTGTCCAGAGGAAATGTTGCTGAATTGCCCATAGCAACCAATCAGATCGCTCCTTTTATCTTTGAAAAGGCCTTTGAAAAATGAAAGGAGCGATCTGATTGGTTGCTATGGGCAACTCTTCCTCTGGACAGGTTTTGATAAATCTCCCCATAGTCCCTAGTGCTCTGTTGTCTAGGAGGCCACCATCCATGTCCTATATTAAAGTGTAGGTTCAGTGCTTGTGTGAATACTGGCTACAGAAGGGTTATGGATTATGCAGAGTACCTACGTCGCCGTCATTATGATCCGCCCTGTACACACTAGTACACGAACCAGGAGCGTTTTTAAACGTGGGTGGAATCGGGCGCCTCCGATCAGGGCATTTAAACTTTTTGGCGCTCTCTATTGGCTGTGAGCCGCATTCCTTTTAACAACGGCTGGAGCGGCGGCCAATCAGCGTGCAGAGATGGCAAGGGGGTGTGGTTGGCAGGCAGCCCGTCTCCCTTCCACCTTCTTGTTTGCCAGGTTCGGGTCCATAACAATCTGGACAGTGGTGAGCGGAGTGTGCGGGCACTGCTGTCCTCTGGAGCTCCTCCTGGCACCCTGATCGGCACTGTACGCTGCCTGGCACTGCGCAATCTCCCTGGCGAGCCGCCAAGTGCGCGATTGAAGTTACACTGAAGTTTACTGGGTGGCACTTACTGCTGGCACGACGGGCCCCAGCGCTGATCATCTGGCGGCTCACCTGTGATCTCTAGGAGGAGTGCATGGCAGAATCTGTGCCAGCCTTTACCACCTCTTAACCCTTCACCTGCAGCCTCTACCTAACCTCTCAGCATGGGTGACGAGCACGACCTTCCCCCTGGTGCGGTGGACATATACGATGGTGAGCAGTGTTGTGAGATGTAGCTATTTCTAGATAGATCAGAGTAGACCACTTTGGTGTCAGAAAGATGAGAGGGGGAGGGGTGTTTAACTTTGTCACACCCCTTAAAAGCAAATATTGTCTCATAGTGAAGCTATGGCAGGGTTTCCCAACCAGTGTGCCTCCAGCTGTTGCAAAACTACAACTCCTAGCATGCCCGGACAGCCGTTGGCTGTCCGGGCATGCTGGGAGTTGTAGCTTTGCAACAGCTGGAGGCACACTGGATGGGAAACGCTGATCTATGCTGTGAAAGAGCTAGTACTGGCTGGAATCCACTCCAGTTACTCCGTAAGGGGTAAGCCCCCCTTTCTTGCCCGCATTCTCCACCTCTCAGCACTGGCTTGTTGTGGTGTTGGTTAATATTTCCTGGATGATCAGACATAACTCCCTCCCTGGTAGTAAAGGTCACATGGCATGCTGTACTGTGTGGTGACGGAGCTCAGGAGTTATGTGTACTACTCCTCACAGCCTCTTGTCACTCCCTGTCATGTCCTATTAGATCATGAGTACTGTTACTATGTTGTGTTTTTGTCTTCAGTTTGACTTATGAATCCCACAGATTCCATCACACTTGGCCTGTATCCAGTAATTGCCATTTAAAGGGGACCTGTCACAGTGAAAATACAGTCTGGTTTGCAGGGTATATCTCCTGCTGTAGAGCAGAAGGAGCTCAGCAGATTAATATATAGTTTATTGGGAAAGTTCTAATATAACGTGTCGTTTTGTTCATGTAAAGGTCTGCTCGTTCTTAGCTATGTAGTCACGTGGGCAATCCTAATCTTTGATTCACAGCTCTCTATATGAACAGTTTTATATCTAGATAAGTCAATCACGGAGTAGGACAGCTCATATTACTACTTAGCTGATAAGTATTGGAAGTATTAAGATTTTTAAATTAGAAATGATTTACAAATCTGTGTAACTTTTTGGCATCAGTTGATTTTAATGCATTTGTTTTCTACCAGAGTACCTCTCTGAAAACGCATTCCTCTATCCACAGGATAGGGAATAAGTGCCCGATTGTGGGGGGGGGGGAGCTGGTTTGGTTGGGGTCTGACTGCTGATATCTCCTGCCCGTTGTCTGGGCTCTCCCCATGCACAGAGCAGTCACCGCTCTCTGCACTAAGCTGTGTCAACCACCGCATGGAGCGGAGACCAACACACCCCCTCCATGCATCTGTACGGGAGAGCCAGACATACAGCACTCATGTATCTCCTGCCCTCTCATAGAGTTGCATAGAGGAGGAGCGTCAACCACTGCTTCATGTGGTGGTCGACAAAGGTCTGTGCTCAAAACGGTGACGACTATGGGCATTGCTGAGGTCCCAGGAGGGAGATCACAGGGGTGCCGGAGTACCCCTTTTAAGACACTCCTTTAGACCTAGCAGTTCTTTCAATAATAAATGACTAATAGTCAACCTAACAATACACCATAGGATTTCATTGGGTCAGTCAGTCCTTTTGCGTTGGATGGGTCAGTCAGTCCTTTTGCGTTGGATGGGTCAGTCAGTCCTTTTGCGTTGGATGGGTCAGTCAGTCCTTTTGCGTTGGATGGGTCAGTCAGTCCTTTTGCGTTGGGTGGGTCAGTCAGTCCTTTTGCGTTGGGTGGGTCAGTCAGTCCTTTTGCGTTGGGTGGGTCAGTCAGTCCTTTTGCGTTGGGTGGGTCAGTCAGTCCTTTTGCGTTGGGTGGGTCAGTCAGTCCTTTTGCGTTGGATGGGTCAGTCAGTCCTTTTGCGTTGGGTGGGTCAGTCAGTCCTTTTGCGTTGGGTGGGTCAGTCAGTCCTTTTGCGTTGGGTGGGTCAGTCAGTCCTTTTGCGTTGGGTGGGTCAGTCAGTCCTTTTGCATTGGGTGGGTCAGTCAGTCCTTTTGCGTTGGGTGGGTCAGTCCTTTTAACCCTGTAGAGTAAGGTTATAAGACATGACATGGATTGTGCAGCAATATTTTACTATGTGGCAAAGAAAATTGGGGGTGCTGTTTTTTTTTTTTTATTTTTTTTTTTTTTATAGAGACATAGATAGATAGATATAAGGGGAAAGGAAGTGGAGGTGCTCTGTATAGTCATCTGTTATGTATAAGGTGAACCTACTGATGTGTGGGATAGGCCACCAAACAGGCAAATGAGCTATTGTTACAGATCACTTTCAGCCCTCTAACCCTAGCCCCAGTGTTTTGTAGAGGGCATTCAGATAAAGCACCCTTCTTTGTCTTCAGTATATATAGTCTTTTGCATTGCATCAATGTTCCCTTTTGTAGCAGTGTTTTGTAAACTTTTTGTCCCATGGTTTTCCTTCTGGTGAGAGTTGTGTACACATTGGAAGTCAATCGTAACATTGTATTTTCTGCCCCCAGGGGATGATTCAGTTCTGTTTACTTTGTGTGTTGGGTCATGTTTTTTTATGCTTACCTCTTTAGATTAATATATGGCCCACAAATGACTTTGAAAGGATTTAAAGCCTTGTTCCAATGCTGTTATTGGTTTTTTGTTTGTTTTTTGTGACAACTTGGATTGAACCCCGTATAATGTTAGGGCATGTTCACGTGTCTAATATCTGCACTGATTTAGGCATGGAATCCATGTCAGTTTCGGCATCCATTTCAGTACATTTGAACAAAATCCATCTGAAGCATTGGCTTTAGTTATGATGTTACCCTCCTGTTTATCGCTCTTTTGGAGATCTACTCTTGTTTTGACTTAAAGGGATACTCCACCCCTAGAAATCTTATCCCCTACCTAAAGGATAAGGGATAAGATGTCTGATCACGGGGGGCGCACGATCTCTGGGCAGCACCCAGAGGGTGCGGGGTCCTGACGTCACACCACACCCCCTCTATGCAAGTCTATGGGAGGGAGCGTGGCATCCGCCACGCCCCCTCCCATAGACTAGCATTGAGGGGGTGTGGTGTGATGTCAGGAACTATGGGGTAGCAGAGTACCCCTTTAAAAACAAATACAGTACTGTGTGAATACAGACTAAGGCCTTGCCCCGGTGGGCATATTGTACCCATGATTACCTATCACATCAGCAACCCCTGTTCTATTATTCCAAGGAATCTCTGATGCTGTAGATTGGGTCCTGCACTTGTTTCTTTTACCCGATGTCTCTAATGTGATTGTCTGCTGTAGGATCAGCTCCAATCTTTACTGTCTCTAGGGACGTATATAATAGCAGAGCAGTCTGCCCAGACCTCCTGAAACTGAATATGTTAATAATCCAGAATGCTTTGCCTGTTTACCTGTGCATTGTTGTTTTACACCTGAGTCCATCTTGTAGTGTTTGTGGAATCTGGGAGTGTGGTTAGGTGTGTCATGTGCACGCCATATTTAGATAACCTGTCCTATGTTCTATTCTTTGCCATTGTACAGAGACTCATGTTCACTAAGTAAAAAATGTTACACGTTTTGCTGCAATGCATATTTAAAATGGTATGTATGGTTCTTTTGTTCTCCACATGAACAACTAGAACATTGTGTGTTGACAGCTACTTGTCGAGCGGTAACACGCTTTGTAACCTGTAATTCTTTCTGCTACTTTTTAGAACGTCTTTACTTCGCCATCCTCTGTGGCAAACCAAAGACCACTCCAAGTACACATTATTTCTCCATCGACGACGAACTTCTATACGAAAAGTAAGTAAACAGAATGAAGATTGTTAGACTTTAAACTGTTCAACAAGAACATCCGACACGTAGTGAGGTTACGAAGTGTGCATTGTGGCCCGCTCCACCTTTTGCTATAATGTTCTGTACATACCACACAGAGGTTCTGTGATTCCCAGCCATGCAAAAAATGTGTTGTGATTCAGTGTTGGTCACCAAGACATTGGGAAAGGAGCTTTACATTTTTCTATGCATTTCTTTCTGTTGCTGTTATAATGCTGAGGTGTACAGATATTGTCACCATTTTCATCAGCCTTGGCCCTCCCATGGGCTTACCTTGTAATTTACCTCAATCTCTCACACCACACACACAAATATTAAAGGAGATGTCCGGCGCAGACTTTTCCTATTCCGTCCTCCCCGGGCTGCAAAAAAAGACAAAACAAACTTTTACTTACCTCCATATGTTCCCCAGGAACTCCGCAAAGGCTGATCGTTCGGCCGGGCTGTCTGCTTCCTACTTCCTTTAGCCCGATACGGTGCTTCAGCCTATCACCGGTCGCAGCGATGTCCCAACTCGGACGGTGATAGGCTGAAGCGCCATGTGACATACCAGGCTAAAGGAAGTAAACAGCCCAGCCGACCGATCAGCTGTTGCGGAGCTCCGGGAGAACATATGGAGGTAAGTGAAAGTTTTTGTCTTTTTTTGCAGGACGGAATATAGTCTGAGCCGGATATCTTCTTTAAATAGCGTTCATAGAAAACCCATCATCTTCTTATTCATTGTCTCTGTGCCCACTTACATACACCTTTGATTTTTTTTTACTGCTCTATAACTGCTGACAGGTCCACTATGCAGTGATAGGGAGAGATCTGTCAATCATTGGTGAGTGCATCTTTTCTGGCCATGTGCTTCCGGTGTTGTGCCATATTATGTGTTTTGCCGTAGAATGTGTTAGCTGACTCGGCACTTTCCAGTGCTGGACTAACACAGCCCCGTTGGCTGACACATAATATGGCACATCACCAGCATAAGGGACAGACCACCTTTCTGTCCTTCTGTTACAATGTTCTTGCTTAGGACAGGATAACCTAGGTGATAACCATGTTCACTTTAAGTGGTTTGTCTTAAACTCCACGGTTTACAGAGAGATGGTCTAATCTTCTGTGTACTGTAGTAGGATTACTCCTTCCACTTGTCATGTTCATTTTATAAAAGCCGTAATCTGGTAAGACAGATCAGGGCCGGGATGATGGAGTAATTCCTCTTTTGTCACACTGCTGTTTCTTGTCTGAAGATGCTAGTTTACAGTAGTTTGTACAAAGAATACCATTGACATGTTAGTTTTACCCAGACGACTTCAAGGTATATACAGACAGTTTATATGAAAGGAATCTTAAAGGAGTACTCCGCTGCCCTGCTTCCAGAGCTCCGCTCCCCAGCATCCGGAAGTTTATTGTACCAAACGCTGTGTGCAGGCTTCCGTGTTCGGGGCCCACCCTCGTGACATCACGCCCGCCCCCCTCGTGACTTCTCGCCCGCCCCCTCAACGAAAGTCTATGGGAAGGGGGCGTGACGGCCATCGCGCCCCCTTCCCATAGACGTTCGTTGAGGGGGCGGGCGTGAAGTCACAAGGGGCGGCCCTGAACACGGAAGCCCCCACACAGCATTCGGTACAATAAACTTCCGGACGTTGGGGAGCGGAGCTCCGGAAGTAGGGCAGCGGAGTACCCCTTTTAAATGTGTGTCTTTGATTTCATGGTTATCTATGAAGAATATTAGAGAATTGCATAAATTGATACCTTCCAGGTTCCAGCTTGTTTTTTTTATCTTGATATAAAGTAGTCTGATATCTTCCTATCTTTTATTAATGTTCTTTTTTCTCACAATCCAGAAAGTGAAACCTCAAAAGCAACATTTTCCATTACTTCTAAGGCCCCTTTAATGTCCGTTTTCATTTTGCCACCAATATATGTCCAGATGGCAGCAAATTGGTATTCCAACAATATACCATGGCATCCATTCACAGGAAATGGACCGAACGTAGTCAGTGGTAGACTAGTCTATATAGATCATTTGTTGCACCATAGTATATGTTGGCATGCCTTTTTGTCAGCGTCTTGATATATACCAGCCATGTACACAGAAAACATGTTGTGAATGGGGTGTAGTACAGTGATCCCTCAACATACGATGGTAATCCGTTTCAAATGGACCCTCGTTTGTTGAAACTATCGTATGTTGAGGGATCCGTGCAATGTAAAGTATAGGACAGTGGTCTACAACCGCAGGTTGAAGACCACTGGTATTGGAGGTTATACTCACGTGTCCCCGCCGCTCCAGACCGTTACCGCTGCCCTGGATGTCGCCTTCCATCGCTGTCCCCGGGGTGTCCCCGACGCTCAGACAAGGCCTCTGCTTCCCTGGCATCCTCACTCTCTGTCGCCGCCATCACATCGCTACACACTCCGCTCCTATTGGATGACGGGACAGCGTGCGCAGCGACGTGATGACGACGATGGAGAGCGCCGACGATGCAGAGGGTCCCGAAGAGGACGCGCCAGAGCCCCGAGGACAGGTAAGTGATCGTCAGCGGAGCACACGGGGCACCGTAAACGGCTATCCGGCGGCAGCTGAAGCAGTCTGCGCTGCCGGATAGCTGTTTATGCGATGGACCCGACATACAAAAGCATCGTATGTTGATGCTGCCCTCAACATGTGATGGCCTCTGAGAGGCCATCGCATGTTGAAATTATTGTATGTCGGGGCCATCGTAGGTCGGGGGGACGCTGTATATGTAAGACAGATCAGGAGAGGTTTAAACTGATGTTTGAGGCAGGTTACTGCACCCTTGAGCTGTTAGGGCTGGCAGGAGATCTCAGTGGCAAGATGTATAAAATGTTAGGAAATGTAGTGTGTTATCTTATGTTTTCCTTCTGTGTTTTCTTTATTCATTCATTCTTGATCTAGTTACTCTTTAACTGTTTTTGTTTCTATAATTAGTTCACTTATCAGTAATTGTGTTCTATGCTTTAGCTTCTATGCTGACTTTGGACCTCTTAACCTGGCCATGCTGTACAAATATTGCTGCAAGCTAAATAAAAAAATGAAGGTGAGTGAAGAAAGTGAGAGGATGGCAGTAGTGTGCCTGTGGTGTGCCTGTGGTGTGCCTGTGGTGTGCCTGTGGTGTGCCTGTGGTGTGCCTGTGGTGTGCCTGGGTGTGGTTCACTCTGGGCATTGTAGCAGGCTTCTCATGAGGCTTTTATGTGTTCTCCTTTGAAACCACCTGTACTTTCTTGTGATCTCACTGTGGGGGTTGGTTGACAACACAGAGATGTAATGGATTACATTTTCTGATTCTATTGCAGTGGTTTCTGTGGTAGAGCATGGGTGTCATTGAACGGCTTGTTTAAAGACAACCTGTCGGTGTTCCTGGCATGTTTTAAAATAATTAAAACATGCCATGTTTTACAATTTTTTTAATGTCATGATAAATCCTTTTTTTTTATAGCTCAGTGCAGACATTTATAAATAAATTGACAACTGGATGACCTTACATACAGTAACATCAATCAGTGGCACAATAAATAGGAACACGCTGCTTTGACAGGGAGGCTGGTTACCCCCAGTTGTCAAATTATTTATAAGTATTACGTGTATAGAACTTAAAGGGGTACTCCGCTGCTCTAGCGCTTGAAACAAACTGTTCCGAACGCTGGAGTCGGGAGTGTGTGACGTCCTAGCCATGCCCCCTCGTGACATCACGCCCCACCCCCTCAATGCAAGTCTATGGGAGGGGGCGTGACGGTCATCACGCCCCCTCCCATAGACTTGCATTGAGGAGGCAGGTCTATGGCGTAACTAGCTCCTGGCTCCTGCATTCGGAACAGTTTGTTCCAAACGCCAAGCAGCAGAGTACCCCTTTTAAAGGGGTACACTGCTGCTCCGCACAAAATGTTTTTTGTGTTTGAAGACTTTTGAAATGGTTTTGTTTGTTTTAGTCCTTCTCTCTGACAAAGAAGAAAATCGTCCACTACACCAACTGTGACCCGAAAAAACAAGCCAACGCTGCCTTTTTAATAGGAAGTTATGCTGTAAGTAGTAACTTTACATTAGATGCCCAGTATTGCTTAGACATTCAGTGACTGAAGTCCATTATAATGAGAGAATACTGTAAATTACTGATCACATTGTACATATTCCATGAAAAGTGTTTTCTTTAGTTGGTGTAATATGTTTCTACAATTTTATGTCTTAGATAATATACTTGAAGAAACTCCCAGAAGAAATGCACAGACTTTTGCAGATGGGAAATGTCACCTACCTTCCATTTAGGTAACCATAATGCTATGTTTATTGAACCCGGCAGATCTAAGGATCTGTTCATGTGTGTGCACTGATATTGTTTTTTTACATGAAAAATCGTACTGTGTGTGTGTGTGTGTGTGTGTGTGTGTGTGTGTGTGTTTTTTTTTTTTTTTTTTTTACGGATGCAGTATTCTACATCAGTATACTGGAGGTTCTTTGCTGGTTCGTACATTTTTTTACTGTCTGCTTCAGACATTGGAGTAAAACAGGATACAGTAACGACTGTTTGCTTTGTGTTCTAGGGACGCCTCATTTGGTACCTGTAGTTTTCATTTAACGCTTCTTGACTGTTTCCATGCTGTGCACAAGGTGAGTTGCCCAAGATTTTTTATTTTTTTTACTGTAAAGTGAAAGGTAACCTGGCAGCACTTATGTTGCCCATTTTGAGTGCATCACACAGTAATACAGGGATATGGCACTCAGCCTTGTTCTATATATATATATATATATATATATATATATATATATATATATATATACATACCGTATTTATCGGCGTATAACACGCACTTTTTAGGCAAAAATGTTTTAGCCTAAAGTCTATGTGCGTGTTATATGCCGATACCGCCCCAGGAAAGGCAGGGGAGAGAGGCCGTCGCTGCCCGCTTCTCTCCCCCTGCCTTCCCTGGGGTCTAGAGCCCTGCTGCCGGCCCTTCTCACCCCCTGGCTATCGGCGCCGCTGCCCGTTCTGTCCCCCTGACTATCGGTACCGGCGCCGATAGCCAGGGGGAGAGAAGGGGCAGCGGCACCCATTGCCGGCGCCGCTGCCCCGTTGCCTCCCCCCATCCCCGGTGGCATAATTACCTGGGTCGGGTCCGCGCTGCTGCAGGCCTCCGGCGTGCGTCCCCTTCGTCGTTGCTATGCGCTGCGCGGCGCATGACGTCAGTGCATACATTCTAAGCTACATAATCTGCTGACAGTACCAAAAAGTTAAGGGTGAGGTGATTCGGACATGCTGCCTGCATGATCAAGATAAATGTTCTTTGCCACAGCTTCTGCAGATGTCAGAGGCAAGCTTTTCTTCATTGGTATTAACAGCTTTCCTGGTCCTGCCTCTCATGTATGATTGTCAGCACTTCGGGTCCTCTGATTGGATATTAGTGCGGTCAATCATACATGAAGCTCTTAAAGGGGTACTTCGGTGTAAAACAAGTGTTTTTCTTAACAACTGGTGCCAGAAAGTTAAACAGATTTGTAAATTACTTTTTTTAAATCTTAATCTTCCAGTACTACTTATATGTTGTATGCTCCAGAGGAAGTTGTATAGTTCTTTTCTGTCTGACCACAGTGCTCACTGCTGACACCTTTGTCCACGTCAGGAACTGTCCAGAGCAGGAGAGGTTTGCTATGGGGATATGCTCCTACTCTGGACAGTTCCTGACATGGACAGAGGTGGCAGCAGAGAGCACCGTGGTCAGACAGAAAAGAACACAATACCAGTTGATTTAAAAAAAAATATATATATGTTTTTCACTGGAGTGCCCCTTTAATACAGAGAGCTTCGGGCATTGAAGAAGAAACTTTTAACTTATGTGCCCCTGATGCTAAGTTATAGTGTTATTGAATTACCTGTATGGGGTGAATTGGGCAATTTTATTTTAGATTTTCATGCCCCGAAGGTTCAGCATTCTTGTGCACTATGGATTACTGTTGTCTTAAGCCTTTCCCATCTTTCTGTGGAGATCATCTCATTTGATCTCCGCACAGTCTGCAGATAGCGGGGGACATATTGAATGCAGGTATGGCAGCATACATCACCAGGGGGCTGGTTTGTCAGGGAAGACGAGAAGAAACTGTGATCAGCTGTTGTCTCGAGCTTCACAGGAAGATTGGAAAGGCTTGAGACAACAGTAATCCATAGAGCACAAGAATGCTGAACCTCCAGGGGTATAAAAATCCATAATAATGCACAATTCCCTCCTCCTCAGGGGCACATAGTATTAAGTTCCAAAATCCTGAAATACCCCTTTTAAAGGAAATCTGTCAACCAGTGTCACCTGCACTAACCTTCAGGTAGTGCAGGTGACACTGATGACAATGTACTTACCTTGTCCCGTTCCGTGCAGGGGATCTCCGGTAATCTCAGTTAACTTCGGAACCAGGCGCGGCTTGTCGCACGGGCGGAGCTTAGTGACGTTACCGCTGCTGTTCTCTAGCAGCAGGACCCAGCAGAGAGCGGTGACATCACTAAGCTCCGCCCATGCCCCAAGCCGGGCCTGGTTCCGAAGTTAACTGAGATTACCGGAGATCCCCTGCACGGAACGGGACAAGGTAAGTACCGTTGTCATCAGTGTCACATGCACTACCTGTCCCAGTGCCCAGATTTATCAAACTGTGTGAGATAATAACTAGAGTGATTTCCCACAAGAACCAATCACAGCTGTGGAAAAATCTCTCCAATTTTTCTCTTACACTGTTTGATAAATCTGGGCTAAAATTTTGTAAGAATGATGATTGCAAAACAGCAGTCTTTCTTATTACGTAACCTGTATATTACTATGTCTCATACAATGTGTATATCTTATTGTAGGCTTTGCAGTATGAATTCTTTGATTTTGGAACATTTGATCTGGAGGAATACCAACACTATGAAGTGAGTTATACTAAAAAATATTTCACCAAATTTGGATTTCAGTAAACTGTAATTTCTCAGTCGGCTCCATTGGGGGGACACAGAGACCGTGGGTATATCTTGCTGACACTAGGCATAGAAAAGAAAGCCGGACCCTCCTGACAGGATATACCTCGTCTACTGACCCTGAGCTAATCAGTTTTAGCTTGGTGTCAGTAGGAGGCAGACACAGGTCTGGAGTTCTCCAGACCTGGTCTTCTTTTATTTTATAGTTAGGGCCTGTTTTAGGTTCTTTTTTCTCCTTTTTATTTTCTTTTTTTTTTTTAGGTGGGGTTCAGGAGCATGGCACTACCTGTTCCCCCCCCCCCATATGCAGCTAAGGGGCACGGGGCATAGAGTATGCACTGTTAACCCCTTCCCGTCAACAGCCAGCGCCTGGTGTTGCACCTTTGGGTTCGGGTGCCCCTTATCTTCCCTGCTCGTCCCGCTGTCACAGACTGACGTGATGCAGGTGACCATAGCTGGCTGAAGACCTCTTATGTGAGCACTGTAGTGCTTTCAGCATTGCCAAGGATGGCGGGGCACCTTTCCTCCCCCTCCCCTTCTCCCTCCCCAGCATTGCTTACTATTTCTTGCTTCAGCAGCTTGTCTTTTTCTCTCCGGTGCGCCGACCACAGCTCCTGTCTGCTGGGCTGCGGTCGCATGGCCGGCGCTCTTTTACTTTCACATTGCCTGCTCGCTCAGGCAGGCGCGCGGCGGGCAGATAATTACTTGAGGCTGCAGCCGGGTCCGGGACTTTACTCCACCCCGCATTCGGGCGGGCAGGCGGAGCTCCCGCCCTCCTCCTGCTACCAGCCAATAGTTGTTCTGCGCGTGCACCAGGGGTCACTGATGGTCCTGTCAGCTCGGTGCGTGCACTTTGGGGGCCATTTTCTCTCCTCCAATGGGGTTCGTCCTGGTGTGGAGGCATTTTTCCTGGACAGTGCAGTCCTCTTCTCTTCTTCTGCTCTGCAGACCATATCTCTTCAGCTGCTCCTTGCCTCTTCACCTCCGGCTTCAGGACACCTACAGCCTGCTTCAAATCCGCTTGGGTGGCCAAGGCAGTTTTGGTTTGAGCTTGCTATGACAGGGCATCCCATCTGGCACACCTCGGGAGGACTTGGTGGATATCGCTCACCAACTCTCTCAGGCCAGAGACTTCCTCTGTTCAACGGCCTTGGAGTCCGATGCATGGCTTTTGCCTCTGGTAATTTGGTTGCAATTCGTCATTCCATGTTGCTGAATGCGTGGGATGCGAATGCTGCTTCGAAGAAATCTCTAACAGAGTTGCCTTTCTCTGGTTCTCGACTCTTTTGAAAACGCCTAGATAAAATTATTTCCGAAGCTACTGGGGGTAACAGTTCTCTGCTGCTGCAGTACAAACCTCGCCGCTCCAATCCCCGTCGGAAGGCGGCTTCCTTTTGGTCCTTTGCATCGGGTCGCCCTCCCAAGCAGGTACACTACCAATCTCGGAAAGCCCCTTCTTTCAAGGCACGTCCTTCCTGGAAGTCAGACAACCGTTCCGGTAACCGTAAGCCTTCCTCCTCCTGAAGGGACGCCCCCACCCGTGTCCTCTTTTCGCGTGGGAGGGCTTCTCTCTCTTTTTCGGGACGTTTGGCTAGCACATGTTCACGACTCTTGGGTCCAGGAAATCATCGCCGATGGCTACCGGATAGAGTTCGCTTCTCTTCCCAGGGATAGTTTCTTCCGACCCCTTCATCCTCGTTCCCCTTCTTTGGCTGCAGCCTTTCAGGTCGCTTTTAAGTACCCTCCTTTCTCAGGGAGGTACTTCCAGTTCCTCCTGGGGAGCGTTTTACTCGAAATCTCTTTATCATCCCCAAGAAAGAGGGCTTTGTCCATCCCATTCTGGACCTCAAGTTACTCAACTGCCAATTGCGGCTAAATCATTTTCGCATGGAGTCCCTCCACTCCGTGATGGCTTCCATGGACCGGGGGTAGTTCCGTGGACATCCGTGATGCCTATCTGCACATCCTTATTTTCCCCGCCCACCAGCGTTTCCTCCGCTTCGCTGTCCCTGCGGGTCACTTTCAATTTGTGGCTCTTCCTTTTGGCCTAGTTACGGCTCCCAGGATTTTCACCAAAGTCATGGCGGCAGTGATTGCCATCCTTCAGGCCCAGGGGATCTTGGTCATCCCTTACCTGGACGATCTTTTAATCAATGCCCAGTCCTGGTCCCAAAACTTGGAGAGCCTTCATCTCACGGTACAGACTCTGTCCGCCTTCTGTTGGGTGATCAACCGGGAAAAGTCCAACCTGTCTCCCTCCCAGTCTCTTGTCTTTCTGGGTCTCCTTTTCGACACTGCAGCCAACCGAGTCGTCTTCCGTTGGACAAGTGGCGCTTCCTCCAGAAGGGTGTCCGTCGCCTATGGCGCCCCTCTCTAGTTCCAATTTGTTTCTGCATGGAGGTACTGCGCCGGATGGTGGTGGCCATGGAGGCGGTCCCTTTCACCCAGTTTCGCTATCGCCCTCTCTCCAGCTGGCCATCATTGGTATGGTGGGACAAGTCACCGTCTACTCTGGATCGCCAGATTCTTCTGCTCCCCTCCGTTCGTCGGTCCCTTCTGTGGTTGCTCCACTCTCCCCTCCTACTCCAGGGGCGGTCGTTTCTTCCCCTCCACTGGCAGGTCGTCACGACTGATGCGAGTCTCCAGGGTTGGGGAGGTGGGTTTCAGTACCTGACGGTCCAGGGTCGCTGGCTCCCTCGGGAAGCTCACCTTCCCATCAATCTTCTGGAGCTCCATGCGATCTTTCTTTGCCTCCTCCACTGGGAAATCCTTCCAAAAGGGTCGTCCGGTTTGTGTCCAATCGGACAACGCCATGGCTGTGGCACATATCAATCGCCAGGTTGGCACTCTCAGTCGCTCGGAGATGGTGGAGGTCTCGAGACTCGAGTTTCCGCGATCCACATTCTGGGTGTGCAGAATTGGGAAGCGGACTTTCTCAGCCGCTCCTCCGCGGATCTGGGGGAGTGGTCTCTCGATCAGGAGGTGTTTTGCGCAGATCTGCGATATCTGGGGGACCCCGGACGCCACAACAGACAAGTTCCTTGCTTTGCCGCAATGTCAACGGACCCTCGGGCTCTGGCGGTGGACGCACTTGTCATTCCGTGGTCGTCCTTCCGTCTCCCTTACCTCTTTCTGCCTCTCCTGCCCAGGGTTCTGAGGAAACTTGAGGCGGAGGGCGTTTCCGCCATTCTGGTGGCTCCAGGCTGGCCCAGGCGCACTTGGTACGCCGACGTTCTTCCAGTTCGCCCCGATCCGTTCTCCCAGGGTCCTCTCTGCCCGCCCAGTTTACTGTCGCTGCATTTGAAGGCGTGGTGTTTGAAACCGTGGTTTTGAGAGCTCAGGGGTTGTTTCTTGGGTGATATGCACCATGCTTCGGGCTCGGAAGCTTTCCTCCGCTAGGATTTACCACCGCACTTACCGGGCTGATTTCTGGTGGTGTGAAGCTGTCAGTCTCCCCGGTCGTTTTTTCCTTTCCGCGCCTTTTTTCTTTTTTGCAATCCGGTCTGGATCAGCGCTTGGCGTTCTGCTCTCTTTAAAAGTCAAGTGTCAGCTCTTTCTATTCTGTTTCAGCAGCCGTTGGCTTCCAGTTATCACGTCCACATCTTCATGCAGGTTGTGGCTCATGTAGCGCCACCTTTCAGGTCTCCCGCTCCTCCTTGGGATCTCAACCTGGGACTTGGTGCTTTGAGGGAGGCTCCGTTTGAACCTCTCTGGGATGCCTCTATTCGCTTTCTTTTGTGGAAGGTCGCCTTTCTCATCGCGATTACCTCCATTAGGTGGTTTTCCGAGCTGGCAGCTCTCTTGTCGCTCTCTCTTCTTGGTACTTCATCAGGGCAAGGTGGTTTTTTGGCTGCCTCCCTCCTTCTTACCCAAGGTGGTTTCCCCCTTTCACATGAACGAGGAGATCATTCTTCCTTCATTTTGTCCGGCTCCATCCAACGCTAAGGAGCGTTCCCTACATAGTCTGGACGTTGTTCGAGCTGTTTGGATATATTTTTCAGTCACCTCCTCCTTTCAGCAGGGTGACTCCTTCTTTGTGATTCTGTGGGGTGGTTGCAAGGGTCTTCTGGCTTCCAAGGTGACCATTTTGTGGTGGATCCTTTCTGCCATCTCGGAATCGTACTGTCGTAAAGGAGAGGTCCCACCTTTTCGGGTGACTGCACATTCCATGCGTTCAGTTGGCGCTTCTTGGGCGCTTTGCAATAGGGCTTCGGCTTTACAAGTCTGTAAGGCGGCCACTTGGTCGTCCTTGCACACTTTCACCAAATTTTACAAAGTGCACACGTTTGCATCAGCTGATGCTGGTTCTGGTCACAAAGTGTTGCAGGCCGCAGTGTCTCAGTCTTCTGCCTAATTCTGAGTTGGGTATTTTCCCCACCCCGGGGACTGCTTTGGTACATCCCATGGTCTCTGTGTCCCCCAATGGAGCCGACCAAGAAAAGTAGATTTTTTTATGCTTGCCGTAAAATCTTTCTCTGAGGATCCATTGGGGGACACAGCACCTACCTATTGTGTTTGTTGCTATGGTTAGGTTTTTTTTGTCCGAGGGATTGCTTTCGGTTCCTTTTTTGTCTGGTTCCCTCGGACACCTGCTGGTTTCTTTCTCTGTCAGTCCTCTTCTACTACTTTGGGACTAAACTGATTAGCTCAGGGTCAGTAGGCGGGGTATATCCTGCCAGGTGGGGCTGGCTTTCTTTTGTATGCCTAGTGTCAGCCTCCTAGTGTCAGCAAGATATACCCACGGTCTCTGTGTCCCCCAATGGATCCTCAGAGAAAGAGATTTTACGGTAAGCATAAAAAAATCTACTTTTGGTCTCGTGAAGAAAGCACTGTTTGTTCATGGTTTTCATTTCTGTTTTTTTTTTTCATTGTTAGAGAGCTGAAAATGGAGATTTCAACTGGATAATTCCAAAAAAATTTCTAGCCTTCAGCGGACCCCATCAAAAAAGCAAAATGGAAAACGGTATGTAGTTGTTTCCTTCTTATTTCTATATTGAAAATTTTTTATCCAAAGTAGGGTTTATTCTGCATTAATTTATAAACTATCCAGTACATGCTCCTGGCAGGTTTTCTTCTCAGAGAACGCTATCAGCATAGCCCTCTATGCCAGCAGGATACAGGGGAGACTAGCTGGATCTTAAATCCAGGGAAAATGATATCTCCCAACCCTCCTTTACTGTAAATCTGTTGTGTCATAGGTTACGACCAAAATAATAGCTTGTTTTACTTTTATTTTATTTTTTATTTTTTTAAATCTGTGGAAACTACAGTCTAGCTGGTTAATGAATAGAGTAAGGGCTATTGATCACTTGTGAGTCAATAAATTCACATAAGAGAACAAATATAATTTCATGTAATTTTAGGAAATGTTTTTAATAAGATTGCATTTTTGTTGTATTTTCTGTGGCGAGTTAAAGGTGTACTCTCCTGGAAAAAAAAAAAATTCAAATCAACTGGTGCCAGAAAGTTAAAGATTTGTTAATTACTTCTATTTAAAAAATCTTAATCCTTTCAGTACTTATCAGCTGCTATATTCTCCAAAGGAAGTTCTTTTCTTTAAAAATTTCCTTTCTGTCTGACCACAGTGCTCTCTGCTGACACCTCTGTCCATTTTAGATACTGTCAAGAGCAGGGGAGGTTTGCTATGGGGATTTTCTCCTACCCTGGACAGTTCCTAAAGTGGACAGAGGTGTCAGCAGAGAGCACTGTGGTCAGGCAGAAAAGAACTCCAGAAGGAAATACAACTTCCTCTGTAGTATACAGCAGCTGATAAGTACTGGAAGGATAAAAATTTTTTAATAGAAGTAGTTTACAAATTTTTAACTTTCTGGCACCAGTTGATTAAAAAAAAAAAAATTATTTCCAGGGGAGTACCCTTTTAATGCTGGCACTGTGGAAACTGTCTAGTCTTTGGCATGCCTAGAAAAGGAACAGCCAGCATTTTGTCATGCTGATAGAATACCAAACAATCTTGTTCCTCCCCCACATGTCAATGTTCCTGCTGAGGGCTTTTCACTAGCGTTCCATACACTCCTCCTGTTAATGCTATGTGCTCTCTTCTTTCTTCTAGGATATCCTCATCATGCCCCAGAAGCTTATTTCCCATACTTTAGAGAACACAACCTTACTACAATCGTTCGCCTGAATAAGAAGATGTACGAATCAAAGCGGTTTACGGATGCTGGCTTTGAACATCACGACCTGTTCTTTGTTGATGGAAGTACGCCAAGTGACCCCATATTAAAGAAGTTCCTGAATATCTGTGAAAATTCAGAAGGTGCTATAGCTGTACATTGTAAAGGTGGGTAATTGTTTTTGTTGTGTTACTGCCATTGATGAAAAATAAATTGTGTGTGTGTGTATATATATATATATATATATACATTTCTGAAAGTCTTGTATTTGTCTTTGCTGTTTTTCAGCTGGTCTGGGGAGGACGGGTACGCTGATAGCTTGTTACATGATGAAGCATTATAGAATGACTGCTGCAGAAACCATTGCTTGGATCCGAATATGTAGACCCGGCTCTGTAATTGGCCCTCAGCAACAGTTCCTGGTAGAGTAAGTACCGCCAATGGAATCAGTGCCTTTTAGTTGTTGTCCGGTGTAGACTGTCACAGGGGGAGGGTACTGGGTTTTGTAAAGACCCAGTACCCGCAGTGATTGTCTGGGCAAGAACCTCTTTGAGGACATAGACAAGGAAGTGCTAAGCAGTGGAGACAGTAGAAACCGTAGGGGATTGGTGAAAGAGAAGTGCAGGGTGTTTTTTATTTTTATTTTTTTTTGGCTGCTGTTAGAAATTTAAAAGCAAAAAAAAAAAGTTTTCTGGACAACTTCTTTTGTGGGCGTAATTTGTCATTGTTGTTCACTAGTATTCTGAAATACAGAAATGTGTAATATTTGTCACAACTTATTCAACGATGCTGCAAAACGGCATCATTTTAACACTGTTTCAGAAAACACTTGACATGTCTGCAATGTATAAATAAGCCCTTAGAGCAGGACTAAAGCTGCTACAATTGTCAAGTGTATTGGCATCCTGTGCCCGCCCAACACCATAACATTAGTAAGTGGCTATTTTGTGAGAAGGGACTTTCAGTGTCTTTTTAACCCACTTGTAAGTTGATACTTACTGTACTTTTTTTTTCCTAGTAGAACTTAATTTTTACTTTTTTAAATTCAAAACTTCCCATCCTAATCACATGGCTTTAGTCTAGCTCCACGCCGCATTCTAATACAGTAATCTCATTCATTTATTTATTTTTTAAATGGATAGATCAGGATTATCTCCTAAGTCTCCTGTTCTGGGCATCTTGGGTACCTTCACTTCCATAATGCTGTTTATCTCATCAAACTTCAGACCAATATTTTATCATTTTTTTTAAATGTCCACATCATATGCAAATCATTCGCACCATCCTGCATACATCTAGAGCAGGCTGAATTTTCATTTTCTTAAAGGAGTACTGTGGTGCAGTACAACTTATCCAACCACTGGGACACCCCATGATCTCCACCACACGGCACCCCGGCTCTCCCCAGGAATGGATCCTGTCCACCCCACCTATCTCTATGGAAGAGCTGGAGATACTCGAATACTGTATCTCCTGCGCTCCCACAGAGATACATGGAGGGGTCATGTTGACCAGCACTTCATGTGGGGGTCAACACAATCCGTTCCAGGGGAGAACCGTGGTGCCGTGCAAGAGATCGTGGGGGGTCCCAGTGGTTGCCCCACCTCATGATCAGACACTTATCCCCCCCTTTGGATAGGGGATAAATTGTACGGTACCACAGTACTCCTTTTTAATTTTGAACAACAATATAGATTACATTAAACTGAAAACCTTGGTAATCAAGCGTGCGAGACATCATTTAAAATATGTAAATGTTTAATGCAAGGTTTGCAAAAAAAAATCTGATCTTTGTAGTATTGTCATTATGTGTGTTAATCTCTGCCCCTACAATTTCTCTGTCACTGAATACTTAAAGGGGTACTCCGGTGGAGATATATATATATATATTATTATTATATAATATAAAATATTTAAAAAAAAATTTTTATTTTTTATATCCACTGGTGCCAGAAAGTTAAACAGATTTGTATATTACTTCTATTAAAAAAAATCTTAATCCTTCCAGTACTTATTAGCTGCTCTATAATACAGAGGAAATTCTTATCTTTTTGAATTTCTTTTTTTGTCTTGTCCACAGTGCTCTCTGCTGACACCTGATGCCCGTATCAGGAACTGTCCAGAGCAGGAGAAAATCCCCATAGCAAACCTATGCTGCTCTGGACAGTTCCTGACATGGACAGAGGTGTCAGAAGAGAGCACTATGGACAAGACAAAAAAGAAATAAAAAAAAAATTGAATTGCCTCTGTAACATACAGCTGCTAATAAGTACTAAAAGGATTAAGATTTTTAAATAGAAGTAATTTACAAATCTGTTTTTACTTTCTGGCACCAGTTAAAAATAAATAAATAAAAAAGTTTCCTACCGTAATACCCCTTTGAAGCGCAGTCACTATAGATAAAAGTGAGATAATCCAACGTATGCTATGTCTATTTTACAGCAAGCAAACAAGTCTTTGGAACGAGGGTGACATTTATCGCAAAAAGAGAAGAGAGCAAGAAAATGGCAACAAATTAGCAGTAACCTTTATTCTCTCCGGGGTGGACGATATCTCACTTTGTGATGATCTAGGCAAAGCTTCTGGCAAAGAAGATATTGAGCTGGTAAGCATGTCAATGTCAAATTTCATGACGCCTCCAGCTTTGTATGCACTGAGTTTTTTGTTCACTGTCCTTTTCCTTTTAAAAATGTGTACCTTAAAGGGGTACTCCGTCCCTAGACATCTTATCCCCTATCCAAAGGATAGGGGATAAGATGTTAGATCGCCGCGGTCCCGCTGCTGGGGACCCCGGGGATTGCTGCTTCAGCACCCCGCTATCATTACTGCGCAGAGCGAGATCGCTCTGCACGTAATGACCGGCAATACAGGGGCCGGAGCCTCGTCACATCATGGCTCCGCCCCTCGTGACTTCACGGCCCGCCCTCGTCAATACAAGTCTATGGGAAGGGGGCGTGGCGGTCGTCATGCCCCCTGCCATAGACTTGCATTGAGGGGACGGGCCGTGATGTCATGAGAGGCGGATCCATGACGTCACGCTGCTCCGGCCTCTGTATCGCCCGTCATTACGCACAGAGCGAACTCTCTCCGTGCAGTAATGATGGCGGGGTGCCGCAGCAGCGATCCCCGGGGTCCCCAGCAGAGGGACTGCGGCGATCTGACATCTTATCCTTTTGGATAGGGGATAAGATGCCAGGGGCGGAGTACCCCTTTAAACATAGACATTGATTTCTATGGTGCAGCATAGACAAATAAAATGGAATTCTGTATGTCGATGTTTGACTGGTTTCCATTCAATGATTTCCATTCAATCTTTTTTTGCTATATAGTGTAACATAGTAGGTTGTCTTGCAAAGTGAAATGGAATCTGATGTATGCCATACAGTGGCACCGGTTTATAGCGTCTGTTAAACTTGCACATTTTTATACCTTCATTGCTCATAAAAAAACATAGTAGTAATAATAATAATTATTATTATTATTTTAAACTAACAAAAGAAACTGCATGTTGAACCTAGCCTTAGCAATCCGGGATTGTGTTCAATATTCTCTCCCAAATGCATTTTCATGAATCTAAATGCTTAGCAAAGGTGGTGAGTGCATTGTTTTTGGGGTAAGAGGAACTCCCTTTGCTTTGTGTGGACAGATGTGCAACCACTTCTTTGAGCACTTTTTAGTTGTAAGATATTAGGGGGACTTACAATTTCCGGAAAATCTGGAATTTTGTGCTGCTGTATAAAGAACAAACAGACCAAAACGTTGTACATTGGTCCCTCAAGTTACAATATTAATTGGTTCCAGGACGGCCATTGTATGTTGAAACCATCATATGTTGAGACCAGAACTCTATGGAAACCTGGTAATTGGTTCTGAAGCCCCAAAATGTCATCCAAAAATAGGAAAAAGTCAGGATTAAAGAAAAATAAGAAGATAACTAATATAGATAAAGCAAATCCTTACATATAAAAGTAAGAAAGAGCTGCAGGGAGCTGTAATCACTGTCTGTCAGTGTTTCCCAACCAGGGTGCCTCCAGCTGTTTCAAAACTACAACTCCCAGCATGCCCGGACAGCCTTCAGCTGTCCGGGCATGCTGGGAGTTGTAGTTTTGCAACAGCTGGAGGCATCCTCTTTGGGAAACACTGGTCTATATAAGGGGCAGAAGCTTCTTCAGGGTCCTGTGCAGAACACGCAATGTCCTATAAAAAAAAAAGTAAAATGGAGCCGCCCTCATTTGGTGTCCAAAAGAGTAGCTAATCCTGGTACAGGTAAAGAGTACAGAACTTGTAATACCTCCCTGTACTGTAGAGGGCGCTACCAGACATAAGTCAGTGCATGTACTTCAGTAATACAGGTAAAGAGTAGTACAGAACATGTAGTACCTCCCTGTACTGTAGGGGGCGCTACCAGACACCACTCAGTGCATGCACTTCAGTAATACAGGGGTTTTACCAGTGAAATATCCATTCTGATTCGTCGGTTCTTCCAGCCATTGACACATTTCGCAGATTCCATAGCATTGTATGTTGAGTCTGGTTTCAAGTTACACTGGTCCAGAAAAGACCATTGTATGTTGAGGCCATTGTAAGTTGAGGGCTCACTGTATGTAGTTCTCATGTTATCCCTGGCTTGGATTGCTCTGTGGGAGCCATGTATTTGTGCCAAGAACAGGATCCCATCAGAATAAAACCCTTGGGGACATTACCTTGCTTTGTACTGACCGAATTCTTGGCACAAAGTAGAAATCCACCACCCAGCCCTAGGCCCTAGTACAACTGCCGTACTGTGTGTAAAATCTAGAGGAGAACTAGCTTCCCGTCTTTTGGAAGGATCCGGTTCCTGTATAATCATGTAGAGAAGGATTGTGCTTTGCAGTATACAGATACATCCAGGATACAGCCGGAAGCTTTTCTGTGTTTTGGTTTCACCACCATTTATTTATACCCACCTTTCTCTCTTCCTAAACAGTACAGCGATGATGACGATGAGACCATCAGCATGACACAGGGGGATAAACTCCGTGTCTTAAAAAGTAAGAGACAGACAAGGACGTCCTCTGCGGCCCCACTCTCGTAAGTAACCCTATTCAGGAACATATATTTTATTCTGCTGACATTTAGGTTGTATGCTCCCTGAGCCATAGGCAGAGGATTTCCCCCCCAATTGTTGGTTAACCAGTTGTTAGAGCAACAGCCAAAGTTTGGTGTATATGTTTTATTTACTTACAGAGATGTCCACATTTTTATGTCTTTGTGGTTTATTTTTGACCATTCTTTTTTTGCAAAAGGGACAACAATGATGGAAATTTATTATTGATTTAGAAGAAAAAAAATACCAATTTTGACTTTATACTCTATTTAACACCTAGTCAATAGCTAGAATTACCCTTATGTTCTCAGGTTTATTGTATGTGTACAGTATGATGTTTGATTGTAGTAATAAACCTTTCTTTCTAAGCAGAAAGCAGGTAGACTGGGGCTCATTTGATTTGGAGGTAACCTTCCAGTTTGCTGAATTTACCTGTACATTTCACGTTTGGGTTTGTTCTTGTATGTTTGTAATGTAATATCTGGGGGTATTAGATATGTAGAGGTTATGATTTTTATACAGTGCTATGCAATGAAAACATAAAGCTGCTACATATGAGATTTCTCTAAATGACATAGTAACATTTGCCGTGTACACGTCAGATCTCCTCACTGAATTGCTGTTTGTATATTGATCATATGTGTTCTTTAGGGTCTTTTTATTAAAGTGCTTATAGACTGCAGGCTGTGCCAAAAAAAATCCCCATGGATGCCAGGTGCTCATTCTGACAAACACACAGAACATATCTGACAGCATTGTTGCTGCATGTGAAATCATCTCTAAATTTAATCTTCTAAATTTGTTAGCATTAAAGGTGTTTTTCCTGTGACCACTTTCATCATCTAGTCACAGGAAAGGCGATAACTTTGTGGTCACTGTTAGTCCAATCATTCCGTCAGTGGTCGTGGTCGCCAATTGTCGTGAGGTCACAGCCACGATCCCCCCCCCCCAGGACACCTTCTCCCTTCATGTCTATTGGAGGGGGTGTGATGGCTGTCACGCCCCCTCTCATAGACATAAATAGAGGGCATGTGGCATGACTTCACAATCACTGCTGCCCGCTCCAGGCGTTCTGAACAAAATGTTAAGAATTCTTCAGAACCCCTTTAAGCTCAGGATTTGGATCCTAATTCTTTTTTTTAAAGGCATTGGACCAAAAATACCTTATCGCCCATCACCAGGATAGGTGATAAACAAACATATGACTGCTACTGCTTCATTACTATCTGTGGGACTGGGATATCAAAGTGCATTTCTGTTTCTGTCAGTCCCATAGGCAAAGAATGGAGCAGAAGTCCTGTGTTACCCCTGCCAGCCATGGCCCAACCTCTTTAACCTTCAGTCTTGCATCACTCATTGTGTCTTCTTGCTCTTACATTATTTTTGCATTTGAATGTTGTACAGGGCAAAAAATCACTTTGCTTGAAAAACACCAACAAGGCTCTGTTCATTTGTGGGGGTTTTTATTTTTTGTATTCGATTCCAGTTGTAGTACTAAAAGAGTGGATTTAATAGTTGTGTTTTATACCTGTCTTAATCTATATATATATATATATATATATATAATATATATTATGCTATTTTACTCATTTTTGTATAAATGATGGATACATAGCAGCCCATCTAGATGTATTAGTAGCTTTTCTTGATGTATGAAAGAGGTATTTCACAATAAAAAAAAAAATCATAAACTGCTAGGCCCATTGAAAAATAAGCTATACTTACCTACCCCTGCTCCTCTGCAGTTCCCATTTGGCTCCTTCCAGTCCCCTGATCTTCTGTATTATTTCTACTTCCAAGACAAGAGCTTGGTGTAGGACCTACCTGTTCAGCCAAACTGTGCTCCATATATGTTCTGAGGCGTTTGTGTCATCCATAGTGCGGTGCTAAGCACACTGTTAAAAGATGCCTTACCGTATGTGTGTACTGCATGACCCAGAAGTGTGGCTATTCTTATTTTGGCATTAAGTCTTGTCACAGAGTGTCTGAAATTATCTTTATCCCTACTACTAAAGTTATTAATTTAGATGTTAAAGGGGATATCTAGGAAGAGAAAAACATAAACATTTTTTTTCTAAAAACAGCACCAGAAGTGTCCTCAGGTTGTGTGTTAATACAACTTGGCTCCATAAATTTTTAAAGAGTACCTATCATCAAAAATTGTTTTTATATTTTATAGCTTGTTCTATATAGATCAACTTTGTAATAACATGTTATAAAAAAAAAAATTATTCCTTCTATGTCTATTTTGATTTTGAATCGATGGCCACTAGGGGTCTCCCTAGGAGTCCCTGGTTCAGTGATTTCTGACTCACGCCGGCCTGGCGTTGAGTCTGAAATTGCAGACTCGGCGCAGCTCCCCGCCTGGTCAATCAGAGCGAGGCGGGAGCGAGTGCTGTGTGCGTATCACTCCTCCTCTCTGTATGGCACGTGTAAAGCCAAATAGAGTGGAGGAGACACAGAAGCTGCCGTCCCTCCACTATACTCAGCCTGTATGCGCTCTCCCGAGAGGAAGCGCCACATACAGGAAGAAGGGTGGAAGCAAGCCCCAGACAGGCATCAGATGACGTTGCATCTGCCAGGCTCCGCCCACTTCCTCTGCTTGTATTCAGCACCATACTGCGCTACCAAAGATGGAATAAAAAAGGTATTTATAAGGGGTTTTGAATTAAAAAAAGGTCAGGGTTAGAGTTAGTGACAAATGGGGAGGGGGATTAGGGAAAGTGTAGTTGATGATAGGTACTCTTTAGTGGAACTGAGCTGCGTTACTGCACACAACCAAGTGTGATGCTGTTTTTAGAAGAAATTAGCTCTGTTTTTCTAATCCTGGTTCACCCCTGTAAAGAGGACCTTTTACTGTTGGTCCCCCTGACATGTCTAAAACTACCCGAGGAATCTTTGTCTAGAACGTCTGCATAGTGCTATTCCAGTAGGATTCCTCCTGAAAATGTGTAACCAAATATACATCCGGATGTGGTGAATCCCACGTGTCCCCAGATTGTGACAGTGTTAATACTTAAGTAGTTGTTCAGGAAAAATACCAGCATGGCCTAGAGTTGTAGGACAAAGTCTCCAAGTATTAGTCCACAAATGAAATGGTGTTTTATTTTTTATTTTTACAAAAAAAAAAAATGGAAAAAATAAACACTTCGGTTGCAAAATCTACACTATCGTGAGCATGACCTGGTTATTTTCTGGCAGATTTCCCTTCTAATTATGGGACAAATTTGATGCAGAATTATCCAGCTCATGTGGACTCCCCTTCATTATGTCTTGAGAATTGCAAGCATTTACCAAACGCTGTCAGGAGAGCCGACACATCCTCTATAAATTCTCTGTATAGGGTTAGCTGGCACATGGCTCATGGCACGTGTATGCTATGCACTTCAAACCCTTTGACATGTCCTTAATGTTTTGATCGGTCAGGTCTGAGCGTTCAGACTTCGACCAATTGTTAGAACGAGCGGGGACAAAAGCTAATGGATAATCCCATAGACTTTGTAAGTTTGTCTCCCTTAGCGTACTCATCTTTCAGCTAGTTGTAGCTATCGGGCACTGTCTGAACTCTCCGATATCGACCCATCAACACCTTTGCCATGTCTCTACAACATGTAAAAAGGAGTTTTTCAACAAATCAAAAATATGGTCGCCCACCTATTTTCAGCATGTTTGCAGCCCGGCAGAGCTAGTCAGGTGTCGAAAACAGCCAAGTCAGCTGTGGTAAGCTATTTGCACAACTCCCATTGGTATTAATTGAAGCTGTGCAAACAGCATAGCCCTGTGAGTTACACTATTTGCCTAACTTCCAGAGTTATGTTAACAGGTGCTACCCCATTTGTGTCGATGAGAGTTGACAGCTGCCCTTACTGTTTTTGGGATTAGTGGGAAAACCCCGTTAAAGGAGTACTCCACTACTTTAAAACATATATCCCCTACCTGCAGGATAGGGAATAAATGTCTGATCGTGGGGGTCCAACAGCTGGCCCCCTCAAACGATATCCAGAACTGGGCCCAGTCTCTCCCTATGCATGGGGCCATGCATACTCCATGCACTGTCTATAGGATAGGGGATAAGATTTAAAGGAGTAGTCCAGTGCTGAAAAACGTATCCACTATCCTAAGGATAGGGGATAAGTTTCAGATCGCGTGGGTCCGACCGCTGGGGCGATCTCCTGTAGGGGGCCCCGGCTCGCTGGCCAGATAGTGGGTGTTGACCACTTCATGAAGCAGCGGCCGACACGCCCCCTCAATACATCGCTATGGCAGAACCAGAAATTGCCAAGGCAGTGCTCCGGCTCTGCCATATAGTTGTATTGATGGGGCGTGTCAGCCGTCTCTTCGTGCGGGCTGCCAGGGCCCAGTACAGGATATCACGGGGGGGCCCCAGCGGTCGGACCCCCTACGATCTGAAACTTATCCCCTATCCTTAGGATAGGGGATACGTTTTTCAGCGCTGGAAATCTCCTTTAAAGTTGTGGAGTACGCCTTTTGGAGTAACGTTGAATGGGAATTTCTTGTGTTGTCATTGGGGGAACTGGTTTGCATTGTGCACAGAGAATATCATTCTTCGCCTTGTTCACACGATTGTGCTGTTTCACTTCTGTATTCCCTTGAGCATGGTCCAGTGAAAGCGGATGCTGCATGAGCTCTGTGATCCGTCATATGACACTGCAGTTGTGTATGTGTGTGCTGTAGCCTGCACTCCGGCTTTTCCATTTGCTTTTTTTGTTCATCTTCTCCCCTTCTTTTAGATGGGTCCTAGCTATGCTGTTCTCTGCATTGTGTGCCGTTGTCACCTGGTGGATTGTGTGTGGCTCCCCTCTACCCTTCGTGCTAATCTGTCTTGATGGTTTAAGAGCGTAATAGCCTTCAGGACCGTGGCCCTTGGCCAGTGTAAGTGTCTCGTCGTGTTCTGTGTTTTGGATGAAAGTGCATGGGCTATGTCTGCTGCTTTCCCCTGATTTTGCTGTGTTCTGGAGCCAAATGTATAGTTCTTGTAAAAATAGGTTTTTCATTTCTAGTGATTTATTACTCAACAACGTCTTTACGTCTTTTATGCATGAACTGCAAAGTACATTTTGAAAATACTCTAATGCTTATTGGCCTAGCTTCCTCCTTCAGCTGTATTGCTATACACTATTCGTGCTAGTAAATCTTGAAATATATTATAACGTTTTCTTGTTTGTTCAGATAACTCTTTACTTTTATCATTTGTGGCAATCTGAGCTCTAGGACCCCCACTAAAACTGGAGGGGCTGCAATGCTAGTTTAGCATGGTGGTCCCTTTGCAATACTAATCTTAAGGTTTGACAGGGAGGTTAAAATTACAGTTACACTTAAGGTGTATATGTCAGTGTTTCCCAACCAGGGTGCCTCCAGCTGTTGCAAAACTACAATTCCCAGCATGTCTGGACAGCCAAAGGCTGTCCTGGCATGCTGGGAGTTGTAGTTTTACAACAGCTGGCGGCACCCTGGTTGGGAAACACTGGTATATGTCACTAGCCAAAAGGTCTGTGTGCAGTGAGGCTCTATGACACGCTCCTGGCTCAGGCTGGGTTCACACCACGTTTTTGCAATACAGTTCCCGTATAAGTTTCCAATGTGAAAAAAACTTATGGAACCGCATTGAAAACTGTATGCATTGACTCTCCATTGAAAACTGTATGCCAAACGATGCATCCGATTGTGTCCGTTTTGCATCTTGTACGGTTTTGTCCGTTTTTTTCCCTGTACCAAAAACAGTAGCCTACTATGGTTTTTGGTTAGGGTGAAAAACCGTATGGTATATGTGTAGAAGTTGTTTTTTTTTTTTTTTTTTTTAAACATGGGAGTCAATGTGAACCATACAGAACGTGCATACGGTACCATACGGTTTTTGACAGCGAAAGTTTTTTTTTTTTTTTTCTTCTTGGAATTTCGATCAAACAAGTGAAACTTTATTCATAATGGAGTGAAAAGTTAAAAATGTACAAATTTTTTTTTTCTTAAAAACTGATGCAACCGGACATAATTTTTTAAAACCATATACGATTTTCAACCGTATATGGGTTAAAATTTGTATACACATTTTGATACAGTTTAGTCCGGTTTTGAGG
This sequence comes from Hyla sarda, assembly GCF_029499605.1. Taxonomy (NCBI): domain Eukaryota; kingdom Metazoa; phylum Chordata; class Amphibia; order Anura; family Hylidae; genus Hyla; species Hyla sarda. Next base: position 384,370,117 of record NC_079189.1, on the reverse strand, counting down.
AATCAGTTTTTTCATAAAGAAAAAAAACTAATACGGGAACTGTATTGCAAAAAATGTGGTGTGAACCCCGTCTCACACAGCAGGCTGATTGACAAGCCAGGAGCCCGCACAGAGTCCTGCTTGTCTATCCACACTTGGAATATTTGGTCTCCTCATAGAGACACACAGGCAATAGCTGCAGGGACAGTATTTTTCACCCAATAATATACAATTACAAATAAATATATAATAGTATTATCTACATTATGTAAAAAGTTTTTCTCAACAACAGGTACACTTTAGGAGATTATGCCCATATTATTGCGGTCAAAACTGAGCCGACCAAAGTCACCGTTTGACTCCGGTCGGCTCATTAAAGTAAATAGATTTCAGCGCCGGTCCGGCTGGGGTACGGGAGCGCCCGGTTTTCCCCTCCCCCAGCTGGATCCGGCAACCGTAGGCTGAAAACGAGGTGTTAATGCAGCTTTAGCTGTATTAAAAATAAATGCGCCATTTTCTGTAATTCCACATGCAGGTAATGTATTGACTACTTTGTGAAACCTATAGCTGAAGAATATTGTAGAATGGGCATTTTGGGTAGATGTCACGTGGTGTTGAAGTTGACCCACGTTTATCAAGATGTCGTCATCATGTGATAGGGACGTTCTAGATTATGTGTATAGATAAACTGTGACATGGTGTTAATACGGATGTTGAAATGGTCATGTCACGAGACATAAACTGCAGATTCTCATCCTGTCATTGAAAGCAAAGAGGCTAGCGCACTGTTTCTCAACCAGGGTGCCTCCAGATGTTGCAAAACTACAACTCCCAGCATGCCTGGACAGCCAAAGGCTGTCCAGGCATGCTGGGAGTTGTAGTTTTGCAACATCTGGAGACACCCTGGTTGGGAAACACTGCACTAGACAGACAAGGTCTGAGAGAAGAGGGAAAGCAAGACAGATATAAAAGATCACTCACATTCGGCAACACGTGTTTGTTAGAAAATGTGACACAAGGACTAACCGGAAGGGCCAGGACAAGGGATAGACAGGTTATGCACCTGCCTAGGTAGCCATTATTGCTACTTAAAGGGGTTTTCTCAACAAGAAAAGTTGGTAAATTCATGTATAGTTTTGACACACAGAAAATGCCTGCTTAGCCAATCAGTGGCTGAGAGGTCACCATTATGCCCATTGAGTGCACGTTTCCACTCAAGTTGTCACTAGGAAGCTGTAAGCGGTATGACCCAGCCCTGTTGGCAAGACATGAAGTCCGACTGGTCAGTTACCCCTTAGTTTTAAACCACCCTTTATCCTTTATAAAACATTTTTCTTTCTCCAGATAATGAGAGATTAACTTTACTCATTCAGAATTGTGGCCATCTGAAGTCACTGGATCAATGATTTATCTCCAGTTATCTAGTAAATATAACCGGTGATAATATTACACTGGAGTAAGACCTTAAAGGGGCACTCCAGTGAAAAACTTTTTATAATTATTATTATTTTTTTTTTTTTTATAAATCAACTGGTGCCAGAAAGTTAAACAAAATTTAAAATGACTTCTATTTGAAAATATTAATCCTTCCAGTACTTATCAGCTGCTGTATAATACAGAGGAATTTCTTTTCTGTCTGACCACGGTGCTCTTTGCCGACACCTCTGTCCATGTTAGGAACTGTCCAGAGCAGGAGAGGTTTGCTATGGGGATTTGTTCCTGCTCTGGACAGTTCCTGACATGGACAGAGGTGTCAGCAGAGAGCACTGTGGTCAGACACGAAAGAAATTCAAAAAGAAAAGAACTTCCTCTGTATTATACAGCAGCTGATAAGTACTGATAAGTACTGGAAGGATTAAGATTTTCAAATAGAAGTCATTTTAAATTCTGTTTAATAATTTTTTTTTTTAAATCAACTGGTGCCAGAAATTTAAATTGTTTCCACCGGAGTACCCCTTTTCATTTAATGTAGCAGACTTCCGAGCTGAATTTTTCCTCTGCATTCTTCTTCTGCCATGAGAAAATAGCCTTTCAATGAATTCACCATAACCACTTCCTCTGGCAGATATTTCCATAGTTTCAATGCTCTTACAGTAAAGAATCCCTTTCTGTGTTGGTATAGAAATTAACTTTCTATATTAAAGCATGGGTAAGCACAGAGACCTTTTCTTATGATCTGTTCACACAAATATTTATTTTTTCCTAAACTATAGAATCCTAATTGTGGTCATCTTTCTGTGTACTGTAGTCCATCCATTCCATTTATTACTTTGGTTGCCCACCTATAAACCTGCTGAAACCTGCCATCTTTCATGTACAGTGGTGCCCAAATCTGTGTTGACTGACTAGTGAGTTGCATAGTGGTAGAAGTAGTGGTAGTTCTTTCGATGTACCTATTACAGCGGATGTCTGACACTGTTTGAAACCATTCACTGTCTACTAATATCCTTTTTCCTTTAGTCCTTTTACATGTCAGTTATATCCTGTGCTTTTTCATTTAGTGTGTTTTTGTTAGTATGTATTTCCCCTTCCTAAGTACTTAATCTTTCATTTCTCAGTATCACAATTTAATGACTGCTGAAACGCCTTTTTACAGCGGTTCGCAGTAATTGAATATAGAGCAGGCTCAGTAGCTAAGCCCGCAATATATACAGATGGTTGCTGGCTGTATCTTAACTCCAATACCTGACCACACTGAACAGAAGTCAATAGCGATTGCACCATGTAGAGGGTTATCTGACCGGTTCCCCCAGGGGAATTTCAAAGGCAGTGTTAAGTTAAAAAAATATATATATATTTTCAAATGAGCTCACCACACCCCCTATACAGCTAGTGTGTCCTGCAACCAGCTCTGACTCCAGTTAAGAAGTCTCTGATTGGGATTTTATGCCAAGCCTGAACTCTCTCCAGAAGGAAAGAGAACCCATATGCAGACAGCTGTTTAGGGGTACTTGCCCCTCGTCAGTACAGAGCAGAGTTATCTGGCTTGGCTGGGTGAGAGGCCTCTGACTAGCTAAACGGGATCAGTATTTTCCTCGGGGAGAGGACGCCACTCCTGACGTGAGACGGAGATTTAAGTAGGCCATTTGCACTCCGCGGGCACCTGGGTAAAAAATAGTCAAATGAGCTCACCACACCCCCTATACAGGTAGTGTGTCCTGCAACCAGCTCCGACTCCAGTTAAGAAGTCTCAGAACTGATTGGGATTTTATGCCAAGCCAGAACTCTCTCCAGAAGGAAAGAGAACCCATCTGCAGACAGCTGTTTCATTTGAATATTCTTTACCCAGGTGCCCGCGGAGTGCAAATGGCCTACTTAAATCTCCGTCTCACGTCAGGAGTGGTGTCCTCTCCCCGAGAAAAATACTGATCCCGTGTGTATGTATGTGTGTGTGTGTGTATATATATATATATATATATATATATATATATATATATATATATTAAAATAAATAAAAAAAATGACCCCTCTTTTTCCATTTTTTTTCTTAAAAAGTAGTAAGACATAACATAATTTTAACTTTGCAGTAGATTTAATGGTATAATCAATTTATGTTTTAAAAAGTGCAAATGATCTTGCGTTAAAAAAGCCACTGTGCAACTTTGTAGATGGAAAAATACAAAAAAAAAGCTCTTTTGCCACTTCTCAGCCCAGATTGTTTGGTTGTCTTCTTTATAAATCTCTTTACACCTTAGTATTTTTGCGGTCCATGTTTATTATTGTTATTCCTCATTTATTATGCAAAGGCCCTATTAGGATAGAATACAGATTATACACTGAATGCATACATATATTTAGCAATGTGTGTCACTCTTTGTAAAGTTTCCTAAACATAGAAAAAAAGGTAAATAGCATCATGACTGTGAAATCTATGAGGTATGAATTTTCATGAGGACACCAGAGCTCCTCCGTTAGTTAGGATGGGATGTGTGTATTTACTGCAGACCACATCAATCTATTCTATTTTGAACTCTTTTCAGAGTAATTCTACAGTCCAGTGTGCAGAATCCCAGGTCAGATTTATCTGAGAGTTCATGCATTACAAAAAGGACAACCAGGTCTTCTACAGGAGGCAGCACATTGAGAGGGTAAGCCTGTACCTCTATACCCAGTATACACCGTTTGTTACAATAAAGTCTTTATCTAGACCTGGTTAATGTTCTGGTTTTTTAACTATAATCTTTATAGCACTGCTAAAGTGTAGTCACATATGTTCTGCTTTGTCAAAGAAAATAGTATGTCCCCTACGATATATACTCTTAGTAATTACCCATAAATCTAGTCGTACATGGTGGTAATTCTTGGCAAGGAGTCTCCTCAGTCAGGCATTATATAGCAAAGGACTTCCATATGTACAGCATTGTCTTGTACAGCGTGTTAGTCAGTATATATTGATATAGTGGATCTGTCAGGTCTCATATGTCATCCTATTTGAGGAGGACAGCATAGCATAGAAGACAGATGCAGATTTTAGGGAAATAGTTTTCTCTGAAAGAAACACTCATACACAGAAATGGCAGCTGTCTCTGTCACATTCACAGAAGCAGCAGAGTTGAGGACATTATAAAGCAATAATAATTAGTGCTAAAAACAGAAGCAGCATCTCTTCATAGAAGTCTATGGCCAACTGTAACTTGATCTTGCGGTGAATTTGAATATCTGTTTCCCCTCTGCCTCATGTATGGATTTTCTGTGTGAATTCAAAAGTGAGTGGCACAGGGAAGAGGAGAGAATTGTGTTAAGTGAAGTAAGGCATTTCTTCTGTCGTAAGATGTATTATACGTATAGTCCATTGATGAGCTCCTGAGAGGAATTGGGGACCTTTCTATAACCTGGATTGAATATTGGTAGCTATGTGTGAATATAGATGTTATTTTGAATCCATGCCAAGACTTCATGACAACCCATAGCTACCAGGAACTCTAACAAGAATGGTCATTGGAATCTCAGTAGCACAACCTCTGGTGTTAAGTTCGACCTCTACATAGACCTAAGTAATTCTAAAACAGAACATTCGTAAAGCTAAAGAGCATTGCCAGTAGGAGTCTAGTTGCTAGAAATATGCAGCAGTATATAAACTTCATTATTTTGGTTATAGATCTTGATCTCTCTAGTCAACCTCCTAGTGACAGCCAGAGATAACATGGCGGTAATAACAACCAATCAAGATTGTGCTTCTTTGCCTCATGCCTTTATCTCTTATCGTTCCTCTTCTAATTCCTCTTAACATTGAGCTTCTTGCTTATTTCATTACTTGTTACCATTCTTTCTACTTTCCCCACAGCGTGATTCCTGAGCGGAAGAAAAGGATTGCTTTGCACCAAATACGCTTAATGAAATTATGGTACTTTCTGGCCTCTGCTGCTCTTTGCCTGCAAAATGTGCTTGTCCATCTCTTTCAGTCTTATTAAAGCAAACTGTCTGCATCGCTTCCCACTAATCCAACATGCCTCCAACAAATCTGTGTCTTGGCAGCTTTCTAGATCTTTTGTTTGCTTCACCAGTGTGTCGGTTTGGTGTGTGTGGTTTTACTTATGTTTTTGTGTATGTGAAGTCACAGATACTTTTTGATACATTTTTATTATTTCATTTTCTTTTTTTGCGTGTTTTTATATAAACACTGGAGACTGGTTTCTTTCACTCTCATATATTCTGACTTTTTTTTTTTTTTTCCTTCTTCTTTTGACAGCCACACAGTTCCACGGACTCGGACAGTGTTGCGATAAATAAATCTGCTAGGACACAAGATTGCTTTCCTGGAAGGCCATAAAGGAGACGATGAAAGAAAAGAAAATGCAACCTCCTTCGGGCTTTTATCCCACCTTACAAAAAAAAAAATGGATCCATCTTCTGCTGTTTTTTGTTTTTTTTGTTTTGCCTTTACCAGCAGGAAGAGGAAAACCCATATTAGTGGCTTCACACGCTGTAGATTTACATTTGGTACCCAGATGGGGAGGCAGTCTTTGTGCATGCAGCAGGCTGCGAGGCATGTCCATTGTGATGGCAATCATTTCATACGAGCACTGCACTTCTATCTGTACAGCAACCTATGTGCTGAAGAACTTCCCAAAAAGAAATCATGCAGCACGTTACATTGTCTTGACGGTCAACCAATCTTGATTTTTCCTTGTTTTAAAAGGAGACTTTCCATGTACGTTTATGTATACATATATATATATATTTACCAGATGTCTAACCTAAATACGTTCTAACTCGCAATACCAAATGGTTTCTCACAACTACTGTGGAAGACAGAAGATGGCTGGGCCAGGTCTCCCTACAGGAATTCCAATTAACTGGAAACTCTTTCGTTCACGTGTAGTTTGGTAGGCCGAGCTATTCATGAAAGAATGTGCTTTTAAGAAGGGACTTCAATATGGAAGTTTTTCATTGACTTTCCTGTAGAAGTAGACATGAAAGATGTCCAAAATGAAGACAATTTTTGAGGGCTTCAAATTATGTGAAATATGTAAATATTGGAAAAAATTTATTGGATTTAATTTTACGTTGTTTCTTTTACTTTTGTGGCAAGAACCTGGCTGTGATTCAGATAAATGAGTATTAAGAATGAAATCCATCTAATGGAGTCCAATGCTTGTGTTGTCCCTTAGTATCTAATCATATGGAAATTTACAAAAGGGTCTAAATTATGTGACATGTATAGTCTTAAATAACTTTTAGAACTCACCGTCAGGCTGGAGTCACATGATGCAGATTGTTAGGGCAAAGCCAAGGGTGGATTTCGAGGAAGCAAGAAATATAAAGTAAGGGTTTGTACTTCTGCTCTATGCTTGATCCACTTCTGTTTTCTGGCTACCTAATATAGTCCCTGAGTACTCTGAAGTGATATGGGCTGTATGGACTGTATTACAGCTACATCTGAGCATCCATATTAAAGGGACAACACCAGGACAATATGAAAGCAATATTAACACTATGGAAAAATAATTGTCTTAAAGCGTACCTGTCAGATCCCACAAAAAAACTTATGTTACATGTAAATGATCCGGATGAGGTACGGAGTAATTTTTATGTCTCTCACCCATATTTCACTAAAAAAATAACATATTACAGCTGGTCAATGTCTTTTCCATCTTGTTAAAGGGAGGGGCGTGTCCTCTCTTCCATGCACTGATGACCCCCCCCCCCCCCCCCCCCCCCCCTACATAGTAACATAGTTCATAAGGTTGAAAAAAGACCAGAGTCCACCAAGTTCAACCTATAATCCTAATGAGTCCCTACTGAGTTGATCCAGAGGAAGGCAAAAACCCTCATACTAGAGGTAAAAATTTCTTCCCGACTCCAAATATGGCAGTCAGAATAAATCCCTGGATCAGCGTTCTGTCCCTATAAATCTAGTATACATAACCAGCGATGTTATTACTCTCCAAAAATGCATCCAGACCCCTTTTGAATTCTTTTACAGAGTTCCCTATGACCACCTCCTCTGGCAGAGAGTTCCATAGTCTCACTGCTCTTACAGTAAAGAACCCCCATCTGTGCTGGTGTAGAAACCTTCTTTCCTCTAGACGTAGAGGATGCCCCCTTGTTATAGATACAGTCCTGGGTATAAATAGATCTCTGTACGGTCCCCTGATATATTTATACATAGTTATTAGGTCTCCTAATAACTCTTTTTACAGGAGTGTTCTTAGCCTTCCCCTATGTGCCTACAGCTTTAGAAAAACTACTTCCAGCATGCCCAGACTTCTTTTGTCAAGGCATGCTTAAAGTTGTAGCTTTGCAACAGCTGGAGGCACATGATTGGTAAACTCTGTGTTACAGCAGTGTTGCTGCAGGCTGTGTTCCTCCTGCAGCCATGTCAATCAGCCATCTTGTATCCATGACCCTTGTGGGACTCATCAGTGTCCCAGGAGGTATGGGGACCCCTAGTGGTGGGATTTTCAAAGGCAGTTTTCTTTAATACAATGTGATTTTTTTTTAAAGTATATTAGAAAATGTATTATTGTTTTGTCAAAATCTACAACATATAAAGTTTTTATATCTGACAGTCCCCTTTAAAAGACCCTTGTATATTGATCCATTTGTTCCGTGCTTGTACTTAGAAATTGAGCTATGCGGTATGTGCAAATGTTTTTTCTGCAGTAAAATACGCTGCCCATATATCAGTCCATAAGATCTCTGGTTCAGGGACCACATTTTTACACTTTGGAAACAAAACAGGTTTACAATAAAGACTAAAGAAGAGCTAATATGAAGTTCTTTAAAGTGACTCTGACAGCGGAGGTCACCCATACTAACTTGCCGTACAGGGTAATAGTGTAAGTGATGCTGATCACAGCATTGGTTTTCTTTTTTGCATATGTCGCGCTGCTTAGGAGATATGGTAAAAATAGGAATATGCAGATGAGTATGTTTGTTGCACTGGGGCGATTCCCAAGCCCCTAAGATCTCACAGCACATAGGATGCTACTACTAAGGGGGTTTATGGATGTTTATTAAGGGGTGTTCTTACTGAACCTGCTGGCGAGCATAGTGCTTCAGACATACTCATTCCTATAGAACTCCATTCACCATAACACCTAACACTGATGTAGGGGAAAAACCTGCACTATTACCCAATACCAGCAGGTTAGTATGGGTGACCCCTTAAGTAAAGGATATTATGTACAATAATTGGATAGTTTGGGATATTATCTATTATTAATTTAGAATGCATACATTGCCTAATTCTAACAACTATTCTCCCACTGGTTTACAATACGGTTACTTTGGAACATCTGAAATTCAGATAAAATCTGGAAGATGTTCCATTTCAGTCATTTTTTATATGGCATAAGACAACTGGAATGGAACTTCTTCCCAATTTTATCAGAATTTCTAATGTCTAATTTGAACAGATTATTGCTGCTCATTTAAAGTGTTGTACAGGATTGGAAAAGATGGCTGTTTACTAAGGTTATGTTCACAATAGCGTTTGGAGCGATGTTCTCTGATTCTGTAATAATGATTGGACCTTGGAGGAGAAGAAAAATCCTGCCAGTCGTTTTTTTTTTCTCCGCTAAAATCCTGACAAATAACAGACCTATAATGGAGTCCTGACTAACCCTATTCAAAGTGAACGGGACCTTTCAGGATTTGCTGGTGTCCAATGTCTCTCCCTCTGTCTAGCCCCGTTTTAGGCATGTGTATCGGAGCTCCACAGCACTGATGTGAACATAGCCTTACAAGAACAGCGCCACACCTGTCTATTGGTTGTGTCCAGTATTGCAGGTCCACTTTATTCAAGGGAATAATAAAGAGCTGCACTGCAACACACAGCTTATTTTTCCACAGGTTATGTTCTCCTAATCTGATGTCTTCAGCCTCCCTGACATTTATGTTTTAGTGAAATATGTTAGATGAAAAACAAAAAAATGATGACTGGGAATTATGTACTTTGTCAATAGAATGTACAGCGTTAGACCTACAGAATTCATTGACGAGTGTAAGTTTTACTCCCAGCTGTCACTTAATGTACACATTTTCAAGGGGAATAACAGAGGAACAGCACAATCCAGAGATTTAAAAAAAATTGCTCCAAAATTATTTTAATTTTGACATATCAGAGATGTAACAAACAGTATGTCTAATAAATCTATATTATATATAATATTTCATGATTTCATTTGTGTAAGCTGTTTTGGATCAGTTCTACCTGACATCATAGTTATATAGGAGTCAGCTTGGTTTCGGCATTTTAGCCTTGGGGAATATAAAAAAACTCGATCTGGCTGGAGGTGTACAAATGTGTTTTGGTTATTTTAGTTTTTTACCTTTTGTGTGTGAGATGAAATACATTTCCAGCATATGCTTTGACCTGTGTAAGATATGTTTTATCTGAAATCCGCCAAAAATAGTTTGTGTTGTGATGCCACCATATTAAAGGGGTATTCCAGGCAAAAACTTTTTTTTATATATCAACTGGCTCCGGAAAGTTAAACAGATTTGTAAATTCGGGTAGAAAAACAGACATGGTGCACATCTACAATCTTGTATAATGATCTGATTGCTTCTCAGCATAATATCAAAAACTAACAGGTTGTTAGTATACATTTTTGATCAAAAAGTACAAGCCCACTCGCCACGTCAAGGCCACCTATTCAGAGTGGGTCCCTAACGTCCCTAGCATAAAATGGCGTAGCACCCGGCGGCGACCACCACCGCCGCGACACCAATGCCCACAGGGGGGAACGACCCACTGGCAGAGCGGCCCCAATGCCACTCAAACCAGTCTATGGGCCGCACCTCCCCGCAGACACGGCGCCACTGCAGCAACGGACACCGCACAGCACCACACCAGTGTGAACAAGGTGTAATGGCTCACTTACCATGCTCTCCCAGTCAGACTGTGAGGCTGCCAGGAAAGAGGGCCGCTCTGGGGCCGCTATGCCGGTGGGTCGTTCCCCGCTGTGGGCATTGGTGTCGTGGCGGTGGTGGTCGCCGCCCGGTGCTGCGCCATTTTATGCTAGGGACGTTAGGGACCCACTCTAAATAGGTGGCCTTGACGTGGCGAGTGGGCTTGTACTTTTTGATCAAAAATGTATACTAACAACCTGTTAGTTTTTGATATTATGCTGAGAAGCAATCAGATCATTATACAAGATTGTAGATGTGCGACCATGTCTGTTTCTTCTACCTGAATTCACACTGTGATTTCTATCCCCTCTTTTTTTTGTTTGAACATGTGCTGCACTCTTCCCCACCCCCTCAGCCCAACCCTATATTAGTAGTAGTTAGCTACACAAGGGCCATTTCTTTCCTAGCTGCCTCCCAGTCTGACTGGGAGAGCATGGTAAGTGTGCTGTTACACCTTGTTCACACTGGTGTGGTGCCGTGCGGTGTCCGTTACTGCCGTGGCTCCGTGTCTGCGGGGGGGTGCGGCCCATAGACTGGTTTGGGTGGCATTGGGGCCGCTCTGCCGGTGGGTCGTTCCCCCCTGTGGGCATTGGTGTCGCGGCGGTGGTGGTCGCCGCCCGGTGCTGCGCCATTTTATGCTAGGGACATTAGGGACCCACTCTAAATAGGTGGCCTTGACGTGGCGAGTGGGCTTGTACTTTTTGATCAAAAATGTATACTAACAACCTGTTAGTTTTTGATATTATGCTGAGAAGCAATCAGATCATTATACAAGATTGTAGATGTGCACCGTGTCTGTTTTTCTACCTGAATTCACAGATTTGTAAATTACTTCTATTAAAAAATCTTAATCCTTCCAATAGTTATTAGCTTCTGAAGTTTTCTGTCTAACTGCTCAATGATGATGTCACGTCCCGGGAGCTGTGCATGATGGGAGAATATCCCCATAGGAGCTGCACAGCTCCTGGGACGTGAATCATCAGAGAGCAGTTAGACAGAAAGCAGCAACTCAACTTCAGAAACTAATAACTATTGGAAGGATTAAGATTTTTTAATAGAAGTAATTTACAAATCTGTTTAACTTTCCGGAGCCAGTTGATATATAAAAACAAGTTTTTGCCTGGAATACCCCTTTAAGATGAGATGACTGCTTGTAGTTTTCATCAGAGTTTATGACCCCAGATTATCTAGGGCTGTATTACTATGACCACATAACATGCTTTTAATAAGTGTTACTAGAAATGTGCCACATAGCTCTACAGCACAATGAAACTGCCCTATGTAACTTTATGATGTATAAATCATGTCAGCACAAGCCCTCAGATGCCTTTTACTTGCCACAAGCATCAATAATAAATTCATTACATCAGTTTTAGAACCAAACTCTCTAAACCAGCATTCTTCAACCTGTGGCTGTCCAGCCATTGCACAGCTACAACTCCCAGCATGCCTGGCATACACAATTCCTCAGTATAGGCCTTCCGTGTTGGATCTGCAAGGGTCAGACTTCCAGCACCCCACAACTCAGCAATTTAAAAGGGCAACAACCAGTAGTTGGATGTCTGTAGAGGCTATATTGTAAGGATGGAGAACACCTTGCTTTCCACACTGTTTTTTTTTTTTCTGGTGTTTTTAAGCCAAAGTCAGAAGTGGATCCATAAGGGAGGAGAAGTATAAGTCCTTCCTTTATATGTCCTATTCCTTTTGAATACACTTCTGGCTTTGGCTCATAAATTGCAGTGAGTTTAAAAAAAAAAACAACCTGTGTGGAAATCCCTATAGGGGATAAGATGTGTGATCGCTGCGGAGCCTGCTGATGGGACCCCAGCGATCTCCGTGCAGCACCCGCATTCTATCCGGGACTGCGTATCCTGTCTCGGAAAGCTTTTTCTTTCTGGGACTGGAGACCTAACACCACAACCCCTCTATTCATGTCTATGGGAGGGTGCGTCACAGCCATCACGGCCCTTCCCATAGGACCATGGCGTGGCTTCACAAGGGGGCTTGGTCTCTAGTCTCGGAAAGAAGGCTTTCTGAGACTGGAGACGCAGCCTGGATAGAATGTGGGTGCTATCGCAGTGGCGGGCCCCCTGCTATCAGACATCTTATCCCCTATCTTTTGGATAGGGGATAAGATGTCTTTGGCCGGAGTACCCCTTTAATAGAATATGCCAGTGGTCTCCAAATTGGACCCCAACATCTGGAGGTCCATGGTTTGGAGACCACTGGTATATATCTCTGAAATGTCATCAATGCTGGTGGAGAATTAGCCAAATTGGTCTTCTCAGGCAGCTTTTTTTTTTTTTATTTTTTTTTTATATTAGGGCTAAAGCATTCTATACAAGCGAGGTAGGTAAAGAGGTTGAGTCTTGGCCTGAGCATTCATGGAATAAACTGCTGCTTTTGCTTAGTCTCCCTCTACACCCCTGACCCTTTGCTAACTACAGCATGAGGCACCATATTATAAGTATCTACCTGGTGCCCTATAACAACATCTACCTGGTGCCCTATAACAAGTATCTACCTGGTGAAAAAGTGGAGGGGGTCCAGCTCCTGGGTGGAGGTATCCAGTAAAACTTAACCTTTAATGGCAACTAATTAAAACATGGAAAATCGCCACAAGGTGGCAAGTGACATGTCACTTAAAAACAAAGGGGGGGTGAAACGCCGACGCGTTTCGAGCAGTTGCTCTTAGTCATGCCATGACTAAGAGCAACTGCTCGAAACGCGTCGGCGTTTCACCCCCCCTTTGTTTTTAAGTGACATGTCACTTGCCACCTTGTGGCGATTTTCCATGTTTTAATTAGTTGCCATTAAAGGTTAAGTTTTACTGGATACCTCCACCCAGGAGCTGGACCCCCTCCACTTCTTTTTCTCAGTTCCAGTTCCAGTTTATTTTCATCTTGATTGTTGCCTTAATTGTATATGTGCGCACAGCTGTCTGGAACCTTCATTCTAAAGAGATTCTGCAGCAGACAATAAATGTCATTGTCCATCATCGCCCCCTTCCACATCATTGCTGAATATCTGGTTGCTGGTGGGTACAAAGGGTCTGGAGAAGAGGCATTTGATTTATTGCGGACTAGAAAAGGCTATTGCATAAGGTATATTATCAACTTAATTTAATGCTAAAAAAAAAAAAAAAAAAAAAAAAGGGCTTCATTAATATACATAAAGTGGATGGGCACTATAACCTGGCAATACATAAGGCCATCTAGTGCAGTCTGTTGTCTTGCAACATTGATCCAGAGGAAGGCAAAACAAACCCCATGAGGTGGAAGTCAATTTCTCTAAAAATCCTTCTAGACTTACATTGTTTAAATGTAGATTTGCAAATAAAGCTATAAATAGATCACTCACCGGCATGCCTGGAAAATGGGGGTGAACGTTCCTAGATGCTGGAATGTAGTTAGCCTTGTGTCCTAGCGCCTGAAATGTCATGGCTATATTTTCCCAGTGTTTTATTTTTATGTTAAGACAACTGGACAATTTTGTCAAGAGACATTTCTGATAGAAGCGTAGACTTTACAGCAGAAGAATTGTCGAGTACATACCCCCACAATACCAAAAATTTATACTTTACTAAACGGTTCTATTTTTTCATGTAAACTATATAAGATAGAGATAGGTATAAGGCTATCCTTCATATAAGATAGGGATAAGCATAAGGCTATCCTTCATATAAGATAAGGATAGGTATAAGGCTATCCTTCATATAAGATAGGGATAGGTATAAGGCTATCCTTCATATAAGATAGAGATAGGTATAAGGCTATCCTTCATATAAGATAGGGATAAGCATAAGGCTATCCTTCATATAAGATAGGGATAGGTATAAGGCTATCCTTCATATAAGATATATAAAGGATAGCCTTATACCTATCCCTATCTTATATGAAGGATAGCCTTATGCTTATCCCTATCTTATATGAAGGATAGCCTTATACCTATCTCTATCTTATATGAAGGATAGCCTTATACCTATCTCTATCTTATATGAAGGATAGCCTTATACCTATCTCTATCTTATATGAAGGATCGCCTTATACCTATCTCTATCTTATATGAAGGATAGCCTTATACCTATCTCTATCTTATATGAAGGATAGCCTTATGCTTATCCCTATCTTATATGAAGGATAGCCTTATGCTTATCCCTATCTTATATGAAGGATAGCCTTATGCTTATCCCTATCTTATATGAAGGATAGCCTTATGCTTATCCCTATCTTATATGAAGGATAGCCTTATACCTATCTCTATCTTATATGAAGGATAGCCTTATACCTATCTCTATCTTATATGAAGGATAGCCTTATACCTATCTCTATCTTATATGAAGGATCGCCTTATACCTATCTCTATCTTATATGAAGGATAGCCTTATACCTATCTCTATCTTATATGAAGGATAGCCTTATGCTTATCCCTATCTTATATGAAGGATAGCCTTATGCTTATCCCTATCTTATATGAAGGATAGCCTTATACCTATCTCTATCTTATATGAAGGATAGCCTTATGCCTATCCCTATCTTATATGAAGGATAGCCTTATGCTTATCCCTATCTTATATGAAGGATAGCCTTATGCTTATCCCTATCTTATATGAAGGATAGCCTTATACCTATCTCTATCTTATATGAAGGATAGCCTTATGCTTATCCCTATCTTATATGAAGGATAGCCTTATGCTTATCCCTATCTTATATGAAGGATAGCCTTATGCTTATCCCTATCTTATATGAAGGATAGCCTTATGCTTATCCCTATCTTATATGAAGGATAGCCTTATGCTTATCCCTATCTTATATGAAGGATAGCCTTATGCTTATCCCTATCTTATATGAAGGATAGCCTTATGCTTATCCCTATCTTATATGAAGGATAGCCTTATGCTTATCCCTATCTTATATGAAGGATAGCCTTATACCTATCTCTATCTTATATGAAGGATAGCCTTATGCTTATCCCTATCTTATATGAAGGATAGCCTTATGCTTATCCCTATCTTATATGAAGGATAGCCTTATGCTTATCCCTATCTTATATGAAGGATAGCCTTATACCTATCTCTATCTTATATGAAGGATAGCCTTATGCTTATCCCATGCATGTTTAAACTCCACTGTATTTGCAGCGACCACTTCTGCAGGAAGGCTATTCCATGCATCCACTACTCTCTCAGTAAAGTAATACTTCCTGATGCCACCTTTGCCAATTTAATATAAAACTGTCGCCTTGTCAGTTATTCTTCTGTTAAATAACATTATAGCTAGAGAATCACTCAGATTATGTAAAAGCTGCCCATGTTAGGCTATGTTCATATATACATTTTCTTCTACTTTGCACTTGATCCAAATTGAGGGAAAAACTGAGAAATTTCAGATCAATTTACATTTGTCCTCATGATGAGAACAGAGACTCGAGTATGCCGCCATATGCTGTATGTACAAATATATTCTCCCTTAGAAACATTGCTCCTACCTTACAATATATAGCATCTGATAGAGCATGGCACCACTTTTATTTGTGGATTTATATGTATGCAACACAAACCTGCCCATTGTCAATGGTTTGATGTCAACAGAAATTAAGTTTTATGTATTTTATTGCAAAACACATAAGAAGCAGCAGTGAACTTAAACTTGTGTGAGCACTAGAGATGAGCGAACTTACAGTAAATTCGATTCGTCACGAACTTCTCGGCTCGGCAGTTGATGACTTTTCCTGCATAAATTAGTTCAGCCTTCAGGTGCTCCGGTGGGCTGGAAAAGGTGGATACAGTCCTAGGAAAGAGTCTCTATGTATCCTCCTTTTCCAGCCCACGGGAGCACCTGAAAGCTGAACTAATTTATGCAGGATAAGTCATCAACTGCCGAGCCGAGAAGTTTGTGACGAATCGAATTTACTGTAAGTTCGCTCATCTCTAGTGAGCACTCCAAAATAGAGAAGACTGTCTTGAAATAAATGAGAATTGACCATGGCATCTTTTCCTGTATTCCTTCCTTATCGCTGAGATCCTGTCAGTGTCTGCGCCTTTTTTATGTTAATTCAGAATGTTGAACCCACTGTGTAAGCATCTTGATTTTTAGTAAATAGTAGATTTGTAATTAATATATATATATTTATAATTTTTTTTTTTTTTATGAAACTAAGTTACTGAGAGGATGATATTTTGCTGAGGGTATTTTTATTGTAGAAATAATGATCTGTTGCAATGTTCACGGTTTCTTATGCTATGTGTTGTATATAAACCCTGCTTCACTTTAGTGTTTTTATACAATCCCTCAAGAATTTGTAAATATATAATTCAGTTAAATAAACTAATCCATCATTTCTACCCAGAATTGATATTGCATATCATTTACAGTGGTCCCTCAAGTTACAATATTAATTGGTTCTGGGACGATCATTGTATGTTGAAACCAGAACTCTATGGAAACCTGGTAATTGGTTCTGAAGATCCCAAAATGTCATCCAAAAATAGGAAAAAGTGAGGAATAAAGAGAAATAAGTAGATAACTAATACAGATAAAGCAATTCCTTACATATAAAAGTAAGAAAGATCTGCTGGGAGCTGTAATCACTGTCTGTGTAAGTGTTTCCCAAGCATGGAGCCCCCATCTGTTGCAAAACTACAACTCCCAGCATGCCCGGACAGCCTTCGGCTGTCCGGGCATGCTGGGAGTTGTAGTTTTGCAACAGCTGGGGGCACCCTGCTTGGTAAACACTGGTCTATGTAGAGGACAGGAGCTTCTTCAGGGTCCTGTACAGTACACAGTGTCCTAAAAAATTAACATGGAGCTGGGCACACCTGGTGTCCAGAGGAGCAGGTAACCCTGGTACAGGTAAAGTGTACAGAACATGTAATACCTTCCTGTACTGTAGGGGGCGCTACTAGACATCAGTCAGTGCATACGCTTCAGTAATACAGGGGTTTTACCAGTGAATGCCTATTCTGATTGGTCGTTTCTTCCGGCCATTGACACATTTCACAGATCTGGACTGTCCGTAGCATTGTATGTTGAGTCTGGTTTCAACTTACACTGGTCCAGAAAAGACCATTGTATGTTGAAACTATTGTATGTTGAGGCCATTGTAAGTTGAGGGATCACTGTATATTGGTTGGTCCTATTCACTATACCGTTTTTTTGCTGTTAAATATTAGCTAATCTAGCCAGGAGTCACAGAATTCCGAATTATATTACTAAAACAAAAGACTCACAGGGCAATCTGGTAGATGACCTAATAAAGGGGTGAAAATAAAAATCTGCCATAAGCTACTTCATCAGAAATGTACATGGGCTACACTCTTTACTGAAAAAAAATATATATATAGGGGATAGATTTAACCAAAACCTGTGTAGGGGGAGAGTGCTGCAGTTAGGCGCTCAGTGCAGATTGTCTTGTTAGAGGAGATCCCAGCAGGCCGCATGTTGAACACCCTTGACCGAATACATGTTAATCTTTAATATGTTTGCCAGCTGATCACGGAGGTTTTGACAAGTTTTGACGGCCACACTGCCCTGGTTAAAAGGGCATGTGAAAAAGAGACACCTGAGTGATCATGTGTGGTGCTGCTAACCTAATACTGAGACACGTAATAAACAAGCTCCGATTGGTGCTTGTCGACCTGTACAATACAGCTCAAAGAGCAGCACCTATGTAACAAGGTAACCAGTACATTACACAGCTGGAGGGAAGCAGATTCAGGATTTTAGTAGGGCCCAGAAACCCAGGACATTTAGACGTCGAATTCTTCAAAGAATGTATTTAACCTCCTAAGGACCCATGACGTATGCGTACGTCATGAGTCCCGGTCCTGCGATATAACGCGGGGTCACACGGTGACCCCGCATCATATCGCGGCGGGCCCAGCGTCATAGTGAAGCCGGGACCCGCCTCTAATAGCGTGCGGCACTGATCGCTGTGCCGCGCGCTATTAACCCTTTAGCCGCGCGCTCAAAGCTGAGCCACGCGGCTAAAAACTAAAGTAAAACTGCCCGGCTAGCTCAGGGAGCTGTTCGGGATCGCCGCGGTATAATCACGGCATCCCGAACAGCTGTAGCACAGGAGGAGGTCTTCTTACCTTCCTTCTTGCAGTCCGATCGCCGAATGAATGCTTCAAGCCTGAGATCCAGGCTTGAGCATTCAATCGCCGAAAACACTGATTGATCCATTCCTATGGAGATGGATCAATCAGTGTAAAAGATCAGTTAATGCAATGTTATAGCCCCCTATAGGAGCTATAATATTGCATAAGAAAAGTGTAAAAAAATCATTAACCCTTTCAATTATCCCTTCCCCTAATAAAAGTTTTGAATCACCCGGCATTTCCAAAAATAAAAAAAACATTATGTAAATAATAATAAAAATAAACATATATGGTATCGCCGCGTGCGGAAATGTCCGAATTATAAAAATATACCGCTTTTTAAACCACTCTTTCAATGGCGTACGCGCAAAAAAAATTCCAAAGTCCAAAATAGCGCATTTTTTATCACTTTTTTTACCACAAAAAAGTGAATAAAAAGTGATCAAAAAGTCTGATCAGAACAAAAATGGTACCGCTAAAAACTTCAGATGACGGCGCAAAAAATTAGTCTTCAAAGCGCCCTGAACACAGAAAAATAAAAAAGTTATAGGGGTCAAAAGATTACCATTTTAAACGTATAAATTTTCCTGCATGTATTCATGATTTTTTTCGGAAGTGATACAAATTCCAACCTATACAAGTAGAGTATCATTTTAACCGTATGGACCTACAGAATAAAGATAAGGTATCATTTTTGACAAAAAATGTACTGCGTAAAAACAGAAGCCCCCAAAACTTACAAAATAGTGTTTTTTCATAAATTTTGTCGCACATTGATTTTTTTTTCCCATTTCACCGTAGATTTTTGGATAAAATGACTAATGTCATTAAAAAGTAGAATTAGTGACGCAAAAATTAAGCCATTATATATAATTTTAGGTGAAAATTTTTAAGAGTTATGATTTTTTAAAGTTAAGGAGGAAAAATTGAAAATGAAAAAACGGAAAAAGCCCGGGTCCTTAAGGGGTTAAAGGAAAGCCATGCTTAATCACCAGGAGAGAAATGTGGTGGTTTCTTGCACCTCTTCTCTGCATATTGCTTCATATGTGAGAAATACTATTGGAGGGAGGATTTTGTCCATTGCCAGATCCTCATGAAGTTCCTGTAGAAGGATATACAGTGGGGCAAAAAAGTATTTAGTCAGCCACCAATTGTGTTTATGGCAGTACATGTTCGGGCCCGTCTGAAGTTTGCTAGAGAGCATTTGGATGATCCAGAAGAGTATTGGGAGAATGTCATATGGTCAGATGAAACCAAAGTAGAACTTTTTGGTAAAAACTCAACTCATTGGCCCTCATTTACTTAGAAAATCGGGTTGTAAGTCTATCTTGCTTTCTTACCCGACTGCTTTTTTCCCCTGGTATTTATTATTATGTCGCATCCTGTTTGTCGCACGTGGGTTTTGTTGGTTTTGGTTTCCAACTCCTCTGAGTTGTCGGGAAAAAATCCACAACAATTCAACAAATTCGGGTTGGAAACCTTTATAAATACGTGGGAAAGCTCAGACATGTCGGGTTACGCCCCTTTTTAGGGTTTGGGAGAATCCACATCGGGTCCGTCGGGAAAAAAATGTTACATCGTGTCGCAGACTGGCGCACGATGTCTGCGACATGGCGCAGACAAAGATGCGCCAAAAAAATCCGACAAAAGAAGTCTGGTTTAGAATAGTAAATGAGGGCCATTGTGTTTGGAGGAGAAAGTTTGCTGAGTTGACTCCAAAGAACACCATACCTACTGTTAAGCATGGGGTTGGAAATAGAGATGAGCAAAGTTACAGGGATTTGATTGGTCACTAACCTCGCAGCTCAGCGTTTGCTGACTTTAGCCTGCATAAATGAGTTCAGCTTTCAGGTGCTCCTGTGGGCTGGAGACTCTCTCCTACGACTGTATCCACCTTTTCTAGCCCACCGGAGCACCTGAAAGCTGAACTAATTTATGCAGTCTAAAGTCAGCAACTGCCGAGCCGAAAAGTTTGTGACGAATCGAATTACTGTAACTTTGCTCATCTCTAGTTGAAAACATCATGGTTTGGGACAGTTTTTCTGCTAAGGGACCAGGACGACTGTTCTGTGTAAAGGAAAGAATGAAAGGGGCCATGTATCGTGAGATTTTTAGTGAAAACCTTCCATCAGCAAGGGCATTGAAGATGAAACGTGGCTGGGTCTTTCAGCATGACAATGATCTCAAACTCACTGCCCAGGCAACTAAGTAGTGGCTTTGTAAGAAGCATTTGAAGGTCCTGGAGTGGCCTAGCCAGTCTTCAGATCTCAACCCCATAGAAAACCTTTGGAAGGAGTTGAAAGTCCATGTTGCCCAGCGACAGCCCCAAAACATCACTGCTCTAGAGGAGATCTGTAGGGAGGAATGGGCCAAAATACCAACAACAGTGTGTGAAAACCTTGTGTAGACTTACAGAAAACATTTGACCTCTGTCATTGCCAACAAAGGGTATATAACAAAGTATTGAGAAGAACTTTTCTATTGACCAAATACTTCTTTTCTACCACAATTTGCAAATAAATTCTTTTAAAATCAGACAATGGGATGTTATGTATTTTTTTTCTCACTTTTTTGTTTCTCATATGGTTTTGGCCATAGCCTGGGTGTTCCAAGTTTTTCAGTGTATTTGTCAGCATGGTTATTACACAAAAAGTATCCCAGGGAAGTTGTACCCAATTGTCAGGTTGTGGGGAAAGAGAGTGGTGTAAGTTGTTTTCCAGATTTGCCCAATGGACTGGGGGTGATGGCAGGAATTTATCAAAGGATTCACCTGCGTTTTTGGATTGAAAAAGTGGGTTAATTTGTTGCAGGATTTGTCTATGTTTAAAATTTGCAACATTTCCTGTGACTTTTGGTTTACACAAGAAATCAAGTTGTGTTGTTATACACAGATTTCTAGACTTGTCCTACCAAACTGCATGTAGTCAGCATTGTACAGCAGCACTGTGTGAGACTACAGAAACTGGGGGACCCTACAGTGCCTATTGTCAAGGGAGAAAGATGGGGAAACAGTCTGTGCCTGATTACATCATGTGTAGTGCCAGGAAAAAACTAGGGCTATCTATCTATTTCCTATCTATCAATCTAGCCCATATCTATCTCCATTTATCTATTTTAGGTTGACATGTGAGTGGGGAGCAGGGTCCCACTCTAAAAAATTACATAGCTGCAGTGTGGGCATCATACTAATAACCATTTATCCTTTACCCTGTGCCAGTGTTAAAAAATATATATATATATTACATTTGTAAAAAAAAAGTTGCACAGTAAAAGCGCAAACGGGTTAAAATGTTGCAGAGAAGACACCATACAAACTTGTGTAATGAAGTAAAAACCATATTGATCACATGCCTGCACCATTTAATACATTTGGTGTATGTTCATATTTTCCGACACAAATTAATAGTATTAAAAAAAAAAGTTCACCTCCACAAACCTTGATCAATTCAGATCACGGCGCAAAAAATGAGCCCTCATACCGCCCCATACAAGGAAAAATAAAAAAGTTATAGGGGTCAGAAGATGACAATTTTAAACGTATAAATTTTCCTGCATGTGGTTATGATTTTTTCCAGAAGTACAATAAAATCAAACCTATATAAGTAGGATATCATTTTAATCGTATGGACCTACAGAATAAAGATAAGGTGTCATTTTTACCAAAAAATTTACTATGTAGAAACGGAAGCCCCCAAAAGTTACAAAATTGCGTTTTTTTTTTCAATTTTGTCTCACAATGATTTTTTTTTCCGTTTCACCGTAGATTTTTGGTCACAATGACTGATGTCATTACAAAGTAGAATTGGTGGTGCAAAAAATAAGCCATAATATGGATTTTTAGGTGCAAAATTAAAAGAGATATGATTTTTAAAAGGCAAGGAGCAAAAAACGAAAAAGCAAAAACGGAAAAACCCCCGGTCCTTAAAGGGGTACTCCAGTGAAAACCTTTTTTCTTTTAAATCAACTGGTGGCAGAAAGTTAAACATATTTGTAAATTACTTCTATTAAAAAATCTTAATCCTTCCTGTACTTATTAGCTGCTGAATACTACAGAGGAATTTATTTTCTTTTTGGAATGCTCTCTGATGACATCACGAGCACAGTTCTCTCTGCTGATGTCATTATAATAATAATAACGCTTAGTGGGATTTGAACCCAAGTCCCTAGCACTGCAAGGCAGCAGTGCTAACCACTGAGCCACCATGCTGCCCTTAGCATACATCTGCTATGCATGGTTGCTAAAATGGACAGAGATGTCAGCGGAGAGCACTGTGCTCGTGATGTCATCAGTGTTCCAAAAAGAAAGGAATTTCCTCTGTAGCATTCAGCAGCTAATAAGTACTGGAAGGATTAAGATTTCTTAATAGAAGTAATTTACAAATATGTTTAACTTTCTGCCACCAGTTGATTTACAAGAAAAAAGGTTTTCACCGGAGTACCCCTTTAAGGGGTTAAGGACTCAAATCTGACCTGTGTCACTATATGCATTAATAACTGAGATGCTTTTACTTATCATTCTGAGATAATTTTTTTCGTGACATTCTACTTTGTTAGTGGTACATTTTCGTCAATACTTGCATCATTTCTTTGTGAAAAATTCTGTAATTTCATGAAAATTTTTAAAACTTAGCATTTTGAAACTCTCTGCTTGTAAGGAAAATGGACATGACAAATAAATGATATATTGATTCACATATATAATGTGTACTTTTATGTTTTTTAACTTTTTGAATCCATTAGAGGGCTTTAAAGGGGTTCTCCGGTGCTTAGACATCTTATCCCCTATCCAAAGGATAGTGTAAAAAAGTTGGGGGCCATGTGTGTTTACAAAGCTCCTATGGTGCCAGAAGGGCAGAACCCCCCACATGTGACACTACACCCCTCAAGGAACGTAACAAGGGTTACAGGTGCCGTAAAAATGAAAAAAAAATAGTTGTTTTCACTAAAATGCTGGTGTTACCCCGAATTTTTCATTTTTTCCAAATAGCTGCTAGCACTGTTCCTCCGCTCTGCCCAGACTACCATGGGTGGGCAGAGCGGGGGAACGGAACTTTAACCCCCCTGCCCCCCAATCTGCGATTGGTTGGTCGCTCCTGACCAGCCAATTTCAGGGATAGGAGGCCACCCCACTCCTATCTTAAAGGGTGATTAGTGCTGTCTTGGACAGCACCAATCACCCTTATTTTTCAGGTCACCAGAAACCCGATTGGCCCAGAAAAAACGTGATGCGCTGGTCAGAATTGACCGGCTAATCACATAGGTCACCATTATGTGGGGGTATCAGGTATGCCCTGTGTTCTTAAGTACCAGAACGCAAGTGCACCCTGCGGTCTGGAGGGGTTATAAACTGGTGTGTCCAGCGGGAGATATAATAACAATTCACTGATCAGCAATCAGCGCAGTCTGCACACAGGGTACAGTATGGCCACACAGCGTAGAACAGTCGCTGGTGGCACAGACTGCATACGCTCCCCAAAAAGTGCAAAAAAAAACCTGCACCACAACAAACAGTAAACGTAAAAAGCACTACACTACACATTGAAATAAAGTGAAAACACTACATTCACACACGTACACCCCCCACCTCATAAAATATAAATACCCCAAAGGTGTTTCGGTGGAGGAGGTATACACCATCAACTTGCCTCCGACATAAAGACTGCCAATGAGGGAGAGGGGAAAGAACCCACATTTCTTTCTCCTCCCCAATCATCATCATCCAGTGATGATGAGCCCCCTAGAAGGCGGTGCCACAGAACAATGCCAGTAGAGGTCCCCCATACTACTGACTGTCCCCTTTACAATTCCCCCTGTCACTCCATATAGGTGACCCCGCCTGGACCCCAGTCCAGACGGTTATAAGACACCGATTCCTTGGTTTGTTGGTCGCCCAGGAATCCAAATTTACCCCACAGTCCTCACTGAAATGGACTGAAAACACTTGGATGTCATCCCGAGGGGTATCTTCTCTTCTATTATTATTTTGACGTTTGGGAAACCAGGGTCTGGACGGCCAGACAAGATACACTAGGTCTATTTATATTTAAAAAAAACACAAAAAAAAAAGGGTTCCTTTTCTATATTTCGTAATGTCTGGGCCATTGTGTGTGACGCAAACAAGTTTAACTCCCTTATCGAGAATTTCTGGGCTGTAAAGTTCACTGTAGCTAGGGTTAATTTTACCTGGATATGAAGTCTCCTATGATGTTAAAGGGGTTATCCAGGAAAAAACTTTTTTTTATATATCAACTGGCTCCAGAAAGAAACAGATTTGTAACTTACTTCTATTAAAAAATCTTAACTTCAGAAGCTCATAAGTACTGAAAGGATTAATATTTTTTAATAGAAGTAATTTACAAATCTGTTTAACTTTCTGGAGCCAGTTGATATATAAAAATAAGTTTTTTCCTGGATATCCCCTTTAATATGCCTGGGTATAAACCGGGTTCTGAGATCCATCTTGTTCTCTAATATCCGTGCCCAAACTTCTAGGGCTTCTAAGCACAGCTTCTTGGAATTTCTCACCAATCCTGTTTACATAAGCTACTGCCATCTTGCTGTCCACCAGAATAAATGTGCGGTGTTGTGAGCCTTGGACTAGAATTTTCTTTCTTCCTCTGACCAGGTACGTCTTAATGCGTATGGTATGGAAAAGGCCCCCCAACCTGTTAGTGATGAATTTGTCGTAATGGTAGGAAGGGGTCTGATTGGACAATGAAGAGGATTCGGTGACAACTCTTCTGTAAAGTCTATAGGAAGAGTTATGATTTTGTTCCACTTTTTCTGGAAAGAGTAGGAGTGGTTTTGAACCTCAGTTGCAATGCTACAATTTTCCAGATAAAGTTTGAAAGTGCCCATTTAAGAGCACTAGCAGATTCAAAAACTTTTGTAAATGTTGTACATCCAGGCAAAATATTAACCTTTCTAATATACTTCATAAAAACATTTTATTTCCTTTTTATAGAAATCATGGCTTATAAGAAGAAGAAAAAAAACACACACACACCTGGGGATCCCTATACTTTCCAGATCATGGGGGGGATTTATCATTGTAGGTGTTAGTGATGCATTTTTTTTGTGTGACGGTAATGTGTAGGATCAACAAATTTATTAAATGGGTGCAGGGCATTTGATTAATTTTGTAGAAATACACATTTTCTGACATTTCACTCTTCACATGCACCAAAAAGCTAAGCTAATTCTGGGCTGGTGTAGTTTAGAGACTTTTTAATGGTTTTGCACCTTTTCACAAAAAGTCTTAGTTGATAAATTAATTACCACTGCATAAGATTAACTTTAACAGCTGGTCTATACACACTTATAAAAAATAAAAAAAAGCGTAAACCAAAAAGGTGCAAAAAAAATAGCCTAAGACGCAGCGCTGTGCCAAATGTTAGACAAATCTACACACAAATACAGCTCTAAAGACAATGATAAATGCCCCCATGATCCTGTCCGGCTGCAGCATCATCTTTGTCCAAGCTGAAGCATATGCTTGGACAAAGTCCAGTTGGTGAGGGCAGGACTAGCACTCCTCTAAATGGAAACCCCAAAACACAAGAATGAGGTTCAAGTGAAGAACAGATTTTGGTTTTTCGATGTGAAACCAGTCTTCTCTAGAAGAGATGTATCTCTTAGCTGTAATAATGTCCTGATAGCATATTTAGGTGACATCTTTGTGTACTATGCACATCAGGCCCTTTGATCTTAAATAAGTGATCACCCATTTTAATATCCTCGTAAAGGCATAAGGTGCTACGGAAAGGCCAAATACCATGATGTTCCAATGGTACAGATGACCTTTCCACCAGAATTGGAGCAGAACTTTTTTTTCTAGTGAGGACTTTGAGCCACCATCAAATCGACAAACTTTTGCAGCCCAGCACCCCGATGCTTTCTTGTGCACATGGCAGAATTTCCGTAGCAGATGTTTTAGGCCTCAAATGTGCATGGCGCTCTCTCACTTCAGAGCCCTGTCGTATTTTAAGACAACAGTTTAGGTCCACATATGGTGTATTGCTGTAGTTGGGAGAAATTGTGTTACAAATTTTTGGGGGCTTTTTCTCCTTTTACCACTTCTGAAAATAAAAATAAAAATGGCTACACCATCATGTTCGTTAAAAAAAATACATTTTTTTTAACGAACATTCTGGGTTTTTCCTTTATTTTTCATTTTTACAAGAGGTAAAAGGAGAAAAAAACTCCCATAATAAATAACACAATTTCTCCCGTTTCTATAATGGGGTCATTTATGGGGGATTTCTCACTCAAAGGCCCCCTCAAATCCACATCAAACTGAACTGGTCCAAGAAAAATTCAGATTTTGCATTTTTTAGGAAAATTTGGAAAATTGCTGCAATACTTGGAAGCCCTCTAAGACGAAGTTTCCACTTGTTTTTTTTAGGGGGGGGGGGGGGGGTGCGTTATGCCCAGACAGGGAGACAGTGGCTTGCTGGGAGCTGTAGTTTTGCAACAATTGGATGCTCCCTGTTTGGGAAGACATTGCATTATGGGTGCTCTCCCCAGTGGAGAGCGCCAAAAATGTAATAACCCTTTTTTTTTTCTTCTTCTCGTTTTAGATCCATGTATGCAGAGGATTAGTTGGACTACGGCAATGAATTTTTTTTTTTTCTTTTAATAAAATGGCTAACAAGGGCTATGGGGAAGCAAACGGTTTCCCATATTTTCATTCTTTGCCAGATACCAAACAAGCAGCAACAGCCTGATGTTACCAGGGTGGGCGAGGACCATTGTTATTGGCCCTCCCCAGCCTAAATAACGCCAGCCTATTACCGCCTAGGCCCAGGAGCGTCATTTTTGATGCTTCGGGCCTGTTGGTACCGGCTCTTCCCAGCATTCCTGTGGCGGTAGGTACCGGGGTTATATTTGAGGGTTAGCGCTAGCTGTTTTTGGGGCTAACGCTAAGCCCCGGCTTAGTAATGAATTCTGTTAGGCATGGATTGGCTGTCCAGGCATGCTGGGAGTTGTAGTTTAGCAACAGCTGGAGTCTCCCTGTCTGGGAAGACACTGGCAGAATGGTCTGTTCATATTACACACATACAATGTGAACAGAGCCTCACACTTACCAGCCTGGCTCCCTTCTGTAGCTCTGCCCCCTAATGATATCAGTAGGGGCAGGGCTACACTGACCCAGGGACAGGAGTGAGGGAGGTAAGTGGATGTCCTCTTCTTTTTACAGCTATCTATAGATAGCTGTATATCCTATATACCACCCAAAGGGGCTCTATATTCATGCGGAAAATAGACAGGGATGATAAATGTCCCCCATTGTATATATGTGAATCCATATAGAAAATGTATTTGTACAACAAAAATAGAGAAACCGCCATACATCCACCATTTGTATTTTGAGCTTGCTTCTCAGCATAATTCCAAAACTAACAGGTTGTTAGTATATATTTTGATCCAAAAGTACAAGCCCACTTGCCACGTCAAATCCACCTAGTCAGAGTGGGTCCCTAACAGACCATTGCCTCCGCGACACCAAGCCATGACCGAGGCCAGACAGCCCCACTGCTGCCCGACCAGCCCCCACTCTGGGCCACATCACCCTCACAGACAAAGAATCACAGAAACAATGGCCGCCACAGAGCACCACACCAGTGTAAACACCTACCATGTGCTCCCTGCCAGAGGGCTGGGAGAATGCTAGGAGGAAATCCATATGCAGTACTAGGTGGCCTTGACGTGGCGAGTGGGCTTGTACTTTTTGATCAAAATGCATATTAACAACCTGTTAGTTTTTGAAATTATGCTGAAATTGTCTGAGGACTTGAGAACCAAAATTGTGGAAAAATATCAACAATCTTCAGAGATCTAGATTTCCCTTTGTCCACAGTGCGCAACATTATCAAGAAGTTTGCAACCCATGGCACCCTGGGCATGGATGGAAGAGAAAAGTTGATGAAAAGGTGTCAACGCTGGATAGTCTGGATGGTGGATAAGCAGCCCCAAACAAGTTCCAAAGATATTCACGCTGTCCTGCAGGCTCAGGGAGCATCAGTGTCAGTGCGAACTATCCGTCAACATTTAAATTAAATGAAACACTATGACAGGAGACCCAGGAGGACCCCACTGCTGACACAGACGTAAAAAAGCAAGACTACATCTTGCCAAAATGAACTTGAGTAAGCCAAAATTCTTCTGGGAAAATGTCTTGTGGACAGATGAGACCAAGAGAGCGCGTTTTGGTAAAGCACATCATTCTACTGTTTACCGAAAATGGAATGAGGTCTATAAAGAAAAGAATACCGTACATACAGTGAAATATGGTGGAGGTTCAATGATGTTTCTGAGTTGTTTTGCTGCCTCTGGCACTGGGTGCTTTAAATGCTTGCAAGGCATCATGAAATCTGAGGATTACCAACAGATTTTGGCTTGCACTGCACAGCCAAGTGTCAGGAAGCTGGGTTTGTGTCTGAGATCTTGGGTCTTCCAGCAGGACAATGACCCCAAACATACGTCAAAAAGCACACAGAAATGGATGGCAACAAAGCGCTGAAGAGTTCTGAAGTGGCCAGCAATGAGTCGAGTTCTAAATCCTATTTAAAACCTGTGGAGAGATCTTAAAATTGCTGTTGGGAAAAGACGCCCTTCCAATAAGAGAGACCTGGAGCAGTTTGCAAAGGAAGAGTGGTCCAACATTCCGGCTGAAAGGTGTAAGAAGATTATTCATGGTTATAGGAAGCAACTGATTTCAGTTATTTTTCCCAAAGGGCGTGCAACCAAATATTAAGTTTAGGGTGGCAATCATTTTGTCCAGACCATTTTTGGAGTTTGATGTGACATTATGTCAAAGTTGCTTTTTTTCCTCCCTTTTTTGTTTAGTTCAAATACACACAAAGGGAATAAACATGTGTATAGCAAAACATGTGTTACTGCAATCCTTTTCTGTGAGAAATACTTCATTTTCTTGAAAAATTTCAGGGGTGCCAACCTTTATGGCCATGACTCTAGATATGGTGCGCTGCACCACTCACCACCCGATGTCCGACTAATGTGATCTGCAGATGGTGTAGAAGGCTCTTGAGGCTGACAATTGGAACACAGCACGGCGATGTGAAGATAATTCACATTTAGCCCTATCTTAAACAATAGGTCACGAAAAAACAAATCTTGGAATCAAATTCATAAGTAAAAGCACTTAAGTGTCCTTAAGGTCAAAATGGTCTTTGTCCTTTAAGGGGTTAATAGCCCTAACTATCTAATTTTCCATCTACAGACCTATGTTTTTTGTAATGATATCCTTAAATTTTTTCATAAAATATGCTGCAAAACTGAGAAAAGTTGTGAGGTGAAATAGATCTCTATTTTATGCTGTTGCCCATGGAGTCTATGTGATTAGAACAATAACCAATTTGTATATATTTTTTAAGTTACTAATTTAAAAATGTAAGCTCCTTACATGACAGTGCACTCAGCCTATCACCAGCGGAGGCAGGACATCGCTGTGGCCGGTGATAGGCTGACTGCTGTGTGACGTTCCCGTGAGGCCGTTACCATAGCAACGCTGGAAGGTGAGTCAAAATGTATTTTTATTTTTGCAGCCGGACACAGGAATATGGAAAATTTTGCAGTACAGAGGTCCTTTAACCCTTGCAGGGACATCACTTTTTGGGGGGGGGGGGGGGTGTGTGGAAGGGCAGGAAGCAGAGCAGCGCCCGCGGGTCACATATGCTTAATTCCTTAATGTGGGGACATCGCTGTGGCTGACTAGGTAAGGGATCACTGAGACCGCAACAGGGCTATCACTGGTGCAAGGATCTTGGTAAAGACCCGAGGAGCAGTGGCGAGACCAAAGGGGAGGGCTACGAATTGAAAATGCCCCTCCGCAACCGCAAAACAGAGGTACCGATGATGGCCGGGAAATATTGGAACATGGAGGTAGGCATCTTTGATGTCCACCGAAGAAAGAAATTCCCCTTGTTCCATGGATGCCACTACCGAACGGAGGGATTCCATTCGGAAGTGGCGGATGAGAAGATGATGGTTGAGACGCTTGAGGTCCAGGATTGGCCGCACCGAACCACCCTTCTTGGGGACCACAAAAAGATTGGATTAGAAACCCCGAAAACGTTCCCTTGGAGGAACAGGGACAATAACTCCCTGGAGAAGCAGGGACCGAAGAGCCTCTTGAAACTGCTTCGCCAGAGGAGACCGGGGAGACCGGGACCGAAAAAAAACGATCCCTCGGGAGGGAGGCAAACTCGATTCGGTACCCGTTGGACACCACGTCCCTGACCCAAGAGTCCTGAATGTGTGTGGTCCAGGCGTCTCTAAAAAATAAGAGACGATCTCCCACCCGAGAAAAATCTGCGGGTGGGGGAAGCATTTCATGTGGAAGTGGGTTTGCGGTTGCCCGATTTGGCCGCAAAAACGTCGAACGGTTGGTGTCCGACTTCCAAGACGGGCGCGCCCGGAACGAGGGGGCCTTCTTGTCTCGCGAAGGCGCCTGCCCCGACCCTTATTGAGGCCGAAAAGAACAAAAGGAAGAGGACTTCCTCTGAGAAGTAGAGCGAGCCTTATTTTGAGGCAACAATGAACTTTTGCCACCCGTCGCCTCAGAAATAATCTCGTCAAGGTGCTTGCCAAAAAGACGGACACCAGTAAAAGGAAGCTCGGTGAGAGACCTTTTGGAAGCGGCATCCACATCCCAAGCCTTAAGCCACATGGAACGGCGGAGAGCTGCCAGGTGACCCACAGCAAAGGCAGCACAACGGGCTGACTGCATGGAGGCTGTGCACAGAAATTCCCTAGCTTTAGAGCATTGGAGAACCAAGGCAGAAAATCCTCTGGGGGGGGGGGGGGGGGGATCCCGCCTGGATACCCTGACGGAGTTTTGAGCACCACAACGATAGGGCTTTGGACACCCAAGCCGAGGCGAAGGTGGGAAGTAGCGAAGTTTGCCTCTGAAGCAGCAGGCTCTTCTCTAAGGACTCCACCTTCTTGTCAGTCGGGTCCTTGAAAGAAGCCGCATCTGCCAGTGGCAGTGTAGAGGCGGGAAATTGGTGGGTCCACTGAGGGAGGGGAAACCACCTTAGAGACAAGGTCCTTGTCGAATGGGTAACGCACCTGAACCTTCTTCATTCCTGGGAACCTCTTGTCTGGATGTTTCCATGCAGATTCCAGAAGGGTGTCAAATTCAGCGTGAGTGCTGACCCTTTGAGGTGCCGGTTTAGCACGATGAAAGCATCTTCAGACGTGACTCCTGAAGTATCCAGAGTCCTCTAAGTGAAAGGTGTCTCTTATGGCCGCAACCAATGAGTTCACCGTTTCAACTGAATCCAAGTGGTCTTCCGAGTCAGATGCCGATTCAAAAGCCTCAACGGCCAGGTCACCAGGAGAATGTGAATGAGTGGAGGCAACCCTGGAGGGGGGCGACTCAGAACGGGTACACGGCTCTGGCAAGGCAGAGTGGCCACTGCAGGAACGTCCTCTGGAGGAGCGACGTTTGTGACCAGATGACCCGGGGGGCGGGACCCATGAGGGGAACGCCCACGTCTATCTGAAGACTCAATGGAAGAGTCAGAAGATACACCCCTAGTACGCTTGTGAGAGCGTGAGGTATGTGGAGAAGGGGAGCGGGTCCCTTTAGAGGGCAGGCGCAGGGCAGACTTCTTCAAGGCAGGCACCACGTTACGGGAGGCCTCAGCCACCGAACGGAAGACTTGAGTCAAGTCAGCCATATACTGGGATAGGGAAGAAACCCAGGCTGGAGGGGCGGCCGAATCCACCGGAACTGAAAGAGCATCCGGGGGTACCATAGGGTCTGGGGCA
Organism: Hyla sarda; assembly: GCF_029499605.1. Taxonomy (NCBI): domain Eukaryota; kingdom Metazoa; phylum Chordata; class Amphibia; order Anura; family Hylidae; genus Hyla; species Hyla sarda. The sequence goes on along the minus strand of NC_079189.1, from coordinate 384,337,884 downwards.
GCAAAGGAGCAGGCAGAGCAAGTGGGTTCAGCCGAACCAGGCATTTTGGAATTACAGGACTTACAGACAAAATGCGAAATTAATGCTCCAGTTGTCTGTTTAGAGGGAGGAACAGTTCTGGGTACGGACATAATGAAAAAGAACTCTCTCTCCCGAGTCTGTGTCCCCTGTGGCAGCTGCTGTGAGAAATCCGCTCTGAGAAGAGGGAGAAACAGGCCAGCCAATAGCCATAGAGGGGCGTGCCTGAAGCAGAGGCACTGTCTAATTGGCCTCTGTCCCCCGAAAATCGCACACACGGCGCTGATTGGAGGGCGGTTCGCGCCTCCGGTAAGCTCCGGCGGCCCTGTGGGCGGAGCTATATCGCCCCAGCCGCCGAGAAGAACAGTAATGGCGCCCGCTCCTTGCCCTGGGTGCACATGTCAGTCGCGTCTGCACTCGCAGGGAAGTGAGCGGGCGATTTGCATATACGCCGGCAGCTGCCTGCTGCCGAAAATGAAAGTAAGTCGGCGCTCCGTGCGCCAAACAGTACAGACGCCGTGGCTGTCAGCAGCATAGTAAGCGCTGCGGCTGACAGCCGCATAGTATAAAGCACACACACACGTACATAGTAAAAAGAAACCCCTTCATGCTCAAAATGCCCTTGCTCGCTCCTGCTTGAATAAAGGTAGAGCCCCAACACAGACCAGCCCCTTAACTTGAAAGTGGTCCAAAAAATGAGGGTCTCCAGAGGTTGCAAGTCAGCACCTAAGGGAGAAAATATATACTCACCTCAGTCAGAAGAACTTACCTAATGGAGTCTTCTGCGAGGTCTTCAGTCAGCTTTTGTTACCTGCATCACGTTGAGCTACCATGTGCGAGCGAGTGCGAGTGAGGCGAGCCCAATTTAGGCCTCAAATGTACATAGTGCGCTCTCACTCCTGAGCCTTGTTGTGTGCCCGCAGAGCATTTTACGCCCACATAGGGGGTATTTCCGTATTCAGGAGAAATTGCGTTACAAATTTTGGGGGTCTTTTTTTTCCCTTTTACCGCTTGTGAAAATAAAAAGTATAAGGCAAAAAATTTACACTAACAGGCTGGTGTAGCCCCCAACTTTTTCTTTTCATAAGGGGTAAAAGGAGAAAAAGCCCAGCAAAATTTGTAGCGCAATTTCTCCCGAGTACGGAAATACCCCATATGTGGCCATAAACTATTTCCTTGAAATACAACAGGGCTCCGAAGTGACAGAGCGCCATGTGCATTTGAGGACTAAATTAGGGATTGCATAGGGGTAGACATAGGGGTATTCTACATCAGTGATTCCCAAACAGGGTGCCTCCAGCTGTTGCTAAACTCCTAGCATGCCTGGACAGTCAATGGCTGGGAGTGGTTTTGCAACAGCTGGAGGCTCCGTTTTGGAAACACTGTCGTACAATATATTTTTCATTTTTATTTGTGGGGACAATGTAAGGGGGTATTTATGTAGTGTTTTACCCTTTATTCTGTGTTTGTGTAGTGTTTTTAGGGTACATTCACACAGGTGGGGGTTTACAGTAAGCTTCCCGCTAGGAGTTTGCGCTGCGGCAAAAAATTTGCCACAGCTCAAACTTGAAGCACAAAACTCACTGTAAACCCGCCCATGTGAATGTACCCTGTACATTCACATGGGGAGGGCAAAACTACAACTCCCAGCATGTGCTGATAGACCGTACATGCTGGGAGTTGTACTTTTGCAACAGCTGGAGGCACACACCAGTGTGCCTCCAGCTGTTGCAAAACTACAACTCCCAGCATGTACTGATCGCCGAGAGGTATGCTGGGAGATGTAGTTTTGCAACATCTGGAGGGCTACAGTTTAGAGACCACTGTATAGTGGTCTCAAACTGTAGCCCTCCAGATGTTGCTAGGCAACTCACCGGCTTCCGTATGATCCAGGGAGCCGCATCACCATCCTCTTCTGCCGCCATTCACCGCCACCGATGGGTAAGTGGACGTCAGCGCCGGTCCCTGTCTGTTTCCCCGTTCTGCCCTGCCTATTGTGGGTGGGCAGAACAGGGAAACCGAAAGTTAATCCCCACCCCCCGATCTGCTATTGGTTGTTGCTTCTTGACAACCAATAGCAGGGATAGGAGGTACAGGTACGCCCTGGGTCCCTAAGGGGTTAAGCTTTTGACATTTTGAAAACCTTTTATTGTCCTTTCCGGCTGGTTAGATAATTTAAGATAAGACCCTACAATCAACATAAGGTTCTATAAATTGGGTATCACTGTAATTGCATTGCCCACAGAATAAAGATAGTGTCACTTTATAATTTTAACCATAAAATAAACTGCGTACAAATAACCCCCCACCCCGTTACAAATTTGCTTTGTTTCTTTTTTTTTTATACAGATAATTTTTCTATATTTTCTTCATGTATTAAAAGATTTATTTATTGCGCAAGGAGGGAAAGAGGGGTCCCATCAGTTGTCAGTCCACCCCTGGTCTAGGCTCTCCCATGGCCCATTCATTTTATGAAGCTGGGGCCTGCAGCTTCTCCTAAAAAGGCTTTAGTTGACTTTGAGCTAATACCGGAGACACGTTATTAACCATCTCCGTTAACTTCGTTGGCTTTATAGGTTGTGAGATCAAGTGGCTGTTTCATTTGTGCCTAGCTTGGTATTGAGATGCAATAGAAGACCAACTCCTAGGGGAGAGTGGAGGTTCAGGCCTACCGTCTTTCTATTGTCTGCGCCTGTTAGCCCAACAAATGTACCTTTGGGGACCCCTGTCATTATACTGGTCCCCATGTGAACCATAAGGGCTAGGTGGTTTTTGTTGGATTAGGTCTTATCTGATTTACCAAACCAAAAAGAATTGGGGGGTGGCACTACCGGCCTCTACAGCTCTCCTGGAGGAAACAGGTGTGATGGCCAGTATAACCCAATGTGAGCTGTGCTGAAATCCTGACAGCGGTAAGCTGAGCAAAAGTCCAAGCAATAAGAAGATAGGATGGCACTCGTTGGTTGGATGCAAAAAGCAACTGTGGTTCACTTACATAGGTCAGGCGGGTACAAAGGTGGGGGAAGGACCAGACAGAATGGAACTACGTCCGTTTCACGGCCTCCTGTCGCTTCTACTGGAACCATCCAGTGAGCTGGGTTCCTTTAAAGGGTACCTCTCATCAAAAAAAACTTTTGATATATTATAGATTAATGTATGCAGAATAACTTTACAATTGCATGTTATTAAAAAATATGCTTCTTTCTATTTAATTTTCCACTTTGAAGAAATGACCACTAGGGGTCTCCCTACCAGTCCTGGCAGCAAGCATTTCAGACTCATGCTGGAGTCCTAAACACTACGAGCTGCCAGTCTGCTTTGTTCACAAAGGAGAACACTCAGAGCTGCCAGCCTGCTTTGTTCACAGCCAAAGTGTTTAGGACTCCAGCATGAGTCAGAAATGCTTGCTGACAGGACTGATCGGGAAAAATACAATAAAAAGAAGCATATTTTTCATTAACATGCTATTGGAAAGTTATTCAACATTCATTAATCTAAAATATATCAAAAGTTTATTTGATGAGAGGTACCCTTTAAAAGGTTCAGCAGACTTACGATACCCACATGATTACCTAAATGGTCATGGTCTAGCTTAGCTTCTGCTACACTGTTTTCAGAACTTTCTGCACCTCCTCTCACCTGTAGCATGGCACTCACTGATAGTGTACAGTGACATAGCATCTGTCACTTGATTAAAATGGTATTATATCATAAAATAATTGCTTGAATTCCCAAGACTTAGAATTTAGGGACCTTTATTCGAATTAGAGATGAGGGAAGTTACAGTAATTTGATTCGTCAAGAACCTCGCGGCTCGGCAGTTGCTGACTTTAGCCTGTATAAATTAGTTCAGCTTTCAGATGCTCCGGTGGGCTGGAAAAGGTGGATACAGTCCTAGGAGAGAGTCTCCAACCCACCGGTGCACCTGAAAGCTGAACTACTTTATGCAGGATAAAGTCAGCAACTGCCGAGCCGAGAAGTTTGTGACTAATCGAATAACTAACTTCGCTCATCTCTAATTCGAATCATTGGCATTTTTAGGAAAGAGGAATTCACTGGAGTATGATTAGCTTCACATTTAAGATTATAAATATCACCTTTTTTTGCTGCATTAATCGTCTAGCAAGGGCCAAATTCTAATTTAACCCACAAATCCCCCTCTTCAACCACTTAAGGACGGACCCATTTTTTTACCTTAATGACCAGGCTTTTTTTTTTTTTTTTTAAAGGGAACCAATCATCAGATTTTACCCTATATAACACTTGTCAAAGCATTATATAGGGTAAAATCTTTATTCTCACCATCCCCGGGGGACGTTACTGCCCCCAGGGATGATGAACATATGAAGTTATAAACTAATCCGAGCCTGCCCCATAAGTAGTCCCCTGGGCAGGGAGCTCCTCTTACCTAGTACATTACTTTGGCTGGCAGCGACACCCCCTCGGCTTGATTGACAGGCCGCGTCATTGCTCTGCTCACTGGACTGAGCAGAGCGATAACACAGTCCGTCAATCAAATCAAGGGGGCCTCGCTACCGGCCCAGGGGACTACTTGCTGGGCCGTTAGGGACTAGTTTATAACTTCATGTCTTCACCATCCCTGGGGGCGGGAATGTCTGCCGGGGATGGTGAGGATAAAGATTTTACCCTTTATAACGCTTTGCCAAGCGTTATATAGGGTAAAATCTGAGGATTGGCTCCATTTAAATTTGATTGGGTCTCTTCTAAAGTAATTACCATTTAAATGCTTTTTGTGAGAGCAGCAATTCTGATATTGTTTTTTTCGTGATTGTACTCTATATAAGTGGTGCATTTTTGTTGCCACATGCAGAATTTCTTTGTGAAAAACTGGAAAATGACTGGCGGTTTTTATTTTTTTTATGGTGTACACTGCGGTTAACCCCTTAAGGACCAGGCCAATTTTATTTTTGCATTTTCGTTTTTTTTCCTCCTCGCCTTCTAAAATCCATAACTCCTTTATATTTCCAAACTACAGACCCATATAAGGGCTTGTTTTTTGCGTGACCAATTGTACTTTGTAATGAAAACAAATTTTACCATAAAATGTACTGCAAACCCCCCAAAAAAATTTTTAGGGAGGAAATTTTTATGAAAACCAAAATTTTGCACATTTTGGAAGGTTTTGTTTTCACACTGTACAATTTACAGTAAAAAATTATGTGTTCTTTATTCTGTGGGTCAATACGATTAAAATGATACCCATGGCTAGATACTTTTATATTTTTACACCGCTTAAAAAAGAAAAATCTAAAAACTTTTTGTACAAAATCAGTAATCTAAAATCGCCCTACTTTGACCACCTATAACTTTTTCATTTTTCCATATATTGGGTGGTATGAGGGCTCATTTTTTTGCACAGTCATCTGTACTTTTTATCGATAGCACATTTACATATATAAAACTTTAAAGGGGTTATCCAGCATAAGGTGATTTTAGTATGTACCTGGCAGGCAGTAATGGACATGCTTAGGAAGGATCTGCGCTCGTCTTGGGCTAAATGGCTATGTTGGGAGATTACCATAACACTGTGGCTAGCTTTCTGTGAACTTGTATTTCCTGTTTTCTTGTTTGCCTACATATCCCATGATACCATTTTCCTCGCTCCCACACATCAGCCACCCCACCCATTGAAACTAAATGAGCTGCAGACCTGTGGTCTTCAATCAGGGTGCCTACAGCTGTTGCATTAGTTGCAGATTGATCCCTCCACCCATTGAAGCAGACAGGCTCCCTGTCATCAGCTGACTAGTGAGTCAGGTCTCGACCGCATTGCAAGCTGAGAAAAATTTGAGACAGCAGTCATTTTGTATGCTGTTAAAAATAAATAGTGGGGTGAAAATCACATAAGAATTGTGAGGAAAAACGTCACACACAGGTAAAGACACTATATTATGAATTACACTAACTTTACAGCCCCTGTAGCATAGTCAACTAAAAAAAAAAAATCCAATTTTTCATAAATTTTTTTTTTTTTTTTATAAAATGTAAAAAAAAAAGCTGAATTTTTTGACTTTTTTTTAACGTTTGAACCATTCACTGTACCGGATAATTAACATTATATTTTGATAGTTCGGACATTTATGCACGCGGCAATACCAAATATGTTTATTAAAAAAATAAATTTACGCTTTTTGGGGGTAAAATGGGAAAAACTGACCATTTTCATTTTTATTGGGGGAGGTGATTTTTCAATTTTTTTTTACACTTTTTACTATCTAAGCAATCCTTTGATTGCTAATACTGTTCAGTGCTATGTATAGGACCATAGCACTGATCGGTATTATTGGTGATCTTCTGCTCTGGTTTACTCTGTCTCAGACCAGAGCAGAAGACCCCGGGAGACGGCCGGAGCCAGGTGAGGGGACCTCCGGCCGCCATGCTGGATGATTGGATCGCCGCGGCAGCACTGCGGGCAATCCGATCATCCATTCAAAAGTACCGCACTGCCACAGATGCCGTGATCTGTATTGATCACGGCATCTGAGGAGTTAATGGCGGACATCCGCGCGATCGCGGATGTCGGCCATTAGTGGCGGGTCCCCGGCTAAATGTACGTCCTGGTGTGCGAAGTCCAGCCAAACCAGGACGTACATTTACGTCCGTGGTCGTTAAGGGGTTAATAGTTCAGACAATTACACAGGCAGCGATACCAAATATGTTTTATTTATTTTTATTTTTTTACAGTGTTATTTTAACCCCTTAAGGACACATGACGTACTGGAACGTCATGTGTCCACTCCCGATCTATAACGCGGGGCCACGGCGTGGCCTCGCGTCATAGCGGTTCGGGCCCGGCCTCTAACAACGGCCGGGACCCGTGGCTAATAGCGCGCGGCATTGATCGCTGTGCCGCGCGCTATTAACCCTTTAGACGCGGCGTTCAAAGTTGAACGCCGCGTCTAAAGTGAAACCGAAAGCATGCCGGCTAGCTCAGTGGGCTGTTCGGGATAGTCGCGGTGAAATCGCAGCATCCCGAACAGCTGACAGGACAGCGGGAGGGCCCCTACCTGCCTCCTCGCTGTCCGATCGCCGAATGACTGCTCAGTGCCTGAGATCCAGGCATGAGCAGTCATGCGGCAGAATCATCGATCACTGGTTTCTTATGAGAAACCAGTGATCAATGTAAAAGATCAGTGTGTGCAGTGTTATAGGTCCCTATGGGACCTATAACACTGCAAAAAAAAAGTGCAAAAAAAAAGTGAATAAACATCATTTAACCCCTTCCCTATTAAAAGTTTGAATCACCCCCCTTTTCCCATAAAAGAAAAAACAGTGTAAATAAAAATAAAAATAAACATAAATGGTATCGCCGCGTGCGGAAATGTCCGAATTATAAAAATATATCGTTAATTAAACCGCACGGTCAATGGCGTGCGCGCAAAAAAATTCCAAAGTCCAAAATAGTGCATTTTTGGTCACTTTCTATATCATGAAAAAATGAATAAAAAGCGATCAATAAGTCCTATCAATGCAAAAATGATACCGTTAAAAACTTCAGATCACGGCGCAAAAAATGAGCCCTCATACCGCCCCATACACGGAAAAATAAAAAAGTTATAGGGGTCAGAAGATGACAATTTTAAACGTATAAATTTTTCTGCATGAAGTTATGATTTTTTCCAGAAGTGCGACAAATTCAAACCTGTATAAGTAGGGTATCATTTTAATCATATGGACCTACAGAATAAAGGTAAGGTGTAATTTTTACCGAAAAATGTACTACGTAGAAACGGAAGCCCCCAAAAGTTACAAAATGGCGTTTTTTTTTTCAATTTTGTCTCACAATGATTTTTTTTCCCGTTTCACCGTAGATTTTTGGGCACAATGACTGACGTCATTACAAAGTAGAATTGGTGGTGCAAAAAATAAGCCATCATATGGATTTTTAGGTGCAAAATTGAAAGAGTTATGATTTTTTAAAGGCAAGGAGCAAAAAACGAAAATGCAAAAACGGAAAACCCCCCAGTCCTTAAGGGGTTAAAGGCTTGTGGGAGCTGTGCCTCACCATGCCACACACGCACTTGCCGAGTTTGGTCTCCTGCCAGGTCAGGAGGAGAACAAACTGACTTGTGGCAGTTTTTTCAATCACATTGAAAACCTAATTCTCAACCTTTTTATAACAGCAAGTGAATAGCACAAAGGGTCTTCTAATTACATAACGAACAATTAAAAAAGTTCAGTTTTACAGGTACTCTAAGAACTAACCTCCAGTGCATGGTTCTTCATCCACTGACCCCGTTTTCAGCCCCAGGACATAAAACCTCAATGCTTCCCATAGGAAACTGGAAACGGGTTTTTTAAGGAGGTGATTTTTAACTTCTTTGCCCCAGTGATCCTATACTAACAGAAAGAACAATCGCAGGAGGTGCTTTTAAGATTATGAAATGAAAATGGAGATATTTGTTCTCAAATGCCCATGGTAGGAATCTGATTTTGCCAGCATCAGAATACAACTTAAGGGAATATGACAGTTTTAAGGCCATTACAGCTCGACACACCTTAAGTTAGAGTGTCTACCAGCAGGCAATATGGGCCTAAGAGCACATGATTGTGACAGGTCTATGTTTTGAGAAGACAGAATTGGAGGATCTGGGTATGCGTCACTGTGAAAGCCATATTGAAGTCAATGCCGAGATTGTTCTGTCTTTGTTCTGTTCTGCTGGAATCTACAGTAAAAGGTTTAGTTCATTTGATTTCTTTTCGTGTGATATGCAGCCCCTGTAACTGTCAACTTTACATTTTATTTCCTCGACCACTGCTTTCAGATTCTAAATTTCCCCGTTTTGTTACATGGGCCTGAATTTCAGACACACCTTTCCTCTTCATGAAAAATATTAACTTCCAATACGGCATAAGGCACTAAAAACATCTAAAGGCCTGTTGACACTGAGTATTTCACTCGAGTAATTCCTCGTGAATTCTCCGCTTGAAAAACACATCTTTCCATAGACCTTAAATGTATTTTGCTCTCGTTCAAACTGCGGAAATTCAGGTCAGGGAATTCGCAGGCAGGATCCCATAGACCTCAATTGTAAAAAAAAAAATCTGTCCAACACTGTTTTCACGCATAAAAAAAAAAAAAAAAAAAGGGGTGGAAACAAAACAAAAAAGGGAAATTCTAATTGGTTGTTGTCCAGCAAAAACAAAATTCCTTGGCAGAATCTTTAAGTGAGAATTTCTTGCCAATTCCTTAGTGTGAATGGGGCCTAAGAGATGTTGGTCTTAACCTAAATGTATGCAACTCAGACCAAGAAGGCTAAATTAAAAGCTATAAACAAGGTGGATCCTATGAAGCGGACCTATAAAACACCTCACTGTAGCCCAATTTATGTTGTCACAATGCAAAAAAAAAAAGGTTAAACAAAATATGGTTTGCTACACTATTAGTAAATGTAAAGTTTATCATAAAAACTGATTGTAAAATTAAATGTAGTACCCAGATTTGGTCAAAATATACCAGCACTAGACACAGGAGGGCAGCATAACCACTCTAAACTCGTGGGGGAAGATAATTAAAAAAAATAAAAATAAAACCTGTTTGCAGTTGCCCATAGTAACCAGATTACCATTTTGTCCACAGACCTTTTAAAAATGAAAGCAGCATTCTGATTGGTTGCTATAGGCAACTGCACCACTCTACTACACAGGTTGATAAATCTCCCCCATTGGAATCATACACGAGTCAAACCTGTGCAGAGAAAGTGGTGCAGTTGCCCATAGCAACCATATTGCTTCTTTCACAAGGTTTTTGGCTCACTTTTTTGCTCCTCACATTCTAAGGCCCATAACTATTTTTCCACTGACAGTTGTATTAGTGCATTTTTTTTTTTTGTAAATTGCTCACAACATTGCGCAATTGCACTTTATTTTTTTATTTATACTGGCTCCGTAATTATATGATAAAATAAAAAAAGCGCTAATGAAAAGTACAACGTTTATTCTATGGGTCAGTATAATTCCAATGATCTCAAATTTGGATAATTAAAAAAAAAAAAAAAAAAAAGGTTAAAAAAAAAAACCTTTAAAGAAAGTTTATTTAACCCCTTAAGGACGCAGGACGTATATGTACGTCCTGGTGCGGTGGTACTTAACCACCACCAGGACGTACATTTATCCTGTACATAACCGCGGGCATCGGAGCAATGCCCGGGTCATGCGCAGCGTCCGCCATTAATCCCTCAGATCCCGGCATCTGCGGCAGTACGCGATTTCAATGAATGATCTGATCGCCCGCAGCGCTGCTGCGGGAATCCGATCATTCAGAACGCTGCACGGAGGTCCCCTCACCTGCCTCTGTCCGGCTCCCGGCATCTTCTGCTCTGGTCTGAGATCGAGCAGACCAGAGCAGAAAATGACCGATAACACTGATCTGTTCTATGTCCTATACATAGAACAGATCAGTATTAGCAATCATGGTATTGCTATGAATAGTCCCCTATGGAGACTATTCAAGTGTAAAAAAATTTAAAGTAAAAAAAATGTAAAATTTAAAAAGTGAAAAATCCCCATCCCCAATAAAAAAGTAAAACATCAGTTTTTTCCTATTTTACCCCCAAAAAGCGTAAAAAATAAATTTTATAGACATATTTGGTATTGCCGCGTGCGTAAATGTCCGAACTATTAAAATAAAAGGTTAATGATCCCGTACGGTGAACGGCGTGAACGTTAAAAAAAAAAAAATTACGTTTTTTATATGCAAATGTGGTATAAACAAAAAGTACAGATCATGGCGCAAAAAATGAGCCCTCATACCGCCGCTTATACGGAAAAATGAAAAAGTTAGAGGTCATCAAAATAAAAGGGATTATAAACGTACTAATTTGGTTAAAAAGTGTGATTTTTTTTAAGCACAACAATATAAAAGTATGTAATAATGGGTATCATTTTAATCGTATTGACCCTCAGAATAAAGAACACACGTCATTTTTCCGGTAAATTGTACGGCGTGAAAACGAAACCCTTCCAAAATTAGCAAAATTGCATTTTTCTTTTTAATTTCCCCACAAAAATAGTGTTTTTTGGTTGTGCCATAGATTTTATGATATAATGAGTTATGTCATTACAAAGGACAACTGGTCACACAAAAAACAAGCCCTCATACTAGTCTGTGGATGAAAATATAAAAGATGATTTTTAGAAGGAGAGGAGGAAAAAAACGAAAACGTAAAAATGAAATTGTCTGAGTCCTTAAGGGGTTAAAGGGGTACTCCGGGGCACTAAATCCATAGCCCATTCTTTCCCTCTCACCAACCTATGAATTTGTCTAAATATAATTCATTAGCTATATACAACAGTTTTCCTCTTTCAGCTATCACTTACATGCAGGAAGTGAGAGAAAAATTCATTTTTTAGATCCACGTTGTCTCCTCAGTGAGAGCAGCCCCTCCCATCAAGACAACATCACCTGATCTATGTCTGATTTCTGATTGGGCTAGAGCTCTGGCTGTAAAGCCACCTCCCCCCATGTGAGAGAAAAGCAGTGGATTCTTAGTCACAAATGAGCATATAGCTGCTGTTTTCCTTTTGAATAGGCTGCCATTCAGAAAGATTTATAGCAGGACGACGCATAGTTTAAAAGAAAAGACATTTGCAGTGGCCCAGATTTATCAAACTGTGTGAGATAAAGTGGAGAGATTTCCCCATATGCAGCCAATCACAGCTCGGCTTTCACTTTACCTCAGCTTGTTAGCTGGTTGCTGTGGGAAAAGTGTGAGTGTGAGAGAGTGTGTGTGTGTGTGTGATCTGCAGTGTCTGCACACAGATAGTGAAAGCAGTTGGCTGGCAGCCATTACACAGACCTGCGCTGAATTCTGGGAGTTGTAGTCTCTGTACAGCAAACAAGGAAAGAGTATTTAGGAGATATCAGGGGCCAAAGGAGCTGCCAAAAATCACATGAATAACTACAGGGGACACAGAACCGGTATTGTGGTGGCTTTGGGGCATTTTTATTTTCCTTAACTTCCCTGGAGTACCCCTTTAATGCCAAGTTCTGTCCCCTAATTTTTTATTTATCCACCTAGGTGTTTTTGATCACTTGTGGGTTTTTTTATGGGACGTGATTGGAGACAAATCAGTAATTTTGCGTTTGGAAATTTTGTTAATGCTGTTCACTAAAGATGAGCGAACTTACAGTAAATTCAATTCGTCACGAACTTCTCGGCTCGGCAGTTGATGACTTATACTGCATAAATGAGTTCCGCTTTCAGGTGCTCCGGTGGGCTGGAAAAGGTGGATACAGTCCTAGGAAAGAGTCTCCTAGGACTGTATCCACCTTTTCCAACCCACGGGAGCACCTGAAAGCTGAACTCATTTATGCAGGATAAATCATCAACTGCCCAGCTGAGAAGTTCCTGACAAATCGAATTTACTGTTCGCTCATCTCTACTGTTCACCATCAGGAGCATCATAATTTAATAGTTCAGACAATTACGCATAAAGAGATACCATTTTTTTTTTTTACAGTGTTATTTTAACCCCTTAAGGACTAGGCCATTTTTCACTGTAGGACCAGAGCATTTTTTGCACATCTGACCACTCTCACTTTAAGCATTAATAACTCTGGGATGCTTTTACCTTTCATTCTGATTCAGAGATTGTTTTTTGGTGACATTCTATATGTTAATAGTAAAATTGTCGAAACTTGCATCATTTCTTGGTGAAAAATTCTATGAAAGTTTAAAATTTAGCATTTTTCTAACTTTCAAGCTCTCTGCTTGTAAGGAAAATAGACATTCCTAATAAATTCTATATTGATTCACAAATACAATATGTCTACTTTATGTTTGAAGCCCTCTGATGTCTTCCAAAAGTAAAAACATGTCAACTTTATGATGCAAATTTTCTAAATCGGAATTTTTCATGAACCAGTGGATGTGAGGGGTCTTCATATTAGAAATACCCCATAAATTACCCAATTATAAAAACTGCACCCCTTAAAGTATCCAAAATGACATTCAGAATGTTAACCCTTTGTGTTTCACAGGAATAGCAGCAAAGTGAAGGAGATAATTCAAAATCTTCATTTTTTTACACTCGCATGTTCTTGTAGACCCAGTTTTTGAATTTTTACAAGGGGTAAAAGGAGAAAAATACTCAAAATTTGTAACCCAATTTCTCTTGAGTAAGGAAATACCTCATATGTCTATGTCAAGTGTTCGGCGGGCGCAGTAGAGGGCTCAGAAGGGAAGGAGCGACAATGGGATTTTGGAGAGTGAGTTTTTCCTGAAGTGTTTTTTGGGGGGGCATGTCAAATTTAGGAAGCCTCTATGGTGCCAGAACAGCAGAAAACCCTACATGGCATTTTGGAAACGACAACCCTCAAGGCACGTAACAAGGGGTCCAGTGAGCCTTAATACCCCACAGGTGTTTGACGACTTTTCATTAAAGTCGGATGTGTAAATGAAAAAAATTATTTTCACTAAAGTACAGTTTTTCCCCAAATTTTCCATTTTTATAAAGGGTAATGGGAGAAAATGCCTCACAAAATTTGTAACCCCATCTCTTCTGAGTATGGAAATACCCCATGTTAGGACACAAAATGCTCTGCGGGCCAACTACAATGCTCAGAAGAGAAGGAATCACATTTGGCTTTTGGAAAGCAAGTTTAGCTGAAATGGTTTTTGGGGGCATGTCGCATTTAGGAAGCCCCTATGATGCCAGAACAGCAAACATACCCACATGGCATACTATTTTGGAAACTACACCTCTCAAGGAACGTAACAAGGGGTACAGTGAGCCTAAACACCTCACAGGTATTTCACGACTTTGTAAAGTTGGATGTGTAAATGAAAAAAAAAAAAAAAAAAAAAAAAAAAAAAAAACACACACTAAAATGCTGTTTTTCCCCCCCAAATTGAACAAGGGGCAATAGGAGAAAATTACCCCCAAAATTTGTAACCCCATTTCTTCTGGGTATGGAAATACCCCATGTGTGGACGTCAAGTGCTCTGCGGGCGAACTACAATGCTCAGAAGAGGAGCGCCATTGAGCTTTTGAAGAGTGAATTTGTTTGGATTGGAAGTCGGGGGCCATGTGCGTTTACAAAGCCCCTCGTGGTGCCAGAACAGTGGACCCCCCCCACGTGACCCCATTTTGGAAACTACACCCCTCGCAGAATTTAATAGGTGCAGTAAGCATTTACACCCCACTGGCATTTTAAAGATTTTTAGAACAGTGGTCCGGGAAAATGAAAAATGTAATTTTTCACTTGCACAGCCCACTGTTCCAAAGATCTGTCAGACACATGTGGGGTGTAAATGCTCACTGTATCCATTACTACATTACATGAGGGGTGTAGTTTCCAAAATGGGGTCACATGTGGGGGGGGTCCATTATTCTGGCACTATGGGGGCTTTGTAAACACACGAGGCCTTCAATTCGACACATTTTCTCTTCAAAATCCCAATGGCGCTCCTTCTCTTCTGAGCATTGTAGTTCACCCGCAGAGCACTTTACATTCTTACTCAGAAAAAAGCCCCCCAAAATTTGTAACCCCATTTCTTCTATTCCTTGTGAAAATGAAAAATTTAGGGTAACACCAGCATTTTAGTGAAAATCTCATTTTCCCATCCAACTTTAACGAAAATTTGTAAAACACCTGTGAGTTGTTAAGGTTCACTATACCCCTTGTTATGTTCCGTGAGGGGTGTAGTTTCCAAAATGGGGTCACATGTCTATTTTTTTTGCATTTATGTCAGAACAGCTGTAAAATCAGCCACTCCTGTGCAAACCACCAATTTAGACCTCAATGTACATGGTGCGCTCACTCCTGAGCATTGTTGTGCGCCTGCAGAGCATATTACCATCCACATATGGGGTATTTCCGGACTCAGGAGAAATTGTTACAAATTTTGGGGGTCTTTTTTCCCCTTTTACCTCTTGTGAAAGTAAAAGGCAACACCAGCCTGTTGGTGTAAGAATTTTTTTATTTATTTTTTATTTTTTTTACACCAACAGGCTGGTGTAGACCCCAACTTTTCCTTTTCATAAGGGGTAAAATGAGAAAAAGCCCCGCAAAATTTGTAGTGTAATTTCTCCCGAGTACGGAAATACCCCATATGTGGCACTAAACCGTTTCCTTGAAATACGACAGGGCTCTGAAATGAGACTGTCCTGCGCATTTGAGGACTAAATTAGGGATTGCATAGTGGTATTCTACGCCAGTGATTCCCAAACAGGGTGCCTCCAGCTGTTGCTAAACTCCCAGCATGCCTGCACAGTCCGTGGCTGTCCAGAAATGCTGGAAGTTGTTGTTTTGCAACACCTGGCGGCTCCGTTTTGGAAACCCTGCTGTACAATACGTTTCTCATTTTTATTGGGGGGGGGGGGGCGCACAGTGTAAGGGGGTGTATATGTAGTGTTTCACCCTTTGTTAGTGTAGTGTTTTTAGGGTACATTCGCACTGGTGGAGGTTTACAGCGAGTTCCCCGCTAGGAGCTTGCGCTGTGGCGAAAAATTTGCCGCAGCCCAAACTTGAAGCACAAAACTCACTAAACCTGCCCGTGTGAATTTGGGGGGGGGGGGGGGGGGGGGTACCTCCAGCTGTTTCAAAACTACAACTCCCAGCATGCTGGGAGTTGTACTTTTGCAACAGCTGGAGGCACACTGGTTGGAAAACCTTCAGTTATGTTCTGTTACAAGTATTTTCCAACCAGTGCCTCCAGCTGTAGCAAAACTACAACTCACAGCATGTACTGATCGCAGAAGGGCATGCGAGTAGTTATGCAATAGCTGGAGGTACGCAACTACAACTCCCAGCATGCCGAGAAAGCTGTTTGGGCATGCTGGGATTTGCAGTTTTGCAACATCTGGAGAGCTACAGTATAGAGACCACTGCACAGTGATCTCCAAACTGTGGCCCTCCAGATGTTGCAAAACTACAAATCCCAGCATGCCCAGACAGCAAACAGTTTTGTGGGCATGCTAGGAGTTGTAGTTTTGCAAGTTCTGGAGTGCTATAATAGAGACCACTGTATAGTGGTCTCAAACTGTAGCCCTCTAGATGTTGCTAGGCAACTCTCTGGCTTCCGTAGGATCCAGCTGCACGACATCGCCGCCCGCCGATCTCCGACACCAATAGTCGCCCGGAGGGTAAGTGGACTTCGGCGCCGGTCCTCCTCGGTTTCCCCGTTCTGCCCCGCCTATTGTGGGTGGGCAGAAAGGGGAAAACGAAGCTCCCACCTGCTATTGGTCGTCGCTTCTATACGACCAATAGCAGGGATAGGATGGGTGGCACCACTGCCACCTCACTCCTATCCCTTCAGGGGGATTGTGGGTGTCTTGGACAACCCTGATCCCCCTTATTTTCCGGGTCACCATAGACCCGTATGACCCGGAATAGCTGCAAGTGTGAATTCTCTTGCAATTTGCGGCTATCTACGACATTTGGGGGGGGGGGGGCTGATGACCCTCCTGGGCATTTGCACTGGGTGACTACTTATCGATATCAGCAGTCACCCCGGTTCAGTTCCGCCCGGCAGGGACCGAAATTCCTACGGACGTACGCGTACATCCTTGGTCCTTAACCCCTGAAGGACCATGGATGTACGCGTACGTCTAAGCACCCCGGTAGTTAAAAGGAAATCTGCAGTAAAAACGTATCCCCTATCCAATGGATAGGTGTTAAGTGTGATCCCGGATGAACACCGGGACCCCGGCTCTGCCACAGCTCTTCTGTGGTGGCCGCAGCATCCCTGCCTCTCCCACATAGTTGTATTGGGGGTTCTATCAAGCTCACTGACATGTGCATTAGCCGGCACACAACGTCGGGGCCCCGTTCATGATATTTGGGGGTGGGGGTTATCAGGGATAAGTTTATTTCACTGCAGTTGTCCTTTAAAAATGGGGAAAGGGAGGCAACTTAAAGTTCCACCCATGTGAATCCGGCCTTCGAGGGACTGTCAATCTTTGAAAAACTTAGGAGTTTAAAATATTAAATTGGGACTCTTGTTCCAACATTATTTCTTTCATATTTTATCATATTTCCCTGTTTCACTGATCAGCAGTCTGCACCTGGGGTACTGCCTTACCACACAGTGCAGAACAGCCACTGTTAGCACAACTTGAAAAAATTTGCACACCTTTGTGTTTAAATGTCATGCTTTCACCAAAAGATATGGTTCTGATCACTGTCTAGAGCAGTGAGAGTTGTAGTTTTGCAACATCTGGAGGCCCGCAGGTTGAAGACCACTGGTCTAGAGCAATGAGCTTAGCACTATAATGACAGGATAACTATTTTATGGGTAGCATACAAGTCTGGGAAAAGCAAAAAAAAAAAAAGCCATCAACTTGCAATCAGCGACTTTAATGTCTCAATCACTTCCAAAACTGCAGTGCAGTGACAAGTTATATTTTACACCGAAGGAAGCAGCAGCTGTATGATAGCCAGTGTTATCATATTCAAGTTCTACCATTATCTGGACATAGCAGCTTTTCTTTAAACTTCTTAACCTGGGTAACTGTTTCAAATAGAACATGTGCCATAGACAATGCTTCAAAACCATGTTTAGAACTACAGCCATGCTACACTGTACACATTTCTGTAGATTGAAGTGCAGTACTTCTACTGCTTGGCAG
Source organism: Hyla sarda (assembly GCF_029499605.1). Lineage (NCBI taxonomy): Eukaryota > Metazoa > Chordata > Amphibia > Anura > Hylidae > Hyla > Hyla sarda. The sequence continues at coordinate 384,320,271 of NC_079189.1, read as the reverse complement.
AAAAATAAATCCTTTAGACCCCCAAACAAAAGTGTTGTCTAATCTGTGGTATTGTGTCACTGTAGAGATGCAGTACAAGCCAAAAACTTGTCCAATTAAATCAGAGCTGGAAAATCATTAGGGTCATCTGGATTCAAGACAAACTCGTGCACCTAAAGAGAAGCGAAGCATTAATTAGAATTATGAAGCCTGTACAAAATTTTAAATAGATTTTATATATAGATACACACACACACAGTGGTCCCTCAACTTACAAAGGCCTCAACATAAAATACAATGGTCTTCTCTAACTTGAAACCAGACTCCACATACAATGCTACGGACAGTCCAGATCTGCAGAACTTGCCATTACCTGGAAGGACTGACCAATCATAATGGACATTTTACTGGTATAACCCCTGTATTCCTAAAGTACATGCACTGACTGGCTGTCTGGTGGCACTTCCCTTTAGTACATGGTGGTACTTCATGTTCTGTACTACTATTTACCTGTACCTAGGATAGCTGTTCCTTTGGATACCAGGTAGGAGCGGCTACATTTTACCTTTCTGGGACATTGTGTGTACGAATCTCCTGTCCTCTACATAGACAGTGATTTACAGCTCCCAGCAGATCTTTCTTACTTTTATGTGTAAGGATTTTATCTATATGTGTTATCTACTTTTTCTTTAATCCTCACTTTTTCATTTAATCCTCATTTTTTTGGACGACATTTTGGGGTCTTCAGAACCAATTACCAGGTTTCCATAGAGTTATGTTCTTAACATATAATGGTTGTCCTGGAACCAATATTGTAACTTGAGGGACCACTATATTCCCAGACACACACACGATAGATTTCTATCACATTTATAAGAATCTCAGGTTTCCACATAGATGCCAGTCACTTAGGAGAAGATTTATCAAAACCTATGCAGTGAAAGAGTGGTGCAGGAGTCTGGGCTTGATAATCACAAATCTGCAATCTGACAAATTGACATGATGCAGATTTTAAATGTGGCGCAAAAAAATTTTTTTTAAATAAATCGGCCAGTGAATGACCGTTCCATGCAAGCTGACAAGATTAATCTCATCCACATCCCACAGAAAACGTTACACACTGAAACATGTGAGGGAATTGACAACATGATTGCACTTTTCAATGCTGTAATGTGAAATCTGAAAAAATATCACATTTGTGATGGTTGAAGAAAATAAATGCTTATGTGTAGACTTTGGATGACCCATTTACACTGTAGATCTGCAGAATTTTAAGCAACAGAATATAATTTCCATACACATGAATGTGGTTGATCCATCAAAACACATACACTGATCTATGCTATTCAGAAATCCATATTATTTCTTCTAAATGCCCTCTGGAGGTTTATTCACATTAGGAAACACTTACATTTTGCATGAACACAAGTATTCAGATCCTTTGCTATGGCCCTTGAAATTTAGCTCTGGGGGCCTCTATTTCTCTTGATCATCTTCGAGACATTTCTACACTTGGATTGGTCTGTTGCACTGAAAGTTCACAAGAGCACATGGGCCTCCATTATTCTCAAATGGAGAAAGTTTGAAACCAACCAGATCTCTTACTAGAGCTGGCCACCCCAAACTAAGTATATCAGCAGGGAGCCTGAGCTCCAAAGATCCTGTGTGCAATTGGGAAAAACCTTCAGAAGGTCAACTATCACTAGTCAAAAAGACACATCTGGAGTGAAACAGCTCTCAGCATGTTCTCTGCTAAAACTATACAATGGCAATTGTATTTGACACCTGTAACTGTTTAATGACCACAGCTTCCCACGTATGCCGTGTTACTACCTCGTACTCTCATATTGTACTGGTATTAAAAACAAATATAAAAAAAAAAATCTGATCAAACTGCAAAGTTAAACTTTGGAGGATCAATTCTAAGAGTGATGCCTGGAGGAAACCAGGCACTGTTTATCACCTGTCCATTATCCCTACAATGAATCATGGTGGTGGCAGCAACTGTACTTTATACCTACATTATGGCTTTCATAAGATAAGGTCTCTTCTCTTCTACCACTTCCACGTCCACGCCCTCCACCTCTTCCTCCACGGCCTGGACGAGGGAGACTTCCAAAGTTAATATCCAGCTGAGAGGTTATATCATTAACTGGTCTGCGGAAACCATAGCTGTAATCTTCATCGTCCTCCTTTGAATTCTATTGCCCATAAAATAAAATTGTATCAATACCAGTAAAAGAGCATACTTTAATTCGTACTAACCAGAGGGCCTCAAAAAAAAAATAAAAAAAAAATAAATAAAAAAAATATGCATGAGTGCAGGGCTTCAGTCTTGGCAAGAAGGGGCATGCGTGAGTGACTGAAAGCTAGGGTTCCCTCCCAGTGACTAGAAAAGTGAAAAAGTAATGGCTGACAGCAATTAAAGCTGCTTTTAACCCCTTAAGGATCAATCCAAATAAACCTGTTCGCCCCTGAAAGACCAGGCCTGTTTTTTCAAATCGGGGGGGGGGGGGGATGTCTGGTAACATTTTGCCAATCACGATAATTCTGACATTGTTTTTTGTCACAAGTCGTCCTTCATGTACATAGTAAAAGTAAGCCGATATCATTTGTAGTTTTTTTTTTACAATGCAAAAACTCATGAAATTTTTACAAAAAAAATGACGATTTTTTGCTATTTTAACACTAATAGGGTGCATATATTTATACTTACTGACCAAATAGTTTATGAAACTTATACTTTCAGATGTCTACTTTATTTTGACGTCATTTTTTTTGTTTTTAATTAACATTTTAAATTAGGTAGAAGTCTAACTAAGTCTAAGTCTAACTAACTTCAATTTAACTTGAAATTTTTAAAATTTGAAAAGTAAATTTTTTTTTATGTGGTATGCAAGGTTTGCAGAAATTAAAAGGTAGTAGAACATGGGAACCCCCCCCCCCCCCCCCCCCCCCAAATAACCCCATTCTAAAAACTATACCCCTCAAGGTATTCTCTTCGGGGTACTGTGTAGTAATTCCTGCCAAAAACTATGGTGTTAAAATACTCAAAGTCAGTGTTAAAAATTCAAAATTTGCAATTTTTCACAAATGCATCATTTAGGGGGGCATATTTTTTTGTACATCACTTCTGATATTGAAAGAAATGCACCCTATATATTTTATTTAGCTGCTTGTCCCATGTTCGGAAATACCCCCGCTTAGGCCATATATGGTTCCTTGGCCGCGTGGTAGGACTCAGAAGGAGAGGAGCGCCATTTGGCTTTCAGGGCAGAACAGTACCCCCACCCCCACAAGTGACCCCATTTATATACTGCACCCCTACTAGTTATTGGCTGCACCAGGGACCACTCTGATTGGTCCTTGGTCGGCTGGCAGTATAACGCGTCTGTCTGTGACAGTTAAGGCTCCTGATGGATATATCCGCGATGTTGTGGGAATAAGCACCCGCTCATGGCGAATATATCCATCACTGCTGCGGCTGGGAAGCTCAGTGTGTCCGCTCATGACTGCTGGCGGGAAATCCGCCGCTATGAGTGGACACACAAAGCTACCCAGCCGCAGCAGGGAGCTCATTACCGTGACTGCTGCATAATGTGTAGGATCCCATGGTGGACATCCGCAGCATATTACATGCTGCGGATGTCCGCCAATGCGATCCTACACATTATGCATTTTTTTAATTAGATTCATTTAATAAAATGTATTTTTATTTTACACCACTTATTACATTTATTTATTTTTAAACTTTTTAATGCTTTGGAATACTTAGGCAGCATATAACTGCAATGCTTTGGAATACTGCCAGTTTTCACTAGCAGGCAGCATATCAGGACGTGCCTCTGGCACGTCCTTTCAGGCAATCCCCAGGGCAGACCTGGGGGTCAAAGACCCCCAGGTATGCAGCAGCACCCCGCGATGCTCCGGGGTGCTGGAGGAGAGACAGCGGGAGCCCCCTCCCTCTGTCAAAACTCCTTACAGCACGCTGTCACTTCTGACCGCCGCTGTAAGGGTTAAATTGTCGTGAGTGAAGTGAACTTCACTCCCGGCAGTGCGGCAGGCCGCGGCCACACAGCACCCCGCGATGCGGGGTGCTGCAGAGGAGACAGAGGGAGCCCCCTCCCTCTGTCATAACACTTACAGCCCGCGGTCACTTCCGACCGCAGCTGTAGGGGTTAAAACTGCCGGGACCGAAGTTTACTTCGGTCCCGGCAGTGCAGCAGGGTCCCGGCTGTGTGATGCAGCCGAGTCCCTGCCGCAATCTCGTGGGTGCACTGGGCAGTACCCACGAGAATAATGGACGAGTATAGACGTCCAAGTGCCGGAACGCCCGCCAACCTGGACGTCTATACTAGTCCATGGTAGTTATCGGGTTCAACTTTGCAGAATCACATGCTTACCAGGCCTGTGTCTAAGCGTAAGACCGCAGTATGCGAGGGAAGGAGGGAGTGACTACAGCATCTAGACAGAAGCCATACTGCACCAACTTTCAGGATCACCCTGTGGTCCCCACAACACAACTGTAGTGGGCTGATCAGTTGTCATGGTTGCAAAGCCTTTTGAATGCCTTTATGGCTGCTATGCTAGACTTCTTACTGTCTGCCTACACAAAGTACTCGATTGCTCCGTCTGCCCCCACCTTGCGAGATGCACTAGTGTCAGTGACTGCCCTCTTAGCTATTCACAGTCTACAGTGATGCCCACCCCTCAGATGGTGACTGGATGAGAAGGCAGTCACTGCTGAGACTAGTACATCTCAGAAGGTAGGAGCCATGTACTGTTCTTGTGGTTAAGGGATACTTTTTCAAATAACTGGATAATCTCTTAGCATTTTATAACAGCCTTACCACCTTTTCTGCATTACTAGTTTTAGGGTCAGCCCTGCTTTTGAACCATCATACTAGCCATCGGATTGCCAAATTCTGCCACATGTGAGCATGGGCTCTGAAAAACTGCAGAAACACATAATGGACAACCCACTAGACAGGCGCAAGAGATCTTCCTATTGCAGATTTTTTGTTCTGTTGTGGATGATTCTTAGACAGTTTTGCAAAAAGTGGAGGGGCAGTGTATTTGCAAGTGACATTCAGATGTTGACAAACTTGCTGGGCTGCTCTGCAGGGAAAATGACTGCAACAAGGCCAAAATACCAAGTTTATATTATACTATCCAAGCCATTATTTTGATCCAATTAAACAGAATCATTAAACATTAACATTAAACACTTGGACGCGTACGGGTATGCCCCCCCAATTCCAAATTCCCAAAGCTTTCACGAGCGGAGAACGTTTTAAACCTGGTGGGTTCCGACTGCTATCGGAAGTCAGGACCCAGGGTTAAAGCCGGGCATCAACAATCGGGCCGATGCCCGGAATTAACCCTGTAAAATGAAAGTGAAAGAATCCCAGCAGAGCTGATCGGGACTATTGCACAAAAAAAAAAAAAAAAAAAAAAAAAAAAAAAAAAAAAAAAATTTAAAAAAAAATTTAAATTTAAATTAAATGTGAAGCCCCTCCCCTAATAAAAATTTTTATGGCAAAATGGCTTATTTCCCACCACAAATAAGTTTTTGCTGCAGATTAGGTTATAAAATAAGTAATGTCATTACAAAGTACAATTGTTGACAAAATACAAGCCCTTATGAGTCTGTATATGCAAAATTGAATGAGTTATGATTTTTTTGAAGGGGAGGAGGAAAAAAAAAAAAAACTCGGTCCTTAAGGTGAAAATGGGCTGAGTCCTTAAGGTGTTACCCAGTGGGACGTACACTTTTCTGAGATCCACTTCCGCTGCAGACATCTCGGAAGTATAACTTCCAAAACCGGAAGTTTGCAGGTAACCAATCAAGATCATTGCACAAGGGCAAAGCCATGCCTAATGTTGAAACTGTGGCATGATGTTGTTGCAACAGTGTGGCCACTGGTCACAGCATGTGGTGGTATATTTTAAAGACTGATCCGGGGCAAAAGTAGAGTTCTGGGAACAACCTGGATAATTTCCCCTTTAAAAAAAAAGGGAACTTCTTATCACTTTCACGGTGCCTGAACTACATGTCATAAATCTCTTCCTGTCAGGTATATGGAGAAAGCTAAGTCACTGGTGCAAACTCTGATGACTCATTGTTTGGGCAGCATGAAAGTAATGACAGGTTCCATTTAAAAAAAGGAAGTGAGTGGTACATAAAGTGGTAACAGACACTACAGGCAAACTTACATTCTTATATTTGGACTTATGGATAACAGTAGCTTTGGAAAGTACAGAAGGATCTGGTTTACGAAGATTTAGTTCAACCTTTGGTCTGCTTTGGTCCTGAATAGACTTCCATTCATCCAGCGACATCTCCCTGACATAGTCTTCGGCATTGTCTTCTGGCAGTCTAGAGTGAAAACAGAATTTTTAGTGAATGCTGCAGGTCCTCCATTCTTATTAGTAGGGGTTTAAAGGTGAGCCCCATAGTTACACCTAGGGCCACTTTTGATATGCCAGTGTCTTTACCCAGGGAGTCCCTTAAAAGGGGTATTCTCACTTGGGGACTTTTTTAGTATATCCACAGGATGGCGGTACAACGCCTAACACATTGGCTCCCAGGCCCCCTCCAGCCTGTTTGCGTAATGCAGCCTGTTTTTTGGCTTCCTGGCTGCAGCAATTTGCTTAAAGGAGAAGTCCCATGTAGAAAAAGTATTGTGTTTTAAATGCAGAAGCAAAAGTTATATCACTTTGTAAATCAATGACTTCACCCATCTTGTAAGTAAAACCTGTTTTTCTAGCTTCTTTGTTCAGAGAGGAAGTTCAGCAGCTCCCTGTTCTGATGACTTGCGACCCCCCATTGAGCTGCATTATGCTGGGGGCCGTGATGTCACAATTTCCCATAGTTCTGCAGCTTAGCCAGCTCTGTGCACGGCAAGGGAACCTCCCATGTGCAGCTTCAGCCAATCATAGAAGCCCCAGTGAGCTGAGCTCACGTGTCTTCATCTCCTCGGCAGGGAAGCATCTGACAGCCAGCTCAGTGTTTATAAGAGCAAGAACGATGTCCCGAGAAGAAGCAGAGGGGGAGGGGGAGATCCCTGCTTTCCCCTGCACTGATTACAATCTGACAGCAGGTCAGTCTGAAAGAACAATGTCCTAAGAATAGAAGCAGGGGGAGGGGAAACACTGAGCCTGCTGTTAGGAAAGTGATCAGTGTCTAGGTCAGTGTAGCCCAACCAGGGTGCCTCCAGCTGTTGCAAAACTAAAACTCCCAGGCATGCTGGGAGTTGTAGTTTCACAACAGCTGGAGGCACCCTGGTTAGGAAGCACTAGTCTAGGCTGGGCTACTTCTATGATGAACTGAAAGGCATTATGGGAGACAGGAAGTCAGGGACCTCCATGTACCAGGAAGTACCGATCTTTCAGAGGGGATGGCAGGAGAAGGGAGAGGGTGAGATACATGAGGAGCAGATTGTCAGAATGGTGAGCTGATGCACTTTCACATGATATAAAAAAAAATTTGTGACTTGGTCCATGATACTTCTTCTTTAACTTTCCATGACATGGGAAGTTACGCAAATTGTAGGGTCACATGTAGTGCATCCGCAGCGCATTTCAAGCTGCAGATGTGCTGACTGCAATCAAAAGAGTGAGCTCCCTACTGAGGCCGGGTAGCTGTGTCCCTGATGTTATCCACTGCTACTAGCGAACACAGTGCTACTTGGCCACAGCAGGAAGCTAGCCCTTTTGACTGCCATTGGCACATCCTCAGTGTAAATACTAGGGCTGCACAATCGAAAAAGCAATCGAATCGTGATTTGAGATATAGCGATACGGCCCCCCAGGAAGACTGGTGGAATGTGACATGGAGGAGAATGTGGCAGGGGGAGGGGAGAATGTGACATAGGGGAGGAGATAGAAATTAAATGGGGGAGATGTGAAATGGGCAGTGGGCATAAAATGAGTGGATAGTTTTAAAATGAAGGCGATTGGACATGAAATTGCGGATTTCACCATTTATTATATTACATACCGAAATCGCAATATTTAGGCCCATAATTGCAATCATTTTCCCATATGGTGCATCCATAGTCAATACACTGCGGATACAAAATTTATGACCCCAACCTTGGGTCTATTCACACGTACAGTGTACTGTGTAGGATTTGAAGCTGTGTTCATTCATTTAGCTTACATTGAACTCTGCAGCTTAAAATACTGCTAAATTAAGTTACATTAATGAACACCGCTTCAAATCCTGCACATCAAATATGCACAGGATACTGTGTGTGAATACAGTGTTTTATAGAAACCTAGTTGCAAGCCCCATATACCCATGGTCCTGTGTCCCCCAATGAAACGCTCGAGAAAAGACATTTAGGAAATTAACATGAACTTGCTTTATGTCTTGCTCTTCCTCTGTTGCCTCAACAGGTTCCATGGCTTCTACATTTTCTACAGGTGTTGGATCTACATCACTAGAGAATAAAAAAAAAAAAACAATTGATATTTAGAGAAAATATGCACACACACACACTATATTTAGAGATATATAGGAGATTGAGTAACACCAACCTTAAAGATTCACATTAACATCCAACGCATTGAAAATGCTTTCAGACCTATTTACAGTGTTCTGTAGCAGCCTAGTGAATTAATCACAACTGTGGTAATTTCAAGGTGTAGAATGTTGGACACTGCGGCATGGAAAGTACCCAAGAGCACAATAGCCTCCTTCAATTTAAGAATTATGAAGTTTGGAACACCCTAACCAGTAGAGCTGGCCACCAGACTAATCAAAAAGGAGAAAGGCCTTGGTAAGAGCTGTGATCAAAACCCCAATGGTCAATCAGGTACAAAAAGCTTGTGTGCAGATGGGAACAATTTCCAGAAGGTCAGCACTCCACCGGTCTGGGCTTTATTAACACAATGGCGAAAGCCTGGCTGATTAAACTTTTTGCCATTGTCCAATACCATCACTGCTGTTAAAAAAGGACTACTGCAGCGAGACAACTTATCCCCTATCCTGCCACACCTCTCCCATGCAGGAGTGTCGGCTGCAGCAGTGGACACCCCCCTCCATGTATCTTTATGGGAGAGGCGAAGATGCAGCGTTCGTGCTTCCCTGCCTCTCCCATATAGATGAATTGAGGGGAGGGACTTGTCATGTGAGCCATGGTTAACTGCTCCAAGTGAGGGCAGCTCCATGTTACTTTTGGGACACTGTACCGGACCCTGAAGAAGCTCCTGTCCTCTACAGTGATTTACAGCTTAACAGCTTTTCTTTTATATCTAAGGACTTTATCTGTATTAGCGTGCATTCACACCATGTTTTGTACATACGGGTGCCGGATCCGGCGGAAAGGGGGGGGGGGGAGGAGGAGAAGGGGCAAACCGGGCTCTCCCGTACCCCGGCCGGATCAGCCCGCGACTCCATTTACTTTAATGACCCGACCGGAGTCAAACGGTGACTCCGTTTGACTCCGGTCGGGTCATTAAACTTTAGAAAATTAGGGAAAGGTATTACTGTTTAAATAACAGCCTAAATTAGATAATTTGAAAAGAATGGTACATTAGGAAACCAGGAGATTCATCTTAAGGGTATGTTCACACAAAGCTGGTGTGCTGTGGATTTTCTGCAGTAGAATCCCTTGTTGAAAATCTTCAGTATTGCAACAGCAAGGTGGAAGGGATCTGTAAAAATCTCATCTACATGTTGCGTAAATGATCCACACAAACTGATCTGCAGGGACACAAAGACATTAAAGTCTGCAATAAGCCCTGAATTGTAGAATAAATCTGTTGTGGAAAACCTGCAGCGTATCCACCCTGTGTTAACATCCCCTTTACAAATATACAAAATACACCCTTTATATAAAAGTTCTTCATTTGGCTGCATAATTCTGTACCTGCAAGCATCCTTGAATGAGCCCCAGTTGCGAGGTCCACCACCACCCCTCTTGTCTTCTGCTCTTATTCTACTAGATAGAAAACAGTTTTACACCAAGTAAAAAAGTTAAGCAGAGGGAAGAGAACTCATGCTACATCAAATGTAACCAATATAATGTTATCAGTGCACATAGGAATGTGGTGTTGGGGGGGGGGGGGGGCGGCACAACACACCGATTTAGATGTATTAGTGTCTTCTATAGTTAATTTTATTTTAAAAAGTTCAGTGCCAAGTACATACATGGAGTGCCAAAGTTACCATAACCTATGCTCCATAGTAGTAAATACACCATGACTGACCTGGACAGACTCCAATAAAGGCGTACTTACTATCAGTCAATAGTAAATCTGCTACAGCGTTCTTCTGCAGTTCTATACATTATAAAATAAAGTTGCAAAACAGTAACCCAATAACTGATTTAAAAAATAAATTTATATTTAGTATAAAAATTTGCTTATGTTACAATGAAACCTGTAGTTGCAACAAAAGCATTTGAAAGTCACCTGAATTAAAGGGGTTGTTCAGATTTGAAGGACAAGCGTGCCATCTTCTACAAACGGCACTACACCATTGGTGTCAAGTACTACAACTAGACTCCATTACCTGTGCATTTTAACCCAAAGTTCATGTCACAAATATGCTTATTGGGGGTAGATTCATCAAAATTTGTGCAGAGAAGTTCACCAGTTGCCCATAGCAACCAGACTACTTTAATTTGTGAAAAGGACTCTAAAAAATGTAAAGCAATCTGGCTGGTTGCTATGGGCAGCTGTTCAACTTTCTTGGCACAGATGGAAAAGTTGCAGAGATTGCTGCAACAGATGTGCTGTAGCTTTGCACAAGGTTTAGCTTCACTGTCACCAATACATGGCTTTTCTATGTGGATTACAAAGAAATCTGCATGTTTTTGTACTAGAACATTTTGCAGCATGCAAGTGGGGTTATAAGAACCCCATTCACTCCTGTTGGATGCAGATTATTAACAGATTTGATGAGGTTTTTGGTAGATAATCTGACATGTGAACATACCCATGAATGAAGACCACCAAGCTGCAATACCAGACACGGCAGGTATGGCCATCTTCCAGAAACTGCAGCACATAATTTAACATGAAAACCAACCATCTATGTTTACAGAGAACATACTTACGTTCTGTCACTGCCACTGTGCCTTTCAAACTCTCTCTTTCCTCTTTGATCATTTTCCATGTTTCGTGGAAAGCCTCCTCTTCCTCTCCCTCTCATTCCTCCTCTCTGGTTAGCAACCCAGTTTCTTACCTGCTTTTCCTTCTCAAAACTTGAAACAAATACAGAAGTTAGATTGTAACCATTACAGATCATAATGCAAAGAATCACCTGAAAATTAAAGTGTACCTGTCAAACTTTGTACTGTTGAGAATCCCATTATATGTATATTTTTACTATACATTGGTTAAAGACATGTATATTTTTGGTGAAAAATGCTGTCTTGTCCCTGCAGCTATTGCCTGTGTGTCTCTGCAGAGACAAAATACAGGACGTGTGGGTAGGACAAGCAGGGCTCTGCAGGCTCCTGGCTTGTCAATCATCCTGCTGTATGAGTGTCAGAGCCTCACTGTACAGACCCCTGCTTCTCCTGCCCTCACTTCCTGTATTTGGACTCTTCATAGAGACAAAGGAAAAGCTGCAGGGACAAAAATATACAAATTTTCTAACCAATGTATATTTACAAGTACACATATGGTATTTACACTATATAAAAAGTTTGTTGATGACAGGTACAATTACACCCCCCCCCCCTCCCCCCTTAAGAAATAGAAATTAAAAAACTATAAATTGTAGTTAAGTAAACGTAGGTATTGTATTCCTTTCATATTCTGTACATATTCTTAGGGGACAATATAATGCCTGAGCTGCTTTTAACACAGTTGGAACCAAGTTTGCACATGCCTGTTTGAACGAAGTTTTTTTCCCATATATACGGTACTAAATCAAAAAAAGGAGTAGTGTACTGAAAAGTACTTCCAGTCTCAAATGAAAAAACTACTCACCGTCCTTCGCTCCCGTAAAGCCACTACAGCTGTTCGGTCTTCCAGTCCGGTCTTCCGTGTGCACGGATCGTCACACTGCGCTTAGCCCATCACCAGCCGCAGCGATACCCCGCCTCGGCAGATGATAGGCTGAGTGCAGTTTGACGACCTGTGCACACTGAAGGAAAGCAGTTTATTTTTGCAGCCCGGCCACAACGGACTGTAAATACTTTTCAGTACACTACTCCTTTAACCAGTTAAGAAAGCAGGTTTTACAGGTACGCCCCCATTCCAGAGTCCTTAAGGACTTGGGCATACCTGTATGTTCTCAGCCCCGTTACCAGGGATTAAAGTGTTCTCACAAGCAAGAGAACATTTCAAACATCGTGGGTCCCGACTACTATCAGCAGCCAGGACCCAGGGTTAATGCCGGGCATCGCCGATCAGGCCTATGGCAGACATGAACCCTTTAGATGCCGCAATCAACTTTGATCACGGCGTCTAAAGTAAAAGTAAAACTATCCCGGTAGCTCAGCGGATCTGATCGGGACTATCACGATATCCCGATCAGCTTCCTGGACGACAGGAGGGTCCTCACCTGCCTCCACTGTCAGACCACGAAGAATAAAAATAAAAAAATAAAAAAAGTTATGTCATAGGGGGTCAGAAGATTACAATTTTAAACATACTAATATTGATTTCACCGAAAAGTGCACTGCATAGAAACAGAAGTACTAAAAATGTAGCAAAATGGCTTTTTTTATTTCACCCCACAAATAATGTTTTGCCGCAGATTATGTTAAGTGATGTCACTACATAGTACAATTGGTGATTCAACAAACAAAGCCTTATATGGGTCTGTAGGTTCAAAATTTAACCAGTTATGATTTAGGTGGTGAAGAAAAAAATAAAGTGCAAAAAGTCCTTAAAGCGTACCTGTCAGATCCAAAAAAAAAATTATTTTTATTTTTGTTATATATCACTCAGTACCTAATTCTGACCATGTACATCTAATTTGTGTCTAGCACTAATTTCTCATTACACTTGACTTCGAAGAGAACAAATTGCCAGCGAGGAACACGCAGATAATCCCTTTATTGAATAAAATCATATACGACTAAGGGCGGCACACGCCTGAAACACGTTATGTTGCTCCTGTGTTCCTGATTTTATTCAATAAAAGGGATTATCTGCATGTTCCCTGCTGGCAATTTGTTCTCTTCGTTGTTTGGTGTAGCCATGCACCTGCAGTGCTGTGGAAAGGACACCTATCCGGTGAGCTGATCTACCTGCCTTCTTTCTTTGCACTTTTAACTTAGCTCACTAGTCTGAATTCCTCTCAAAGGGCTGGGGCGTGGCCTCACTGCAGGTCTCTGCCTCCTCCCTCAGTATGCCGTCTCCCCTAGCATTAGCAAAACTTCAACTCCCAGCTTGTCCTCACGGACAGTAGTGGGACACAAGCTGACAATGGGAGGATTTTTCCTCCAGCTGTCAGCCCTGCACTCACAGCCGTCAATCATGAAGTAGGTCCATGACATAGGTGATTATGCATGAACACAGCAGGACTAGTATGTGTCCAGGCAGGGGGGGGGGGGTTGGGAAGGGGAGATTGTGTTTAGAAAATTCTGTATTCCATACTGAAAAATCCAATTAATGCAATTGCAAGACTTATTGGTGTTGCATGCTTTACAACAAAAACTTGATATGTATCTGACAGTGCCCATTTAAGGTGAAAACGGGGTTAAGGGGAAGTATAGGGGGGGGGGGAATTTATCAGAGGATTTACCTTTATGATTTATTTGTTGCAAGATCTCAATGTAAAAATTAGCGACTTGGTTTACACAACAAATCAAAGTGTTGTGATACACGATTCATAGTAACTAACGCAGCGGTAATTCCTTGTTAGGAATTTGGCGCAAATCTACACAAATCCAGACCTGGGAGATCAAAACCTGTGCTGAGGAAAAGTTAACCAGTTCCCCATAGCAACCAATCAGATCTTTCATTTTTAAAAAGCAATGGTCTGCAATATTTAATAAACTTGACACGTACAAAAAAAAAAAAAAAAAAAAAAAAAAAAAAGTGTATAACATTTGTTCATCTACACCACCCTTAACCCCTTAAGGACTCAGCCCATTTGGGCCTTAAGGACTCAGACAATTTTATTTGTATTTTTTGTTTTTCCTCCTCACCTTCAAAAAATCATAACTTATATTTTCATCCACAGACTAGTGTATGAGGGCTTGTTTTTTGTGCAACCAGTTGTCCGTTGTAATGCCACCACTCACTTTACCATAAAAAACGGCGCAAAAAAAAAATCTATAAATAAAAAATACTATGTGTGGGGAAATTAAAAAGAAAAACCACAATTTAACAAATTTTGGAAGGTTTTGTTTTCAAGACGTATAATTTACAGTAAAATGATATGTGCTTTATTCTTGGAGTCATTACGATTAAAACTATACCCATGATAACACTTTTCTATTACGCTAAAAAAATAAATAAAAAAAATTAAAAATATTGCAAACTTAACCAAATTAGTACATTTTAAGTGTTTAAGTCCAAAATAGCTGCTTTTTTTTTTTATAAACATTCACTGTACGGTATCCTTAACATTTTATTTTAATAGTTCGGATTTTTACATACGTGGCGATACCAAATATGTATATAAATTATTTTTTTTAAAACACTTTTTGGGGGTGAAATAGGGAAGATGGTACAATTTACGTTTTTATTGGGGGAGGGGGTTTCACATTTTTTACTTTTACACTTTAATAGTCCCCACAGGGGACTATTTATAGCAATCATTCGATTGCTAATACTGTTTAGTGCTATGCATAGGACATAGCACTGATCAGTGTTATCGGTCATCTTCTGCTCGACTGCAGACCAGAAGACCCGTGAAAGGCAGCGGAGGCAGGTGAGGGGACCTCAGTCTGCAGTTCTGGATGCTGCAGATGCCGTGATCTGTACTGATCACAGCATCTATGTGGTTAATGGTGGACATCCGCACAATCGTGGATGTCCGCCATTACCGGCGGGTCCCTGGCTACTATTAGCAGCCGGGACCTGCCGCGCATGACCCGAGCATCGCTCCAATGCTCGCGGTTATGCATAGGACGTAAATGTACGTACTGGTGAATTAAGTACCAGCTCTCCAGGATGTACATTTACGTCTGGCATCGTTAAGGGGTTAATACATTCCCCCTATGTATGCACAATGGCGAGTGTCACAAGCCACTGTTTTATATTTACCACAAAATCCAGTTTCCCACTTAAAGGGGTACTGCAGTGGAATTTTTTTTTTACGTCAACTGTCGCAGGAAAGTTACAGATTTGTAAACTATATGACTGATAGAATATAAACACAGCAATCAGGTGGTTATTCAAAGGTGTGTCTTTATTGAATTAAAAGTCCAGCGGCATACACAGGCAGGGGAGTCTGAACTTGGGTGCAAGGGGGGGGGGGGGGTTCAGAGGCTATGGACCATTGTGCGCACATATTGCCTGGTCAGGCCATGATGGACAAAGCGCCGAGTGCGTGCAATGGTCCGTTGCCTCTTCCCTTCCCCCCTGCACGCAATATAGACAACGCACCTTTGAATAACCACCTGGGCTGGGACTCCTAGTTCTGGTCAGTCTGTGACAGGTGACAGCATTCTGTACCTATATACTACTGAACAGATGACACTGCAGTGTTTCTCAAGTGGAAACCCTTAGTCTTTCACAGGTGATCTATTTATGGTCAGTGCATCACTACAGTTATGTCACCTGTGAAAGACTAAGGAAATCCCGAAAACATGACCTGTTGGGGTACTTGAGGACTGTGCTTGAGAAACAAGGTAAAGTCTATCCACAAACAAAAGATAATCTCATACAGATGCTGAAAAACAGTACATACTCATCAATGCTGTACTCCAGGGGCTTTTCTATGACATTAGGACGGAACTCTCTGAAGACAGCTCGACGTTCCGATCTTTCCACTTTCACTTCTGAACCACTGTTTTCATTCTGAGGCACTTTTGGCACAAACTGTTTTGGAACTTGTTTAGGAGCTTGTTTTGGAGCTTTTAAAAAAGAAAAAAAAATTTAAATAAAAACCCCACACTTAAAAATTGCAGTTTGAACTCCTAAAAGCATTGCTCAATTACAATTTTTTCTCAAAAAATAAATAAATAAAAATGTTAAAGAACTCATAAGTCTAGGGCAAGATGTCGAGACTGACTGAAATAGGGGTCGATCAAAACAGTGATTTGCTGCAGGGTTTGGATTTTGGCACTGTATGGAATACCTAGGGCATTATATACAATACTTTTGCGTCTTACATGTCATAACATATATTACTCTTCCATCTACTGTGTGTGAAGACTGGAGGCGACACGTTATTTTTGTACCAGTCACTGAATATGACCCTGCCTCACACAAACCTGGGGCCTCCGTGTTTGCAACGACTATTGTCCTTCTGTCCTTTTGGGATTCTTTTCTGTTGCTCTTTTGGTTGCCAGGTTTTTTGGCTGCTTCTTCCTTCTTACGACCAAGTT
Organism: Hyla sarda; assembly: GCF_029499605.1. Taxonomy (NCBI): domain Eukaryota; kingdom Metazoa; phylum Chordata; class Amphibia; order Anura; family Hylidae; genus Hyla; species Hyla sarda. The sequence continues at coordinate 384,303,823 of NC_079189.1, read as the reverse complement.
CACTTGACGCCTGGTATAGATAATCTAAGGGATCAGACTCATCATCCAGAAGTTGGAAAAAGCGGTTTTCTACTGCACAGCCAAAAGCTTCCTGCATAGTGCTGGAAACAGGGCTCCCTTGTACAGGTTTCATGCCTCCTGCAAAGAGAACCATAAAACAACGCCTTACATTACACACGTCCCATATGGAGTCAGAGTACCAATAGACTGCTATAGTCCCATATCACCAGGCGAGACTGTTTCAGCTTTAATTACACATACAATTTTGCAACAAATTCCGATTACTTCTCCCTCCCATAGCAGTTGAAAGGTTGAAGGGGTTGTCCGGTAACAAAAGTGATTTTTGTCTTACCATAAAATCCTTTTCTCGGAGGATCCATTGGGGGACACAGACCTTGGGTATATGCTGTTGCTAGGAGACTTGACACTATGGAAACCATTAAGTCGGCTCCTCCCAGCCGATATACCCACCTACAGAGCCTGAGGTAATCAGTTTAGTCACCAAGCAGTAGGAGATGACCAAGAGGTAGAGAACCAAGCCCAGTCCGAGGCAACCAGAACCAAAAAAAATAGCTGAACACATCCTCGGACAGGTAACCAAACAAAGGGCGGGAGCTGTGTCCCCCAATGGATCCTCCGAGAAAAGGATTTTACGGTAAGATAAAAATCTCTCTATCGGCTCCATTGGGGGACACAGACCTTGGGACGTACCAAAGCCGTCCCTTGGGTGGGTAAGGAATCAGTCAGGTGAACGGCTGGACCACCGCCGCCTGCAACGCCTTACGGCCCAAAGTAGCATCAGCTGATGCAGAAGTATGAATCTGGTAGAACCTTGTGAAAGAGAGCAAAGACTGCCACGTGGCCGCTGTACAGAACTGCGAGGCCAAAGCCACGAAGTGAAAGGCCCAGGAAGCCCCGAAAGACGGGCGGAATGAGCCAAAACCCGGAAGGGGGAATCTTCCCCTGGGATGAGAAGGGGCTGGACAAAAAGACGGCAGGGCAATGTCCTCATTGAGTTGAAAGTCTAAACCATCTCAGGTAAAAAAGGACGGACCTGGATGGAAAACAACTTGCCCTGGTATACAACCAGGAAGGCAGAACGGCAGGAGAAAACTGCCAGCTGCCACTGACACCCACCTAATAGAAGTAAGAGTAACAAGGAACACCACCTTCCAGGGAAAGAGGCGAAGAGGAATGTCCCCGAGAGGTTCAAAGGGAGCACCTTGCAGGGCACCTAAGACCAAGTGTAAGTCCCAAGGGGGGAGAATGGGACCGAGAAGGAGGGGCAGTGTGCCACTCCCTGAAGCAGGTCTGGACATGAGAATTGAATGCCAGAGGACTTTGAAAAGGGCAGAACTTTGACCCTAAAGGGAGTTGAGAGCCAACCCTGACTGGAAAGAAAAAAGGGGTCGGGGAAGGAAAACCACGACCCGAGAAAAAAGGCTGAGATTCACACCAATGAAAATAAGACCGCCAGGTATGGTGGTAAATCTTGGCAGGAGGAAGGCTTCCGAGCCCTCAGCATGGTGCAAACCACTTGGGAAGATAAACTGCAGTCTCAACCTCCACGCCGTCAAAAGCAGAGACGGTAAATAGGGGTGGCACAGGGGACCTAAGATAGGAGGTCTGGGCAAGAGGGAAGGCTCAGCGGTAAGTCATTAGGAGCCTGACTGACAACGAACCACGCCCGTCTGAGCCAGTCTGGGTCACGAGAATGGGGGGAGGGGAACTCCCTCTGCTGCGAGTTTCCTCAGGACTCTGGAATGAGAGGAAGGGGAGGAAATAGATAAAGGTAGGGCCAGGCTCGACTAAGAAACAGATAAGGTAGGGCAAAGCCCGACCAGGAGAGAGGAACGCTGCAGTTGTGGCGGGACGAGTATAGGTCCACGCCTGGAGCGCCCTAGAGGTCGTAGGTCACTGCAAACACCTCAGGATATAGGGACCACCTACCAGTTGAGTATGTCCGGAATGAAGATCGCTGAGATTGTCGGAAACTAGAGTTCCGCCCAGAAGGGAATTTCCCGAAGCAGCAAGCAAAGATAGAATTTCCCTAGTCCCAGCATGTTGATGGGGAGAAGGGCTTCTGGGGGACCAAGGCCCCAGACCGGTCAGTCCTTGAAAACACCTCCCTAGCTCAACAGACCGGCAGGAAGGCGCACCCCTGAAAGGCAGGGGGAAACAAAGCCACCATAGAAGGGACCAACAGGACTGTCGAGAGAGAACGATCTTGCAGTCGAGAGACAAAGGGGACCTGTCCTACCGGAAGAGAATCACCAGTTGAAGAGATTGGTGATGAAACTGGGCGAATGGCACAGCCTCCACGGCCGCCAGCAACTGACCCAGGACAGTATGCAAAAGCGAATGGAAACTGGAGCAGGATGCTGAAGTTATCTGACTCGAGAGTCAGCCGAATGTCCGGCAGAGTCGAAAGCGGGAAGAGGCGTCGAACTGGAGCCCCAGGGGAGAGGTTGAACTTGTCACGATTAACCATCCAACCGAAGAGAAAACAAGGGTTGGAGGTTGAGACTAAGACTCCCCAGAGTCTGAGCCCTGGTTGGAGCTCTGATCAGGAGGTTGTCCAGAAAGGAATCACTGAAACAACTCTTGTCCGTAACAGGGCTATCACAGGCGTCAGGTCCATGGTAAGGACCCGCGGAGTAGTGGTCAGACCGAGGTCAGGGAGAGCCACAATAGAAAATGGACGTCCGGAACTGCAAAGTGGAAGTACTGCTGATGACTGGGAAATATTGGAATGTGGAGGTAGGCATCCTTGATGTCCACCGAGGGAAGAAAAACTCCCCTTTAACCCTGGACTCCAGCACTGAACGGAGAGACTCCATTTGGAATGGGTAGCAGAAGATGCTAGTGGAGATGCTCGAGAACCAAGATTGGGCGAACAGCAACGCCAGTCTTGGGGACCACAAAGAGGTTGGAATAAAAAAAAAAAAAATTATTGAAAATGTTCCCCTGAAGGAACAGGGACAATTACTCCCTGGATGAAAGGGAACTGGAACGCGCCCCGAAATGTCTCCGCTAGAGAGGAGGACTGGGGGTCCGGGAAGAAAAAAAAGCAGTCCCATGGAAGGGAGGCAAATTTGACCCTGTATCCGTTGGCTACAACATCCCTGACCCAGGAAACCTGAAAGTGCATGTCCAGGCATCCCGGAAGAGTAAGACAACCAACCACCCGAGAAAAGTCGGCGGGTGGGGGGGGGGGCGACCCCTCAGGTCGAGGTAGGCCTACGGGTGCCTGCTGGGGCCGCCAAAAAGCTGGAACGGTTAGCAGACCTCCGGGATGGACAGGTCAGGAAGGAGCTAGCCTTCTCCCCGTAAAGGCACCTGGCTGGACCTTTGTTGGTACCAAAGGTCCGCAGGACTTCCGATGGAAAGTGGTTCTGCAAGTCTTATCCAGAGGTATAAGGAACTCTTACCGCCCGTCGCCTCACTTCTTGAAGGCTGTGTCCGCATTCCAGGCTATAAGCCACATGGAGCGAAGGAGGGCTACCAGGCAGCCTGTGGCAAAGGCAGCACAGCGGCTGTGCATGGAAGCAGAACCCAGAAAATCTCCAGCATAGGAGCCTCAAAGAGCTAGTCTAAATAAATCCCCTGGAGGGATCCTGAATACAACCCTGGCAGAGTTGGAGAAAAACTGAAAGGGCATCTGACACCCAGACAGAAGCAAAAGCAGGAAGAAAGGAAGAACCTGCTGTCTCAAAGGAAAATTTTGCCAAGGTCTCCACCTTCTTGTCCACTGGATCCTGGAAGGCAGCCGCAAAAGCTAATAATCGCCTTAGAGAGGAGGGAGACTGGCAGATCCACAGTTGTAGGAGGTCCACTGAGCAATGAGGTCCTTTGCGAAGGGATACCGCGCTTGAACCTTCTTCGTTTTCTGAAACTTAGTCAGGGCGTCAAATTCAGCAAGAGAGCCGAAAGTCTTGGGTGCCGGTCGAGCACGAAGAAAGGAGACATGTCTGAAGTTCCTGGGTCCTTTAGCTGGAAGGTGTCTCTTATGGCCGAAACCAATGAGTTCACCGTGTCGGCAGAATTCGAGTGGTCCTCTGAGACGGATTCCGATTCGGAAACCTCATCCACAAGCTCTCCAGGTGAATGGGAACGCGTTGAGGCGGCCCTAGATGAGGAAGAGACTGACCCGGTACGCGGCTCTGGAGAGCCAGAGCGGTGACTGTGTGAGCATCCTCTGGAAGAGGGACACTTGTGACAAGCTGACGTAGCAGGGCCAGACCTATGATGGGAACGCCCGTACCTGTCCGAAGACCCCAGGGATGATTCAGAGGAAAAACCCCTATTATGCTTGCGAGAAGCGGAGCGATTCCCCCCAGAGGGCGACGGAGGGAGGACCTCTCCAAGGCAGTCACCACAGAACGGGAGACCTGCGCCAAGTCGGATATCGACTGAGGGGGAAGAAACCCAGGCTGGAGGGAAGGCCGAACTCACCGGGTCTGGTAGAACATCCCGGATAGTAATAGCCAGGGGGTCTGGGTGAGCAGTGGTGCAGGCAGAACAAGTAGGTTCAGCAGAACCAGACATGTTACAGCTATTACAGGTGTAATAAGGACCTAGCTATCTGTTTAGAGGAAGGAACAGTTCTGGGCACGGACATAGTAATAAAAAGGAACAGTCTCACCCTGGTCTGTGTCCCTCAGACTGCTGCTGTGAGCAGAGAGAGGGCGAGAGAGAAAACGCTGGACCAATGGCCAGAGGGCCATTACAAGGACACTTGAATGGCTCTGCAAACCCACTGTGCACGCACAGCACTGATTGGAGGGGATTCGCGCCATCCTGAAAGGCTTTGGCGGCTCAGGGTGGGTGGAGCTAATGCGCACCGGGCCGCCGAAGAAATAACCTAGATAATGATGGCGCCCGCTCCCGGCCCCGAGCGCACCTTGTGAACACATGTGCGCCTCGTGGGAACGCAGCGGGTGAATGCCATCCGCAGAACACTGCCGAAAACAAAGCTAAAAACTTCTATGCGGCCGGGCTGAAGGAGCGCCCGCCGAACAGATACGCCACGGCTGCAGAGGACAGCCGCCTCATACATACTTTGCACCAAACACACATGCCCACAATATATAAATGCCACTGCTCAAACCAATAAAAAAAATGTTCCCCCATAGAGTAAAAAGGGAGGGAAGAACCCCTCCTGGCCAGTCCCATAAACCCCTATATAAAAAAAATAAATAAAAAGGGTGTCTCCAGTTGTTGAGAGTCTAGTACCTAAGAAAAAGGGGGAAATACACTCGCCTTAGAAAAACTTACCTAATGAAGTCTTCCTGATGAATCCTTCAGCCAGCTTTTAGTCACCTGCATCATGCCGGGCTTGAAAAGCGAGACGAGCAGGGAAAAGTGGGGGACCTGGACCCGTGAGGTACAACCCCAGGCACTGGCCTTTGGCGAGAGGGGGTTGACAGTACATCCACGATGTCTGTGCCCCCTCAATCGCAAATGGGGAGAACACTATGTTCCTGAGTCCCCACCTGAAAACAGGAAAATAAAAAATAAACTAAACATCTCTATCTGAAAAAATAAAAAAGTTAGACCAAGTCTGGGGAGAACCCTAGACTAGTGTCCATTTCCTACAGACACTAAGCTTAAACTGATTACCTCAGGCTCTGTAGGCGGGCATATCCTGCTGGGAGGAGATTACTTTTTGGTTTCCATAGTGTCAAGTCTCCTAGAAACAACAGCATATAACCAAGGTCTGTGTCCCCCAATGGAGCCGATAGAGAAATGTAAGATCAATCAACTTAAAAAAGTATAGTGACAACAAATTCAGCTACTTCTTCCTATAAGCTGTGACATTATGTCACAGGGAAGCAGTGTCAGCCGGTGATCTGCAAATTTTAAAAATAAAATAAATTGTGCCCCTATAGCCGAATGTGAAGTGAAATATAGAATTGTGTACTAGCCCACTATTTGTCACAGTTCCTGCACCATTTATTAGATTTTGTACATTTACACTCCAGCTACACAATCAAAACCTGTGTATAATATCAGTGCACCTTCCCTGACTGATAAATTTCCCCTCAATGTGTCATTTTTACCTAACAGTGCACTAAGTAGAAACAGAAACCCCCAAAAGTACAAAATGGCTTTCTCTTCAATTTCATCACAAAATGTTGTTATGCTGTAGCTTTTATGGTAAAATGAAATGTCATTCCAAATGATTGATTCCTCCTAAGGGTATGTTCTCACAGCGGAATCTCTGCAAGTGGTGATTCCGTCAGGCAGTCGCTGAAAATACTTCTGCGGTAGGACCGCGGGGCACTGTGCCGTCACCACTGACAGCTATGCAGTACTCGTGGAGTTCCGCGCAAAAAACAAACATGTTGCTGAACATTCTGCTGCTGTAATTCCTCAGTGTGAACTGGTATTGCGGAAGACCCGTTCACTGCGTGGAATTCTACTTATGTGAACTTACCCTAAGGCAGGTGTCAAACTCAAGTTCATCGGGGGCCGCATCAGCAGTTTGGTCACCCTCAAAGGGCCAGTTGTATCTGTAGGACCCCTCCCCCCCATACCGTATATGCCGGCGTATAAGACTGGGTGTATAAGACGACCCCCAACTTTTACAGTTAAAATTTAGTTTGGGATATACTCGCCATATAAGACAACCCCTCTTGCCGCAATGTACAGTACCTTGTAGTTCCCCCCCACATTAGGTAAGCAGCATAGTTCCCCCACATTAGGTAGGCAGCACCCCCCCTCCCTCCCCACAGACATACAGCCTCCAGCCATATACAGTGAATGGCTGGAGGCTGTATGTCTGTGTGCTGCCCCCACTGTGATCCGGTCACCGCTCCTCCGGCCCGGGGTCACATCTACTGCTATGGCCTATGGACCATAGCAGTAGGCGCCAGGACCGGTCGAGCGGTGACTGGAATGCTGAAGAAGATAACGTGCCGCCAGTTACTTACCAGGGCCTGCGCGCGTCCTCCTGTTCCGCCCGCGTCTCTATGGTTGTACGCACGGGACGTCACTGACGTACAGCCATAGAGGCGGAGGACCGAAGGAGGATCGCTGCGCATGCGCTGAAGAGGCGGCTTTCTTTAAAAATAAAAAAAGGGCGAGATTAAAAGTGAAGGCAGGCGGCGGGCCACATGATGAGGTCTGGCGGGCCGGATTCGGCCCGTGGGCCGGGTGTTTGACCCCCCTGCCCTAAGGGGACTAATAGGGGAGATCAAAAACTGCAGTGGAAAAGTTGCCTATAGCAACCAGATTAGCTTTCTTCTATAATTTTAAGAATAAAAGCAGTTTGTTGCTATGAGCAACTGGTCAACTTTTCCCCTGGGAAGGTTTTGATAAGTCTCCCCCATAAAAAAAAAAAAAAAAAAAAAGGTTTAACCCATATACATTAACCCCTTAAGGAATGGGGTTTCCCCCCCCCCCCCCCCCCATTTTAGCATTTTCGTTTTTTGCTCCTTGCCTTTAAAAAAAATCATAACTTTCAATTTTGCACCTAAAAATCCATATGATTGCTTATTTTTTGCGCCACCAATTCTTCCTTTTAATGACATGTCATTTTGCCCAAAAATCTACGGTGAAACGGAAAAAAAACCATTGTGAGACAAAATTGAAAAAAAACAAAACGCTGTTTTGTAACTTTTGGGGGCTTCCGTTTCTACGTAGTACATTTTTTGGTAAAAATTGACACCTTCTCTTTAATCTGTAGGTCTATACGATTAAAGTGATACCGTACTTATATAGGTTTGATTTTGTCGTACTTCTGGAAAAAAAATCATAACTTCATGCAAGAAAAATTTTAAAATTGTCATCTTCTGAACCCTATAACTTTTATTTTTCCGCATATGGGGCGGTATGAGGACTAATTTTTTGCGCCGTGATATGAAGTTTTTAACAGTACCATTTTTTGCATTGATCGCTTTTTATTCATTTTTTCATGATATAAAAAGTGACCAGAAATGCACTATTTTGGACTTTGGAATTTTTTTGCGTGTACGCCATTGACCGTGCGGTTTAATTAATGATATATTTTTATAATTCCGACATTTCCGCACGCGGCGATACCATATATGTTTATTTTTATTTTCACTTTTTTTTAACCCCTTAAGGACCAATGACGTACCGGTACGTCATTGGTCCTGCTCTTCTGATACAACGCGGGGTTACACAGTAACCCCGCGTCATATCATGGCGGGCCCGGCGTCATAGTGAAGCCGGGACCCGCCTCTAATAGCGCGCGGCGCCGCTATTAACCCTTTAGCCGCGCGCTCAAAGCTGAGCCGCGCGGCTAAAAGTGAAAGTGAAAGTTCCCGGCTAGCTCAGTCGGGCTGTTCGGGATAGCCGCAGCTAATCGCGGCATCCCGAACAGCTGACAGGACAGCGGGAGGGCCCCTACCTGCCTCCTCGCTGTCCGATCGCCGAATGACTGCTCAGTGCCTGAGATCCAGGCATGAGCAGTCATGCGGCAGAATCGTTGATCACTGGTTTCTTATGAGAAACCAGTGATCAATGATGAAGATCAGTGTGTGCAGTGTTATAGGTCCCTATGGGACCTATAACACTGCAAAAAAAAAGTGAAAAAAAAAAGTGAATAAAGATCATTTAACTCCTCCCCTATTAAAAGTTTGAATCACCCCCTTTTTCCAATAAAAAAAAAAAACAGTGTAAATAAAAATAAAAATAAACATATGTGGTATCACCGCGTGCGGAAATGTCCGAATTATAAAAATATCTCATTAATTAAACCGCTCGGTCAATGGCGTGCGCGCAAAAAAATTCCAAAGTCCAAAATAGTGCATTTTTGGTCACTTTTTATATCATTTAAAAATGAATAAAAAGTGATCAATAAGTCCTATCAATGCAAAAATGGTACCGTTAAAAACTTCAGATCACGGCGCAAAAAATGAGCCCTCATACCGCCCCATACACGGAAAAATAAAAAAGTTATAGGGGTCAGAAGATGACAATTTTAAACGTATTAATTTTCCTGCATGTAGTTATGATTTTTTCCAAAAGTCCGACAAAATCAAACCTATATAAGTAGGGTATCATTTTAATCGTATGGACCTACAGAATACATATCAGGTGTCATTTTTACCGAAAAATGTACTACGTAGAAACGGAAGCCCCCAAAAGTTACAAAACAGCGTTTTTTTTTTCAATTTTGTCGCACAATGATTTTTTTTTCCCGCTTCATAGATTTTTGGGCAAAATGACTGACGTCATTACAAAGTAGAATTGGTGGCGCAAAAAATAAGCCATCATATGGATTTTTAGGTGTAAATTTGAAAGAGTTATGATTTTTTAAAGGCAAGGAGCAAAAAACGAAAATGCAAAAACGGAAAAACCTCCGGTCCTTAAGGGGTTAATGGGAAAAGGGGGGCGATTCAAACTTTTAATAGGGAAGGGGTTAAATGATCTTTATTCACTTATTTTCCAGTGTTATAGTTCCCATAGGGACCTATAACACTGCACACACTGATCTTTTACATTGATCACTGGTTTCCTATGAGAAACCAGTGATCAATGATTCTGCCGCTTGACTGCTCATGCCTGGATCTCATTCGGCAATCGGACAGCGAGGAGGCAGGTAGGGACCCTCCAGCTGTCCTGTAAGCTGTTTGGGATGCCGCGATTTCGCCACGGCTATCCCGAACAGCCCACTAAGCTAACCGGCATGGTTTCACTTTCACTTTAGACGTGGCGTTCAACTAATAGCGTGGCTAATAGCACGTGGCATTGATCGCGGTGCCGCGCGCCATTAGCCACGGGTCCTGGCCGTTGCTAGAGGCCAGGCCCGCCCCGCGTTATAGAACGGGAGCGGACACATGACATTCCAGTACGTGATGTGTCCTTAAGGGGTTAAAGCGCAACCATCATGGATATTATAGCCCCCAGACTAGATGTTACTTGTATTGCAGCTATACTTTTGGCTGCTCTTTATAACACTATCAGCAGGAAATGGTGAATTATACTCACCGATAATTCCTTTTCTGGAAGTCTCCACGACAGCACCCATGAGATTATCTCCTCCTCCTGATTGGGACAGGAAAAAACACTGAGGTTAAATTCCCCACCCCTTCCTGTCCACACCAGTGTATTTATAAAGAACACCGAAGGAAAGGAAAAAAAAAAAAAAAGTGCACAAAAAAAAAAACTAATAAAAAACCAAAGGGTGGGCTGTATGGGTGCCGTCGTGGAGACTTCCAGAAATGGAATTATCGGCGAGTATAATTCACCATTTCCCCCCCACGTCTCCACGACAGCACCCATGAGAAATACCAAAGAATTTACTTAGGGAGGGACTACAGCACTGAGAACTTTACGTCCAAAGGCCATATCCTCAGAAGACAAAATGTGAACTCTATAATGTCTGGAAAAGGTATGAAGGTTTTTCCAAGTGGCAGCTTTGCTAATCTGTTCTACAGAAGCTCCAGCTCTCTCTGCCCATGATGAGGAAATTGCTCTAGTAGAATGGGCCTTCAATTGTCTAGGAGGGGCTTTTCCTCTGGTCACATAAGCCTCTGAAATTGCGGTCTTCATCCATCTGGCTATAGAACTCCTAGAGGCTTTCTTGCCTCTATTAGGGCCAGCAAACTGAATAAACAGATTGTCATCCTTCCTCCACTGACTAGTTCTTTTAATGTAGATGAGTACAGCTCTTCTAACATCCAAAAGACTGATATTTCTATGTCATTTTTTGGATCTGAACAGGATGGAACCACAATATCCTGTGATCTATGAAAGGTAGAGACAACTTAAGGGAAGAAGTTGGATCAAGCTTAAAAATGATTTTGTCATCCAAAATTCTGATATAAGGCTCTGATAGAAAGAGCCTGAATCTCACCTACTCTGCTAGCTTTAGTGATGGCGATTAAAAATAGTTTTGAGTCAAAAAATTTTCAGAAATAGAATACAGAGGCTCAAAGGGATCCAAAGGAAGAGCCGCTAGAACTGTATTTAAATTCCACTGAGGACAGATATTTAAAGTCTTAGGTCTGCTGGACGCTTTAATAAACCTTGAAATCCACATTAGAGATGAGCGAACTTACAGTAAATGCGATTCATCGCGAACTTCTCGGCTCGGCAGTTGATGACTTTTCCTGCATAAATTAGTTCAGCTTTCAGGTGCTCCGGTGGGCTGGAAAAGGTGGATACAGTCCTAGGAGACTTCTCTAGGACTGTATCCACCTTTTCCAGCCCACCGGAGCACCTGAAAGCGGAACTCATTTGTGCAGGATAAGTCATCAACTGCCGAGCCGAGAAGTTCATGACGAATCGAATTTACTGTAAATTCACTCATCTCTAATCCACATGTTATCAGCCAATTTTACATGATAGAGAGCACTGAGAGCAGAAACCTGTACTTTGAGGGTACTAAGGGAAAGACCTAAATCAAATCCCTGCTGAAGGAAGTCTAGAACTTTAGGAATCACTGGAGTGTTGACAGAAAAAGAATCCCCACACTAAGATAAATTTCTTCCAGGCTTTAGTATAGATTCTAGAGGTAGTATCTTTACGGCTAGATAGAAGGGTATTTACTACCTTTTCAGAGAAACCTTCCTTCAGCAGAATGGACTTTTCAATTTCCATGCTGTCAAGCTGAGGTTTTTTGATCAGACGATGAAAGGATTGTCCCTGGGACATCAGATCCTTTTGAAGAGGAAGGCAGATGGGATCCACTACAGCCAGAGTATTTAATAGCGAGAACCAGCTCCTCTTTGGCCAGTATGGAGCTACTAGGATTAGAATGCAATGATAGTTCATTAACTTCTGAAAGACCCGAGATATTAGCGGCAGTGGAGGAAATGCGTATCCCATACTGAATGTCCAATTCTGAGCTAATGCATCCACTGCTAGCGGAGAGTCCCTTGGATTTAGGGAATAGAATAGGATCCCCCCCCCCATCTCTCCGTAATCATCCTGAATCCCCACGGAGCTAGAGACCATTCCCCTGGGTCTAATATGTGTCTGCTCAGGAAGTCCGCCTCCAAGTTCCAGACCCCTTTGAGATGGACTGCTGAGATAGAAAGCACCTTGTTTTCTGCCCAAGAAAATATTTGATGCAAAATTGACTGGAGAGCTGTGTACCTTGGACCTCCCTGATGCCTTATAAATGCCACTGCAATCACGTTGTCTGAGTAAATGAGGATATGGCGATTTTTGCAGATCTCTAACTCTTGGAGTGTCATCCATATTGCCAGTAGCACTCTGAAGTTGGAAGATTTTCTTGCTGTCTGAGGATCCAATTTCCCTTGTACTACTCGAGACTGAGTGAGCACCCTATCCTCCTGCACTGGCATCCGTTGTTATGAGTAACTGGTTTGACTGAAATCAACTTACTCCCTTCTTTAAATTCTTCTTGAATGTCCATCTTAGATGGGTTTTTACTTGAGTGGGAATTATCACTCTTCTGTCTAAAGCTTTCTGAGACTTGTCCCAAACGGCTAGGATCCACTTTTGTAGAGGCCAGGAGTGAAACTGAGCCCAAGCTACTGATTGGGTGCATGATGTCATATGAACCAGAGTGGACATTGCTGTCCTGATTGTACAGGAATGGAGGCTTAGAAACCTGGAGACTAATGCCTGCAGTAATACCCTTTTGGAATCCGTAAGAAAGGAGGTCTGGATCCTTGAATCCAAAAGGGTACCTAGGAAATTTTTCCTCTGACTGGGAATAAGATATGATTTGTCTAGATTTACAGTAAATTTGATTCGTCACGAACTTCTCGTCTCGGCAGTAGATGGCTTATCCTGCATAAATGAGTTCAGCTTTCAGGTGCTCCCGTGGGCTGGAAAAGGTGGATACAGTCCTAGGAGACTAATTTATGCAGGATAAGTCCTCAACTGCCAAGCCGAGAAGTTCGTGACGAATCGAATTTACTGTAAATTTGCTCATCTCTAATTGAGAACAATCCACGACACTGGCAGGTCTCAACTTTGCTAAGGGGGCAGTACATGCTATAAGTTCAGCAGGGTGCCCAAACTTTTGCAGACGCCATTTTTTGTTTTCTGTTATTTTGAAAGTGTAAAATTATGGAAATAAAATCTGACTTTTGTTGACATATAAGAATGTCTAATCTGTAATTTGATGCCTTTTGGAGATTTTACCATCTTTCCTTGGCTTCTTTATGCACATTAATACAAATTTTTACCTGGGGTGACCAAACTTTTGATCCCCACTGTATGTCAGTCCCAGTTGGTACAGCTAGTTTCCAATGCTCGCGCCTTCAACGCATTTCTATTGGTCTGTAGTGACCAATGTCATCAGGATGGCAAAGAGCCCCACTGGAAAAATTACCAATTAATAGATAAAGTTTGCCATAAAGTTTATACAGACTATGCAGGAATATGATGTAGCACCAGTTGGGTTTCACTGTCCCATGCCACATATGTAAACCTGTAATGTAAAATTCATGTAGCTCCACCTGTAAAAGAAATCAGAGAGGCATCGTCTGGTCTTTAGCACCCGGAAATATCCATCCGTCTCAGTTATAGTGCTGCGATGCTGCTCTCATTGGCAATCAAGCGGCTGAGCAGAACCTGCCATGATGCAGGGAGCCTTAACTAGCCGGCTACTGCTGCTCGCGTCGTCTAGTTACAGCTCCCTACATCACGGCAGGTTCTTACTCTGAGTAGGAAAAGCTCAGATACATAATAGCTTGCCATTTGACATTTTAATGGTGATTAGTTCACTTGTTTTTTTGGTGTATTTTAAGAAGACACTAAATAAAATTTTAGGCACTATCTACTCTAATTTAAATTTATTGATTGCCGGATAGTAACCACTGAGTGGGGTGGATGGGACCAGAAAGTAGATTGCGGAGTCCCCAGCAGTTGGACCCCATGATCTAAACACTTATCCCCCATCCCAGAGTTATCCTTTAACTCCTTGGGGACAAAGGGCGTATGCATATGCCCTTGCGTCCCGTCACTTAAGGACGGAGGGCGTATCCATACGCCCTCGGCATTTCCGAACACTGCCGCTCGCCGGGCGGTGATCAGACCAGGATGCCTGCTGATATCTATCAGCAGGCATCTCGTGGCAATGCCTAGGGGGGTCCCGAGACCCTCTATATCAGCGATCGCAGCAAATCACAGGTCAATTCAGACCTGCGATTTGCCACGATCTGGGAAAATCGGGTCACTGGTGACCCGATCTCCCGGAAAATAAGACTGATTGGAGCAGTGTTGCCACCCCCTCCTATCCCCTGCCATTGGTCGGTCAGGCTGACCACCAATGGCAGGAGGGGGGCGGGGGTTAGAGTTCATTTCCCCCTGCTCTGCACACCAATCGAAGTCTGTCCAGACCGGGGGGGGGGGGGGGGGGGGGGAACACGGCCCGGCTTACCCGGACCTGCGGCGGCGGCATCCCGGAGCAGCGGCGGCAGGAGGAAGAGCGGCGGCCGGAAAGTGCGGCTGAGAAGGCTGCAGTGAAGATCGCGATAAGCATGCCCGTACAGTCAGGGATGCTGGGCGTGTAGTTCTGCAATATCTGGCCTTTCAGATGTTGCAGAACAACAACTCCTAGCATGCCTGGACAGTCTGGGCATGCTTGGAGTTGTAGTTTTGCAACATCTGGAGGGCTACAGTTTGGAGGCCACTGTTCTTCCCCAGTTGTTGCATAACTACAACTCCTAGCATGCCCAGACTGTCCAGGCATGCTGGGAGTTGTAGTTCTGCAACATCTGAAGGGCCAGATATTGCAGAACTACACGCCCAGCATCCCTGACTGTACGGGCATGCTGGGAATTGTAGTTTTGCAACAGCTGTAGGCACACTGGTTGGGAAACACTGAGCTAGAGTCTGTTTCCTAACTCAGTGATTCCAACCCGTGTGCCTCCAGCTGTTGCAAAACTACAACTCCTAGAGTGCACTGACAGACCACATGCTGGGAGTTGTAGTCTTGCAACAGCTGGAGGCACATGGGATGGAATCACTGAGCTAGAGTCTGTTTTCTAACTCAGTGGTTCCCCACCAGTGTGCCTACAGCTGTTGTAAAACTACAACTCCCAGCATGTACGGTCTGTCTGTGCATTCTGGGAGTTGTCATTTTGCCACAGCTGAAGGTTTCCTTCAAGGAAACTTACTGTGAACCCCTGCCTGTGTGAATGTACCCTAAAAACAGTACACTACCAAATAATAAAAAGTAAAACACTACACATACACCCCCTTACACATCGCGCCCTCCCCCCAATAAAAATGAAAAACGTCTCATTCGGCAGTGTTTCCTAAACGGCGCCTCCAGCTGTGGCAAAACCACTACTCCCAGTGTTGCCGACAGCCATAGACTGTCCTGTCAGGCTGGGAGTCTTGCAACAGCTGGAGGCACCCTGTGGGAGACACTGCTGTAGGGTTTTGGTGGAGACAAGCCCCATCCTTGTAACCGGGTCCACCCCTACTGCAAATTCCTTATTCAGGCCTCAAATGCACATGGAGCCCTCTCACTTCAGAGCCCTGTCGTATTTCAAGGCAACAGTTTAGGGCCACACATGGGGTATGTCTGTACTCGGGAGAAATTGCGTTACAAATTTTGGGGGGGGGGGATTTTTCTCCCATTACCCTTTGTAGAAATGGTAAATTTGGGAACCTGCACTTAAGTGAAAAAATTTTTTTTTCTATTTACACATCCGAATTTAACGAAAAGTTGTCAAACACCTGTGGAGTGTTAACCCCTTCAGGACCAAGCCCATTTTGGCCTTAAGGACCAGAGCGTTTTTTGCACATCTGACCACTGTCACTTTAAACATTAATAACTCTGGAATGCTTTTAGTTATCATTCTGATTCCGAGATTGTTTTTTCGTGACATATTCTACTTTAACATGGTAGTAAATTTTTGTGGTAACTTGCATCCTTTCCTTGTGAAAAATCCTAAAATTTGATGAAAAATTAGAAAATTTTGCATTTTTCTAACTTTGAAGCTCTCTGCTTGTAAGGAAAATGTATATTACAAATAAAAAAAATTTTTATTCACATATACAATATGTCTACTTTATGTTTGCATCATAAAAGTGACGAGTTTTTACTTTTGGAAGACACCAGAGGGCTTCAAAGTTCAGCAGCAATTTTCCAATTTTTCACAAAATTTTCAAACTCACTATTTTTCAGGGACCAGTTCAGGTTTGAAGTGGATTTGAAGGGTCTTCTCATTACAAATACCCCACAAAAGACCCCATTATAAAAACTGCACCCCCCAAAGTATTCAAAATGACATTCAGTCATCATTTTAACCCTTTAGGTGTTTCACAGGAATAGAAGCAAAGTGAAGGAGAAAATTCACAATCTTCATTTTTTACACTCGCATGTTCTTGTAGACCCAATTTTTAAATTTTTACAAGGGGTAAAAGGAGAAAATGTATACTTATATTTGTAGCCCAATTTCTCTCGAGTAAGCACATACCTCATATGTCTATGTAAAATGTTCGGCGGGCGCAGTAGAGGGCTCAGAAGGGAAAGAGCGACAAGGGGATTTTGGAGAGTACGTTTTTCTGAAATGGTTTTTGGGGGGCATGTTGCATTTAGGAAGCCCTTATGGTGCCAGAACAGCAAAAAACCCTCACATGGCATACCATTTTGGAAACTAGACCCCTTGAGGTACGTAACAAGGAATAAAGTGAGCCTTAATACCCCACAGGTGTTTCACGACTTTTGCATATGTAAAAAAAAAATATTTTTTTTTCACTAAAATGTGTGTTTCCCCCCAAATTTCACATTTTTCCAAGGGTTAATAGCAGGAAATACCCCCCAATATTTGTAACCCCTTCTCTTCTGAGTATGGAGGTACCCCATAAGTTGACCTGAAGTGCACTATGGGTGAACTACAATGCTCAGAAGAGAAGGAGTCATATTTGGCTTTTTGAGAGCAAATTTTGCTCGGGGGGCATGTCGCATTTAGGAAGCCCCTATGGTGCCAGAACAGCAAAAAATACCCACATGGCATACCATTTTGGAAACTAGACCCCTTGAGGAATGTAATAAGGAATAAAGTGAGCCTTATTACCCCACAGGTGTTTCATGACTTTTGCATATGTAAAAAAAAAAAAAAAAATTTCCACTAAAATGTGTTTCCCCCCTAATTTCACCTTTTTGCAAGGGTTAATAGCAGAAAATACTCCCCAAAATTTGTAACCCCATCTCTTCTGAGTATGTAGGTACCCCATAAGTTGACCTGAAGTGCACTATGGGCGAACTACAATGCTCAGAAGAGAAGGAGTCATATTTGGATTTTTGAGAGCAAATTTTGCTCGGGGAGCATGTCGCATTTAGGAAGCCCCTAAGGTGCCAGAACAGCAAAAAAAAACCACACATGGCATACCATTTTGGAAACTAGACCCCTTGAGGAACGTAACAAGGGGTACAGTGAGCATTTACCCCCCACTGGTGTCTGACAGGTCTTTGGAACAGTGGGCTGTACAAGTTTTCATTTTCATGGACCACTGTTCCAAAGATCCGTCAGACACCTGTGGGGTGTAAATTCTCACTGCACCCCTCATTACATTCCGTGAGGGGTGTCGTTTCCGAAATGGGGTCACATGTGGGGTTTTGTTTTTTTTGCGTTTGTCAAAACCGCTGTAACAATCAGCCACCCCTGTGCAAATCACCTCAAATGTACATGGTGCACTCTCCCTTCTGGGCCTTGTTGTGCGCCCCCAGAGCACTTTGCGCTCACATATGGGGTATCTCTGTAGTCGGGAGAAATTGCGTTACAAATTTTGGGGGACTTTTTTCCCTTTTACCTCTTGTGAAAATTTAAAGTATAGGGCAACATCAGCATGTTAGTGTAAAAAATAAAAAATGTTTACACTAACATTCTGGTGTAGACCCCAACATTTCCTTTTCATGAAGGGTTAAAGAAGAAAAAGCCCCCCACACCTTGTAACGCAATTTCTCCCGATTACAGCGATACCCCATATGTCGCCCTAAACTGTTGCCCTGAAATACGACAGGGCTCCAAAGTGAGAGCGCCATGTGCATTTGAGGCCTAAATTAGGGATTTGCATAGGGGTGGACATAGGGGTATTCTACGCCAGTGATTCCCAAACAGGGTGCCTCCAGCTGTTGCAAAACTCCCAGCATGCCTGGACAGTCAACGGCTGTCCGACAATACTGGGAGTTGTTGTTTTTCAACAGCTGGAGGCTCTGCTTTGGAAACAGTGGTGTACCGGACGTTCTTATTGGGGGAGGGGGGCTGTGTAGGGGTATGTGTATACGTAGTGTTTTTAACTTTTTATTTTATTTTGTGTTAGTGTAGTGTAGTGTTTTTAGGGTACAGTCACATGGGCGGGGGATTACAGCGAGTTTCCCAGCGCAAAATTTGCTGCATCTCAAGATGCGAGAAACCCACTGTAAAAGCCTAGCCCATGTGAATGTACCCTGTACATTCACAGGGGGGGGGGGGGGGGGTGCACCAGCTGTTGCAAAACCACAACTCCCAGCATGCATGGTCTGTTAGTGCATGCTGGGAGTCATAGTTTTGCAACAGCTGGAGGCACACAGGTTAGGAAACACTGAGTTAGAAACAGACAATGTTTCCCAACCAGTGTGTCTCCAGTTGTTGCAAAACTACAACTCCCAGCATGCCCAGACAGCTGAAGGGCATGCTGGGAGTTGTAGTACGGCAACATCTGAAGGGCCAGATGTTGCTGAACTAAAACTCCCAGCATGCCTGGACAGTCAGTGCATACTGGGAGTTGTAGTTTTGCAACAGCTGGAAGAGCACAGATTGGAGACCATTATACAATGGTCTCCAAACTGGGGCCCTCCAGATGTTGCAAAACTACAACTTCCAGCATGCATGGTCTTTAGTGCATGCTGGGAGTTATAGTTTTGCAACAGCTGGAGGCACACAGGTTAGGAAACACTGAGTTAGAAACAATGTTTCCCAACCTGTGTGTCTCCAGCTGTTGCAAAACTACAACTCCCAGCATGCCCAGACAGCTGAAGGGCATGCTGGGAGTTGTAGTTCGGCAACATCTGAAGGGCCAGATGTTGCTTAACTAAAACTCCCAGCATGCCTGGACAGTCAGTGCATGCTGGGAGTTGTAGTTTTGCAACAGCTGGAAGAGCACAGATTGGAGACCATTATACAATGGTCTCCAAACTGAGGCCCTCCAGATGTTGCAAAACTACAACTCCCAGCATGCCCAGACAGCCAAAGGCTGTCTAGGCATGCTGGGAGTTGTAGTTTTCAGACTCCTAGAAGCAGCAGTGAAGATCTTCACTGCTGCCTCTGAGGACCACATACTTACCCGTCGCTGCTCGTCCACGTGGCCGGTCCCGCGCTGCTCCTCGGTCCCGCCGCTGGATCAGGTAAGTCCGCCGGTCCCCACGTGTTCCCCCCGAATGCCGCAGGTCCCCGCGAGCCCCTGCAGCCTTCGTCCCCCGTTCTGCCCGACTTCCAGGGGCGGGCAGTGCGGGGGATCTGAACTTTCACCCCAGATCACTGTGATTGGTCCACAGGGACCAATCACAGTGATCGCTGACCAGGACCATCAATTGATGGTCCTGGGGGTGAAGCAGAAGTTGTCCCCTGCTGGAAACAGCGGGACTTCTGCCAGTTAACCCGTGCGATGCTGCGCATCGCCGGGTTAACTGAATGTCATTTATAAACGCCGGGATGCGCGAACGCACTGCACAACCCGGCGTTTATATATGACATTCTGCGGGAAGGGGTTAAAGAGCACCTGTCATCAACAAAAACATTTTTATGGTGTTCATAATTATAAATGGAGATATTGTAATATATCTTAATTAAAAAATATTAATATTTATACCAGTTTTTTGAGCGCGCGAGAGAGTGCGCGAGAGAGCGAGCTGTCTGGGCATGCTGGGAGTTGTAGTTTTGCAACAGCTGGGAAACGCTGCTGCAGAGGGAGAGCAGCATACAGGAAGACTGGCAGAAGCAGAGTCCCAGCCAGGCTTCATGTGACATCATGCCTGC
Source organism: Hyla sarda (assembly GCF_029499605.1). Lineage (NCBI taxonomy): Eukaryota > Metazoa > Chordata > Amphibia > Anura > Hylidae > Hyla > Hyla sarda. Next base: position 384,283,901 of record NC_079189.1, on the reverse strand, counting down.
CAGGACACGCCTCCTTCCACCCCTCAGAAACAGTTCTCCTGAGCTAATGAAGAGGGATTAAAAAAAAAAAAAAAAAAAAAAAAAAAAAAAAAAGGTATTTCCACAGTGTTTTAAACCTCAATAAACACAGGGATAGGCATAGTTAGAGAAGGGGACAGATAGGAAGGGGGATCAGGGATAGTTTAGATGATGACAGGTACTCTAAGGCTCACCGGACCCCTTGTTACGTGCCTTGAGGGGTGTAGTTTCAGAAATAGTATGCCATGTGTTTTTTTTTATGCTGTTCTGGCACCATAGGGGCTTCCTAAATGCAACATGCCCCCAAAAGCCATTTCAGTAAAACTCACTCTCCAAAATCCCATTGTCGCTCCTTCCCTTCTGAGCCCGCCGAACACTTGACATACACATATGAGGTATTTCCATACTCGAGAGAAATTGGGTTACAAATTTGGGGGGGCTTTTTCTCCTTTTATCCCTTGTAAAATTCCAAAAACTGGGTCTACAAGAACATGCAAGTGTAAAAAGATTAAGATTTTGAATTTTCTCCTTCACTTTGCTGCTATTCCTTTGAAACACCTAAAGGGTTAAACTTACTGAATGTCATTTTGAATACTTTGAGGGGTACAGTTTTTATAACGGGGTAATTTATGGGGTATTTCTAATATGAAGGCCCTTCAAATCCACTTCAAAACTGAACCCTAAAAAATTCTGATTTTGAAAATTGTGAAAAATTGGAAAGTTGCTTCTGAACTTTGAAGCCCTCTGATGTTTTCCAAAAGTAAAAACATGTCAACTTTATGATGCAAACATAAAGTAGACACATTGTATATGTGAAGCAAAATATTTATTTAGAATGTTTATTTTCCTTACAAGCAGAGAGCGTCAAAGTTAGAAAACTGCAAAATTTTTAATTTTCTCATCAAATTTTGGAATTTTTCACCAAGAAATGATGCAAGTCTCGACAAAAATTTACCACTAATATAAAGTAGAATATGTCACGAAAAAACAATCTCAGAATCAGAATGAAAAGTAAAAGCATCCCAGAGTTGTTAATGCTTAAAGTGACAGTGGTCAGAATTGCAAAAAATGCTCCTTAGGGTTATAATGGGCTCCGTCCCCAAGGAGTTAAAGAGTAGCTACCACCATCTATTTTTTTCTGTCCCTACCTATTGCTAAACTATCCCTAAACCCCTCCCAGCCTTTAAAAATAATATTTGCTACCTTAAAAATGTCTCATCATCTGCTCTTCTCCCTAGCTCTGCCAGAAGCCGACTTCCCCAGCAGGCGCGACGTCACTGATGCCTGCTGGGCGCCAACTTCCGCCCTCACTTCATCTATGCTGCGCTCCTATTGGGAGCACACAGATGATCAGTGAATCGCACAGCAGGCTGCTCCAGGAGCTCCTCCTCCATGTTTAGCAGCCTAGTGTTCTACAGGGAGGAGTATAGGAGCATCGCTCACCTGCCGTGCTCCACACCAAGACCTGGGACCGAAACAAAGTACAGTGGTCCCTCAACAAACGATGGTAATTCGTTCCAAATGACCCATCTTTGTCGAATTCATCGTATGTTGAGGGATTCGTGCAATGTAAGAAGTGCATTTAATACTCACGTGTCCCCGCCGCTCCGGACCGCGTCCTCACCGATCCCGGTGCTGTCCCGCTGCTCCGGCGTCTTCAGGATCCTCCGGCATTTTCCGCATCTTCTCCAGTGTCCGGCCCTCGCTTTCTGGTGACGTTATTACGTTGCTGCGCTGGCATGGCATGCGCAGCGACGTAATAACGATGCCGGAAAGAGAGGCCCAGACCCTGGAGAAGATGCGGGAAAACGCCTGAGGATTGCGAAGTGGACCCGGAGCCGCGGGGATAGGTAAGTGAACCTCTCCAGGATGCTTAACCTGCTATCCAACAGCAGCTTAAGCATTTTGCGCTGTCGGATAGCAGTTAATGCGATGCCCTGACATATAAAAGCATCGTATGTCGATGGTGACATCGACATGCGATGGCCTCAGAGGCCACCGTATGTCGATTTGATCATATGTTAGGGGGGGTTACTGTAAGGGTAAGTGAAATAAGATCTCACTTACCCGTACAGGACATGTATAGTCCTGGAGCATCAGTACAGCACTGAGATTCAGTGCCGTGCTACCTCCAGACTGTACATGCCGGGGGAAGGCAGTGAGAGGCCGGGCACCCAATGAGCGCAGCCCCAGCATTTACATCGCTCACTCAGACCTGTCTGACAGGCAGCGAGCAAGCACAGCCCGAACGAATTAGGACAGATTGCCCGGCCGTCATCGGTCCGAATTCAGGAGTAAAATCATGCCATACACCATATTATATTATATATTATATTATATATATTATATATTATTATATTTTATTATATTTTATTATATATTATTATATATTATTATATATATATATTTTATATATATATATATATATATATATGCTGAAACTATTAGAGATGATTAGTACTACAACATAAAAAAAGTTGGTGACAGTGCCCATTTAAAGATTTGCAGCTTCAAATATTATCAGGATACTGTATGTGTGAATACACCCTATAGGGGGGAGATTTATCAAAACCTGTGAAGAGGAAAAGTTGTCCAGTTGCCCATAGAAACCAGTCAGATCACTTCACATTTTTTTGCACAGGCATTCCTAAAAATGAGGGCACTGATGGGTTGCCATTGGCAACTGGGCAAGTTTTCCTCTGCACAGGTTATGATAACTCTCCCCTTTGGGTACATACACAGGCGGCATGAGTTATGCGGGTGCAAACAGGCAGTTACAAAACCCCATAGGCTGCAATGCAATTTAGTCACGGCTGTCAGGGATTTTGTAACGGCCGGGTTTTGCAGCTGTAGTGACGGAAGTTTGTAAACGGAAAAATTCATAGTGTGTAAGGAGTCTACACAATGCATCATCCTCATAAGCCCCAACACGAGTAGGGCTGACAAACATTACAATAACCGGCATTGCCACCAGTTCTGCTCATCCCAGATTGGGACTTCCCAGTGCTGTCAACACACAAACACCACACAGCAGCGGTATGCGGAGCTGCCTCACCATAGGCAAACCTAATGTGGAGAAGCCAGAGCGCACACGGCTGCCAATAGTCTACAAGTGTCCAGGACAGGAGCCTCCCTACATCACACCCACCATGTGCCCCCCAGAAGACTATACACCCCACAGCCCGCCAACCAACCGTTAAAACAGCCGCCACTCCACCGAGACCAGCGAACTGCCTGCACCTGTCCCCAGCCTAAATACACTACAGTGTACGTAACCACTTCCTCATCGCTATCAATCATCCGTTTTCCCGCCCCTCCTGTAGACACACCCCGGCGCCTTCACTGAACACACAGGCGTGCTCCCACCCAGCCAATCAGATTCCAGACACGAAATAAGCGATTAAATGTGGCCAATCAGAAGGCTTCTAGCCAGGCTGGCTCGTGCACGAGACGCCTTTCTGACAGTGCAGTTCCGCCTTCCAAGTAAGTGAATGTCCAATGAAATCCCGCATTCATCTCGCTCACGAGGAGAGGGCGTTCCTTGTTGGCCGCACACGTGGTTGGGAGTTGTGATTGTTGCAGAAAGCTGTGTACCCAGCTAGGAGCGGTGTATGAGGCACATCACAGGCGGCCCATTCCTGTAGTTTAGAGCCATGTTCACACCTCACCTACTAGCACATGCTGCGGGAATTTATCATTCATTTGGGAAGCTTTTCTTTGTTGTAAATCTTTCACGTGTTTGGCGCAGGCACATTTTGCACCAACACATTGTGACATTTGAGTTAGAGCAAAACTATTGTTCAAGTTTAGAACACTTTCGGTGTTGTCATTTGCAGTGGGCAGGGATTTACTACGTGTGCCTTTAAAAAAAAAAAAAAAAACTTGGTAGCTTTTTTTGTGTGCAAGGAGATCTGCCATGGTGCAAATCCATGCCAAGGCAGACCACTTGAGAAAGTGAGGGCACACAGCCAGATAAAGGTTGTTACATGATTTGTTGACACCCTTTTTTGGGGCGGTGGTTTGGTGTCATTTCACCATAGTTATCAAGTGCTGTGAGACACTTTGCTAACTATAGTGCAATGGCACCAACCCACCGCCACCGCAGAGAAAAAACACTACAACCTCATTTTTTGTAAATAATCCCCCAAGTGCTTTTAGCTGATCCTACCACCAGCGGCGCCATCAGATGGAATCTCTGCACACAGAATTCTGCCAGCGGAGATTGCGCAGTGTGAACATACCCTAAGGGTGCATTCACACCATGTTATAGCCATCCGGGGAAATGTCAAAACTGGCCGCTGCTGGACCCCTTAACCCCTTAAGGACTCAGCCCATTTTGGCCTTAAGGACTCAGACAATTTAATTTTTACGTTTTCATTTTTTCCTCCTCGCCTTCTAAAAATCCTAACTCTTTTATATTTTCATCCACAGACTAGTATGAGGGCTTGTTTTTTGCGCGACCAGTTGTCCTTTGTAATGACATAACTCATTATATCATAAAATGTATGGCGCAACCAAAAAACACTATTTTTGGGAAATTAAAACGAAAAACGCAATTTTGCTAATTTTGGAAGGTTTTGTTTTCACGCCATACAATTTATGGTAAAAGTGACATGTGTTCTTTATTCTGAGGGTCAATACGATTAAAATGATACCCATTATTACATACTTTTATATTATTGTTGCGCTTAAAAAAAATCACAAACTTTTTAACCAAATTAGTACGTTTATAATCCCTTTATTTTGATGACCTCTAACTTTTTTATTTTTCCGTATAAGTGGCGGTATGGGGGCTCATTTTTTGCGCCATGATCTGTACTTTTTTTTGATACCACATTTGCATATAAAAAACTTTTAATACATTTTTTATAATTTTTTTTTAATAAAATGTATTAAACGCGGCGATACCAAATATGTCTATAAAAAATGTTTTTTTACGCTTTTTGGGGGTAAAATAGGAAAAAACGGACGTTTTACTTTTTTATTGGGGGAGGGAATTTTTCACTTTTTTTTTACTTTTACTTTTACATTTTTTTACATTTTTTTTTACACTTGAATAGTCCCCATAGGGGACTATTCATAGCAATACCATGATTGCTAATACTGATCTGTTCTATGTATAGGACATAGAACAGATCAGTATTATCGGTCATCTTCTGCTCTGGTCTTCTCGATCACAGACCAGAGCAGGAGACGCCGGGAGCCGCACGGAGGAAGGTGAGGGGACCTCCGTGCGGCGTTATGAATGATCGGATCCCCGCAGCAGCGCTGCGGGCGATCCGATCGTTCATTTAAATCGCGAACCGCCGCAGATGCCGGGATCTGTATTGATCCCGGCACCTGAGGGGTTAATGGCGGACGCCCGCGAGATCGCGGGCGTCGGCCATTGCCGGCGGGTCCCTGGCTGCGATCAGCAGCCGGGATCAGCCACGCATGACACGGGCATTGCTCCGATGCCCGCGGTTATGCTTAGGACGTAAATGTACGTCCTGGTGCGTTAAGTACCACCTCACCAGGACGTACATTTACGTCCTGCGTCCTTAAGGGGTTAAGGACGCAGAGCTTTTTCACCTTAAGGTCGCAGCCCTTTTTAGCAATTCTGACCACCGTCGCTTTACGAATTAATAACTCAAAAATGCTTTTACCGAATATTCTGATTCTGAGATTGTTTTTTTGTGACATATTCTACTTTATTTTGGTGGTAACTTTTCGGCGTTACTTGCATCCTTTTTTCGTGAAAAATCCCCAAATTTCATGAAAATTTTGCATTTTTCTAACTTTGAAGCTCTCTGCTTGTAAGGAAAATGGATATTCCCAATAAATGTTATTTTTCTTCACAAATACAACATGTCCACTTTATGTTGGCATCATAAAATGGACACATTTTTGAAAAAATTAGAGGGCTTCAAAGTAGAGCAGCAATTTTCAAAAATTTCATGAAAATTGCTAAATCTGAAGGGACAGATGTTACAGAGCTACAACTCCCAGCATGCCTGGCCAGTCTAGGCATGCTGAGAGTTGTAGTTTGGCAACATCTGGAGGGCTACCGTTTGGGCACCACTGTACCAGTGGTCTCCAAACTGTGACCCTCCAGATGTTGCAAAACTACAACTTCCAGCATGCCCAGACAGCCTTTGGCTGCCCAGACAGTGCCTGTCTCCAGCGACGAACGGGGGTCCCCACGCATCTTTTCCTCCAGGTACCGGCCTTCATCTTCTCCCCCCGTTCCCCACGACATCCAGGGGTGGGCAGGACGGGGGGTTGCCATGGCAACCCACTGTCCTGCACTGCCATTGGTCAGAATCATTTCTGACCAATGGCAGGGGATAGGAGGAGATTGCAGCAATGGCAGGGGATAGGAGGGGACCGGAATTCCCACGGGCATATGCATACGCCCCACGTCCTTAAGGACTCGGGATGCAGGGCGTATGCATACGCCTGGCGTCCTGAAGAGGTTAAATGTGTCTCCGGTCGGCTCATTGCACTGCATCAGTTCTATTGCCGGACTTAAAACCGTGACATACCACGGTTTTCGGCCCAGCCACGAAACTGGATATTGCAGATAGATAAAAAAAGGAATTTTTCTTGCAGCGCTGGACCAAGATGATTGTAAAGAGACAGAGCTCTTGAAGGATATAATCAAGTGGTATTTATTAAAAGCACGTTTCAACGCGTTTCTGGCCCAGAGTGGGCCCTTCCTCAGAACAAGGTGCTCTTGACGTGCTTTTAATAATTGCCACTTGATTATATCCTTCAAGAACCCTGTTTCTTTACAATCGTCTTGGTCCAGCGCTGCAAGAAAAATTCCTTTTTTATCTATCTGCACTATTACTACAGATGACTCCAGTGAGCGTTCGGAGGGATTGCTAGCTGCAGGATCCAAAGACCCATTCTACATGCGAATAAAGGTGTTGTGCTCTGAGCGCAACATTACATGGTGAGTGAGATTCACACCATTTCCTTCATTATATTGTCTGACTGTACTTCATTAGGGTAATAAGGTAATAAGCTGACCAGAGTCACTATCGGACTCCGGTCGACGCCTTAAAATGAATGAGATGCGGCACAGGTATGGTAAAACGTGGTGTGAACCAAGCCTAAGCTCCGTACCTGGTTTTGGCATAGGCTAGGTTCACACTGTGTTAGTAATTCCTTCAGACATATCTCCTGGCACCCCGCAGATAACAGGATGTCGATGTATACTGCAAGAGCTCCACTTCGGAGTTCAACTACGGAAAATACAGTGTACAGTCTCCCCCATGCTTTCAATGGGATTCTGCTGCACCATCCACATTATGGAATTTTGGCAGCAGATGTTCTGCCATGAAATTTTGGACCACAGGCTACACTGTAAGAATGAAATTCCTACATACACAGCAACTAAGTAAAGAAACCACGGCTGGTCCGCTATAACATAACACTACCAACAAAATAGAACCAGATCATGTAAAATGACTTTTATTAATACATATGCAAAAAATACATACAATAAATAATAATAAAAAGAGGATAAAATAAGGCACTACAATAGCAGTCACAGAAGATGGGAGCAGGCAAGTGGTGTAGCCCTACATGGAGTACAGGGAATAACTGGTGTACCATAGAAAATACAAATGTAAACATGGAAGAGGTCACTGGATATTATTGAAAAATGTCTATAAACATATGGGTAACAAATAATGTAACAGTGACACATCAAAGAATGTCCTAAATGGGAAAGAGTACAATAAACAGAGAGTAGCCAAGGGAGAAATGAATGAGACACCATAAAGTCCTCCTGCCATGCAGCCACACACCTACCTCCTCCTACCCCAACGTACGTTTCGCCTGTGCTTCGTCAGGGGGCGTAGCACAGGTGAAACGTACGTTGGGGTAGGAGGAGGTAGGTGTGTGGCTGCATGGCAGGAGGACTTTATGGTGTCTCATTCATTTCTCCCTTGGCTACTCTCTGTTTATTGTACTCTTTCCCATTTAGGACATTCTTTGATGTGTCACTGTTACATTATTTGTTACCCATATGTTTATAGACATTTTTCAATAATATCCAGTGACCTCTTCCATGTTTACATTTGTATTTTCTATGGTACACCAGTTATTCCCTGTACTCCATGTAGGGCTTTACCACTTGCCTGCTCCCATCTACTGTGACTGCTATTGTAGTGTCTTATTTTATCCTCTTTTTATTATTTTTTATTGTATGTATTTTTTGCTTATGTGTTAATAAAAGTCATTTTACATGATCTGGTTCTATTTTGTTGGTACTGTAAGAATGAACATACTTATTCTTTCTGTGAAATGCACTCAGATACATCTGACATACACCAAGTTAGGGGCGGACTGATCGGTCAGACCATTGGGACTTGAGCCTGGCGGCTGAGAGGACCGCCCACCAGTAGCACTGCTCCGCCAACTAACATTACTGGGACCACTCATGTGACATCAGCATTCTTATGCTAGGTTTTCTCACAGATTTTCTTCTGGCATTTTTTGGACAACTGCCACTGTAGTTTTTGAATCAAAATCAGAAGTGTCCCCAGCAGAAAAGAAAAGTATACATCCTTCCTTTATATTTACCATTCCTATTGAATACACTTCTGGCTTTGGCTCAAAAAATGCAGTGGCAGATTTCCAAAATACGCCAGAAAAAACCTGAGTGGAAACCTAGCCTTACCCCGCAACACCACTGTCATGCTGTGGCTGGGAAAGATGTAGAGCAGTATGACAGCTAGGGGCTTGGGCAAAGCAGGAGACATGCATCCTTTACAGAGCTCCCTCTGCTGGCAGCACTTCCATTTGCAACTCCTCTGCTCTACCTCCCACCAGAAACCATGGACAGTAACTGTGACCGTCCAGATATATCTGCATAGGGACAGGATAAAGGGGTCTGTAGCAGGACAAAAAGGGTATGAGAGGGGGGCAGAGTGGTTTGAGAGGGGGACAGAGGATTCTGAAAGGGGGACTGAGGGGTGTAAGAAAGAGGGGGCAGATGGGTCTGATAGAAGGACAGAAGGGTCTGAGAGGGAGGCAGAAGAATTTGAGAGGAGGAAAGAGGCATCTGAGAGGGAGACAAAGGCATCTGAGAGGGGACAGAGAAGTCAGAGAGGAACAGAGGAATCTGAAAGGGGACAGGGGCCTGGGGGGGGGGGCAGAGGAGTATGAGATTGGGACACAGGATTCTGGGGGGAGGAGGGCAAAGGAGTCTGAGAGGGGGACAAGGGGAGGCTGGGGGAGGATAAAGGGGATTAAGATACACAGACGGGCCTAAGAGGGGGTCTGGAGTAGGAGAGAAGAGGACAGAGGGGTCTGGAGCAGGACAGAGGATTTCTGGAGAGGGCAGAAGAGTCTGTCAGGGGGAAGAGGAATATAGAGAGGGAAACAGGAGTCTGTAAGGGGGTTCTAGAGCAGAATAAAGGAGTCTAGAGGAAAGAGGAAACTGGAGTAGGGCAGTACAGGGTTGGGATTCAGACAAACTGAGAAAAAACAGTGTGTGGCAGGATTATATTTAGAGGCACAGTGTGTGGAAGTATTATAATCAGAAGTACAGTGTATGTCAGTATTATACTTAGGGGAAGTTTGTGGAAGTATTATATTTAGGAGTATAGGAGGGTTATATTTATGGGCACAGTGTATGTGGGTAGGTATATTCAGTGGTACAGTGTGTAGCAGTATTATATATATATATATATATATATATATATGGGTACAGTGTTTGGAAGTAAGGGGTAGTGTGTGGGAGCCTTATATTCTGAGGCACAGGGTGTGGCAGTATTATATTCAGGGATACAGTATGTGGCAGTCTTGTACTCCGGGATACAATGTGTGGTTGTGTTATATTGAGGGGTACAGTGTGTGTTAGTATTAAATTGAGGGGTACTGTGTGTGGCAGTATTATACTCAAGGGCAGGTTGTGGCAGAATTTTATTCTGAGGCTCAGGGCGTGGCAGTATTATATTTAGGGGTTCAGTGTGTGGTAGTGTTATATTCAGGGTACAGTGTGTGGCAGTATTATCCTCGGGTAGAGTGTGTGGTAGTGTCTTATTCGAGGGTACAGTGTTATACTCTGGGTCAGCATGTGGAAGTATTATATTCTGGGGCACAGGGTGTGGCAGTATTATATTCAGGGGTATAGCGTATGGTAGTTGTAGTGATATATTCAGGGAGATATCCTCGGGTAGAGTGTGTGGTAGTGTCTTATTATCCTTGGTAGAGTGTGTGGTAGTGTCAAAGGTACAGTGTTATACTCTGGGTCAGCACGTGGCAGTATTATATTCTGGGGCACAGAGTGTGGCAGTATTATATTCAGGGGAAAATGTATGGTAGTGTTATATTCAGGGTACAGTGTGTGGCAGTATTATACTCAGGGGTACAGTGTGTGATAGTGTTATATTCAGTGGTACAGTGTGTGACAGTATTATACTCAGGGGTACAGTCTATAGCAGTATTTTTTGGGGGGGCATAGTGTGTGGCAGTGTTATATTCAGGACTACATTGTGTGGCAGCATTATATTTAGGGGCACATTGTGTGGTAGTATTATTTTCAGGGGTACAGTGTTTGACAGTATTATACTTAAGGCATGGTAGTGTTTTACTCAGAGGTACAGTGTGTGGTAGTATTATATTCAGATATACAGTGTGTGGTAGTACTATATTCAAGGGTACAGTGTGTGGCAGTATTATATTCAGGGACAGTGTGTGACAGTATTATATTCAGAGGCACAGTGTGTGGCAGTATTATAGTCAGGGGTACAGTGTGTGGCAGTATTATACTCAGGGGTACAGTGTGTGGTAGTGTTATATTCAGGGGCACAGTGTCTGGCAGGGTTATATTCAGTAGTACAGTGTGTGACAGTATTATACTCAGGGGTACACTCTATAGCAGTATTATATTCTGGGCACGGAGTGTGGCAGTATTATATTTAGAGGCACATTGTGTGGCAGTATTATTTTTAGGGGTACAGTGTTTGACAGTATTATACTTAGGGCTACAGTGTATGTTAGTGTTTTATTCAGGGGTACAGTGTGTGGTACTATTATATTCAGATTTACAGTGTGTGGTGGTATTATATTCAAGGGTACAGTGTGTGGCAGTATTATACTCAGGGACAGTGTGTGACAGTATTATGTTCAGAGGCACAGTGTGTGGCAGTATTATAGTCAGGGGTACAGTATGTGGCAGTAGTAAATTAAGGGGCACAGTGTGTGGCAGGATTATACTCAGGGGTACAGTTTGTGGTTGTGTTATATTCAGGGGTACATTGTGTGGCAGTATTATACCCAGGGGTACAGTGTGTAGCAGTATTATACTCAGGGGTACAGTTTGTAGTATTATTATATTCAGGGCTACAGTTTGTAATAGTATTCTATTCAGGGGTACAGTGTGTGGCAACATAATATTCAGAGTCAGTGGGGAGATTTATCAAAGGATTTCGACTGGTTTTTCCTGTCTAAATTTGTCGCACAGAAAGTCACAGTCTAAATATGTGCGACTTTTCTGCGACTTTTGCTGTAGAGGATTTTTAGAACATGATGCATGCAAGTCTATTTTAGACAGAAATGCATTGGAAAATGCACTGGTGCAGAATTTATCAAGTGCGACTTTTGTGCGACAACTCGCATCTGCCCAAAATACGCTGAAATGTCAGACCATGTTGGAGCAGGTCTAAATGCAGTTTAAGCTGTAGACCCTGAAGTCTGAGCACAGAATTTATCAAGGGCTGTGAGACCTTTGATAAATTAGGAGCACAATAGACAAGAGACTACCACATACGCTGGTCTATAAGCATACCCAGGATAGACTAGATTAGTAAATGTCCCCCAGTGTGTGGTAGTAATATATTCAGAAGTACAGTGTGTGGCAGGGTTTATATTTAGGTATACAGTGTTTGGCAGCATTATATTAGGAGAACAGTGTGTGGCAGTATTATATTCAGGTTACGGTGTATTTTAGTATTATATTCAGGGGCACAGTGTGTGGCTGTATCATATTCAGGAGAAAAGTGTGTGGCAGTATTATATTTAGGGGCACAATGTGGCAGTTTTATATTCATTTGTACAGTGTGTGTGTCAGTATTATACTCAGCGTACAGTGTGTGGTATTTAACCCAGGGGCACAGTGTGGCAGTATTGTATTGTGTTGAGGGTGTGATGAGGGCAGATGTTATTACCCTAGGGCAGATGGCATTAACCCCTTGTATTTGTGATGCCAGGGCGTGGTTAACCTCTGCACCACCCGAGGTATGGCCGCTGGATCCTGGGCTAGGCACTGGGCAAATAATGACTTAGACGACAAGTTACAGAACAATGGCAGCTTTACTGAGGCAGACAGATAGATTAGTCTTTACAGCTCACTTACGCCCAAGAAGGTGACCAGTGACTTTAGAGACTTGCGGACTCGTTGGGACTTGTAGAGGACTTGGATAGAATGCTGCAGACCCTCGCTGAATTTAGACAAACTTGACTGACTTGACTAGGACTGACTTGACCCCTTGTGTAGCTTACCAGGCTTTGACGTTCACCTGTGGGGCACTTGGTGTCAGAAGCGTGGCTGCGTGACTAGGCCTGGGTCTCCTTAGGACACCAGACACTCTCAGGTCTTGACTGTTCCTCAGAGTGTACTCAAAGAGAGTCTGAACTAGCTCCTCCCAGGGTTTATATAGGGGAGACTTTGGAGGGGTCGTATAGGTCACCCACAAGTCATCTGGCCACTGACACCTTCCCTGGTTACAAGACATGGTAACAAGTTTTAAAGGTATATACATTATAAACACACTTACATGAATAACATAAAGCACTGATTAATCATTTAAAGGGTACCTCTAATCAAATAAACGTTTGATATATTTTAGATTAATGAATGTTGAATAACTTTCCAATAGCATGTTAATGAAAAATATGCTTCTTTCTATTGTATTTTTCCCGATCAGTCCTGTCAGCAAGCATTTCTGACTCATGCTGGAGTCCTAAATACTCAGAGCTGCCAGCCTGCTTTGTTCACAGCCAAAAAGGCTGTGAACAAAGCAGGCTGGCAGCTCTGAGTGTTCTCCTTTGTGAACAAAGCAGACTGGCAGCTCGTAGTGTTTAGGACTCCAGCATGAGTCTGAAATGCTTGCTGCCAGGACTGGTAGGGAGACCCCTAGTGGTCATTTCTTCAAAGTAGAAAATTAAATAGAAAGAAGCATATTTTTTAATAACATGCAATTGTGAAGTTATTCTGCATACATTAATCTATAATATATCAAAAGTTTTTTTGATGAGAGGTACCCTTTAACATACTCAATAGAAGGGTGGACTCAGGGGACACTGCAATTGAGTCCACCAGACAGGACAGCAAGGGTACAGGGGTGCAACTCCTATACTGGCCCACCACAAACTCCCCCTCTTAACAACAGCCATCCTCTGCGCCAAGTCCTGGAGGGTGGATGATATAAAGTGGCAACTGGAGGCCATGAAATTACAACTAAAACAGCTCATGGGGCATTTAAACCAATGTTATTCACAGGGCTGATGAAACTGGGTAAGAGTCCATGTGGCATTGTGTATAACGTGACATACATGCTCAGTCTTTTGGGGTAGTTAACTAGGACATATTGAACCAAATGATGGTGAGGTGTCTCGTTCTCATAACTGCTTGGTGGTAAATAATTGGTTTTGGATCGAGCTGCCTAAGGCTCTCTACCCTGATGCCTGTGCTTAACCTCTCAAGGACGTAGGGCGTACCTGTATGCCCTATGCCCGGCCCCGGTATATAAAACGGGGTCACAGCTTCATACCCGGTCGGTCCCGGCGGCTAATGATAGCCGGGACCCTGGGCTAATAGCGCGTTGTGCCACGCGCTATTAACCCTTTAGACGCGGTGATCGAAGTTGATCGCCGCATCTAAAATGAAAGTGAGAGCTTCCCGGCAGCTCAGTCTGGCTGATTGGGACCATCGCGATAAAATCGCGATGTCCCGATCAGCTAGGATGCGAGGGGAGGTCCCCTTACCTTGCTCCGTCGTGTCTGATCAGCGATTAATTGCTCCAAGCCTGAGATACAGGCTTGAGCAATCGACCGCCTATAACACTGATCCATGCAAAGCTATGGCTTTGCTGGGATCAGTGTAAAAGATCAGTGTGTGCAGTGTTATAGCCCCCCTATGGGGGCTATAACACTGCAAAAAAAAATTAATAAAGGTCATTTAACCCCTTCCCGAATAAAAGTTTGAATCACCCCCCTTTTCCCATAAAAAAAACAATGTAAATAAAAATAAACATATGTGGTATCACCATGTGCGGAAATGTCCGAATTATAAAAATAAATCATTAATTAACCCCTTAAGGACCCTTGACGTACGCCTACATCATGACACCCTGGTACTTAAGGACCCAAGACGTAGGCGTATGTCATGAAGAATTCCGGCCCCCGCCGCGTGCCAGGCGGGGATCGGACCGGGATGCCTGCTGAAATCATTCAGCAGGCATCCCGTGCAAACGCCCAGGGGGGTCGTCAGACCCCCCATGTCGGCGATCGCGGAAAATCGCAAGTGAATTCACACTTGCGATTTGCGCGATTCCGGGTCATTCCGGGTCTATGGTGACCCGGAATATAAGGGGGATCACGGTTGTCTAAGACACCCACGATCCCCCTGAAGGGATAGGAGTGAGGTGGCAGGGGTGCCACCCCTCCTATCCCTGCTATTGGTGGTCTAGACACGACCACCAATAGAAGATCGGGGGCGGGGGGGGGTTAACTATCGTTTTCCCCGTCCTGCCCACCCACAATAGGCGGGGCAGGATGGGGAAACGACAGGGACCGGCGCCGAACAGCCACTTACCCGTCCGGGCGGGTGACGGAGGCTGCGGGCGACGGAAATCGGCGGGCAGCGATGTCGTGCGGCTGGATCGTACGGAAGCCGGTGAGTTGCCTAGCAATATCTGGAGGGTACAGTTTGAGACCATTATACAGTGGTCTCTAACTGTAGCCCTCCAGATGTTGCAAAACTACAACTACCAGCATGCCCAGACAGCTGTTTGGGCATGCTGGAATATGTCGTTTTGCAACAGCTGGAGGGCTACAGTTGGAGACCACTATACAGTGATCTCTAAACTGTATTCTTCCAGATCTTGCAAAACTAATACTCCTAGCATGCCCAAACAGCTGTTTGCTGTCTGGGCATGCTGGGATTTGTAGTTTTTCAACAGCGAGATCACTTTGCAGTGTTCTCTAAAACTGTAGCCCTCCAGATGTTGCAAAACTGCAAATCCCAGCATGCCCAAACAGCTGTCTGGAATGCTGGGAGTTGTAGTTGTGTACCTCCAGCTATTGCATAACTACATCTCCCAGCATGCCCTTCGGCGGTCAGTACATGCTGGGAGTTGTAGTTTTGCAACAGCTGGAGGCACACTGGTTGGAAAATACTGAGTTAGGTAACAGAACTTACCAGTGTGCCTCCAGCTGTTGCAAAAGTACAACTCCCAACATGCACAGTCTGTCAGTACATGCTGGGAGTTGTAGTTTTGAAACAGCTGGAGGTTTGTCTCCCCCATGTGAACGTACAGGGTACATTCACACGGGCAGGTTTACAGTAAGTTTCCTGCTTCAAGTTTGGGCTGCAGCGAATTTTTTGCCGCAGCGCAAACTCCTAGCGGGAAACTCACCGTAACACGCCAGTGCGAATGTACCCTAAAAACACTACACTACACTGACACATAATAAAGGGTAAAACACTACATATACACCCCTTATACTGTCCCCCCCAATAAAAATTTAAAACTTATTGTATGGCAGTGTTTCCAAAACGGAGCCTCCAGCTGTTGCAAAACAACAACTACCAGCATTTCCGGACAGCCACTGACTGTCCAGGCATCCTGGGAATTTAGCAACAGCTGGAGGCTCCCTGTTTGGGAATCACTGGCATAGAATACCCATATGTCCACCCCTATGCAATCCCTAATTTAGTCCTCAAATGCACATGGCGCTCTCTCACTTCGGAGCCCTGTTGTATTCCAAGGAAACAGTTTAGGGCCACATATGGGGTATTTCCGTAAAAGTTGCACTACAAATTTTGGGGGGCTTTTTCTCCTTTTACCCCTTATGAAAAGCGTTAAAAGGAAAAAAAGACCCCCAAAATTTGTAACGCAATTTTTCCTGAATACGGAAATACCCCATATGTGGGCATAAAATGCTCTGCGGGCACACAACAAGGCTCAGGAGTGAGAGTGCACTATGTATATTTGAGGCCTAAATTGGTGATTTGCATAGGGGTGGCTGATTTTACAGCGGTTCTGCCATAAACGCAAAAAAAGAAATAACCACATGTGACCCCATTTTGGAAACTACACCCCTCACATAATGTAATAAGGGGTACAATGAGCATTTACGCCCCACAGGTGTCTGACAGATTTTTGGAACAGTGGTCCGTGAAAATGAAAAATTTAATTTTTCATTTCCACAGCCCACTGTTCCAAAGATCTTTCAAATGCCAGTGGGGTGTAAATACTCACTGCACCCCTTATTACATTCTGTGAGGGGTGTAGTTTCCAAAATGGGGTCACATGTGGGGGGGTCCACTGTTCTGGCACCACGAGGGGCTTTGTAAACGCACATGGCCCCTGACTTCCATTCCAAACAATTTTTTTCCCCAAAAGCTCAATGGCACTCCTTCTCTTCTGAGCATTGTAGTGCGCCAGCAGAGCACTTGACGTCCACACATGGGGTATTTCCATATTCATAAGAGATGGGGCCACAAATTTTGGGGGGCATTTTGTCCTATTATCCATTGTAAAAAAAAATTATTTGAGGGAAAACTAGCATTTTAGTGAAAAAATAAAAAATCATTTACACATCCAACTTTAACACCTGTGGGGTGTTAAGGCTCACTGGACCCCTTGTTACGTGCCTTGAGGGGTGTAGCTTCCAAAATAGTATGCCATGTTTTTTTTTTTTTGCTGTTATGGCACCATAGGGGCTTCCTAAATGTGACATGCCCCCAAAAAACCATTTCAGAAAAACTAATTCTCCAAAATCCCACTGTCGCTCCTTCCCTTCTGAGCCCTCTACTGCACTCGCCAAACACTTGACATACACATATGAGGTATTTTCTTACTAGAGAGAAATTGGGTTACACATTTTAGGAAGATTTCTCTCCTTTTACCCCTTGTAAAACTTCAATTTGCTGCTATTCCTGTGAAACACCTAAAGGGTTAACAAACCTTTTGAATGTCATTTTGAATACTTTGAGGGGGGCAGTTTTTATAATGGGGTCATTTGTGGGGTATTTCTAATAAGAAGGCCCTTCAAATCCACTTCAAAACCGAACTGGTCCCTGAAAAATTTCGATTTTGAAAATTTTGTCAAAAATTGGAAATTTGCTGCTATACTTTGAAGCCCTCTGGTATCTTCTAAAAGTAAAAACATGTCAACTTTATGATGCAAACATAAAGTAGACATATTGTATATGTGAATCAATATATAATTTATTTGGAATATTCATTTTCCTTGTAAGCAGAGAGCTTCAAAGTTAAAAAGCCCTTGTGTAGCTAACTACTACTTATATAGGGTTGGGCTGAGGGGGTGGGGAAGAGTGCAGACACATGTTCAAAAAAAAAAAAAAGGAGGGGATAGAAAACACAATTGTTACGCCTAGCGCTCCGGGTCCCCGCTCCTCCCCGGAGCGCTCACGGCGTCTCTTTCCCTGCAGCTCCCCGGTCAGTCCCGCTGACCGGGAGCGCTGCTCTGTCATGGCCGTTGGGGATGCGATTCGCACAGCGGGACGCGCCCGCTCGCGAATCGCATCCCAGGTCACTTACCCGTTCCCGTCCCCTGCTGTCATGTGCTGGCGCGCGCGGCTCCGCTCTCTAGGGCGCGCGCGCGCCAGCTCCCTGAGACTTAAAGGGCCAGTGCACCAATGATTGGTGCCTGGCCCAATTAGCTTAATTTGTTCCCACCTGTTCCCTGGCTATATCTAGTCTCCTCCCTTGCACTCCCTTGCCGGATCTTGTTGCCTTAGTGCCAGTGAAAGCGTTCTTTGTGTGTTTATACCCTGTGTACCAGTACCTTTGCTATCTCCCTTGACTACGAACCTTGCCGCCTGCCCCCGACCTTCTGCTACGTCCGACCTTGCTACTGCCTACTCCCTTGTACCTCGCCTATCTTCTGTATCTTCAGCAGCCAGAGAGGTGAGCCGTTGCTAGTGGATACGACCTGGTCACTACCGCCGCAGCAAGACCATCCCGCTTTGCGGCGGGCTCTGGTGAAAACCTGTAGTGTCTTAGAACCGGTCCACTAGCACGGTCCTCGCTATCCCTCTCTGGCACAGAGGATCCACCTCCTGCCAGCCGGCATCGTGACAGTAGATCCGGCCATGGATTCCGCTGAGGTTCCCCTGCCAGTTGCCTCTGATATCACCACGGTGGTCGCCCAGCAAGCCCGACAGATCGCCCATCTAACCCACCAGATGTCGGAAATGTCCACCATTGTGCACCAACTTCAGTCGCAACTTCATCAGCAATCATCTCCTCCGCCAGCTCCTGCACCTCCTCCGCAGCGAGTGGCCACTCCTAGCCTCCGCCTGTCCTTGCCGGACAAATTTAATGGGGACTCTAAGTTTTGCCGTGGCTTTCTTTCACAATGTTCCCTGCACTTGGAGATGATGTCGGACCAGTTTCCTACTGAAAGGTCTAAGGTGGCTTTCGTAGTCAGCCTTCTGTCTGGAAAAGCCCTGTCATGGGCCACACCGCTCTGGGACCGCAATGACCCCGTCACTGCCTCTGTACACTCCTTCTTCTCGGAAATTCGAAGTGTCTTTGAGGAACCTGCCCGAGCCTCTTCTGCTGAGACTGCCCTGCTGAACCTGGTCCAGGGTAATTCCTCCGTTGGCGAGTACGCCATACAATTCCGTACTCTTGCTTCTGAACTTTCCTGGAATAATGAGGCTCTCTGCGCGACCTTTAAAAAAGGCCTATCCAGCAACATTAAAGATGTTCTGGCCGCACGAGAGACTCCTGCTAGCCTGCATGAACTCATTCATCTAGCCACTCGCATTGACATGCGTTTTTCTGAGAGGCATCAAGAGCTCCGCCAGGAAAAAGACTTAGATCTCTGGCCACCTCTCCCACAGTCTCCACTGCAATCTGCGCCTAGGCCTCCCGCCGAGGAGGCCATGCAAGTGGATCGGTCTCGCCTGACCCTGGAAGAGAGGAATCGCCGTAAGGAAGAGAATCTTTGTTTGTACTGTGCCAGTACTGAACATTTTCTGGTGGATTGCCCAATCCGTCCTCCACGTCTGGGAAACGCACGCTCGCACTCAGCTCTCGTGGGTGTGGCGTCTCTTGATGCCAAGTCGGCTTCTCCACGTCTCACGGTACCTGTTCGGATTTCCACTTCAGCCAGCTCTCCCCTCTCAGCCGTGGCCTGCCTGGACTCTGGAGCTTCTGGGAATTTTATTCGGGACTCCTTTGTGAATAAATTCCGTATTCCGGTGACCCGTCTTGTCAAGCCACTCCACATTTCCGCGGTCAACGGAGCCAGGTTGGACTGTACCATACGTTTCCGCACGGAGCCCCTTCTTATGAGCATCGGATCTCACCACGAGAGGATTGAACTTTTGGTCCTCCCCAATTGCACCTCGGAAATTCTCCTTGGACTTCCCTGGCTTCAACTTCATTCCCCAACCCTGGATTGGTCCACTGGGGAGATCAAGAGTTGGGGGTCCTCTTGTTCCAAGAACTGTCTAAAACCGGTTCCCAGTAACCCTTGCCGTAACTCTGTGGTTCCTCCTGTATCTGGTCCCCCTAAGGTCATTAAGGACTCTGCCTGCCACAGGAAATACCCCTCCCCCCCTCCCAGTTCCATCAGGCAAGCTTCTGTGTCCCCTCATGGCCCTCGTCCTGGTGTCACACTGCCCCGTGCCAGGTCCCGCCCTCTGCCCTCTCTCCCCATTCCTACTCCTGCGGTTCTGCCTGCCGTTGAGGAATCCCTCCATCCTTTCCCGGTGTCCTCATCCCAGGGGAGGCAGTTACCCGATAAAGAGAAGGGGAGACCTAAGGGGGGGGGTACTGTTACGCCTAGCGCTCCGGGTCCCCGCTCCTCCCCGGAGCGCTCACGGCGTCTCTTTCCCTGCAGCTCCCCGGTCAGTCCCGCTGACCGGGAGCGCTGCTCTGTCATGGCCGTTGGGGATGCGATTCGCACAGCGGGACGCGCCCGCTCGCGAATCGCATCCCAGGTCACTTACCCGTTCCCGTCCCCTGCTGTCATGTGCTGGCGCGCGCGGCTCCGCTCTCTAGGGCGCGCGCGCGCCAGCTCCCTGAGACTTAAAGGGCCAGTGCACCAATGATTGGTGCCTGGCCCAATTAGCTTAATTTGTTCCCACCTGTTCCCTGGCTATATCTAGTCTCCTCCCTTGCACTCCCTTGCCGGATCTTGTTGCCTTAGTGCCAGTGAAAGCGTTCTTTGTGTGTTTATACCCTGTGTACCAGTACCTTTGCTATCTCCCTTGACTACGAACCTTGCCGCCTGCCCCCGACCTTCTGCTACGTCCGACCTTGCTACTGCCTACTCCCTTGTACCTCGCCTATCTTCTGTATCTTCAGCAGCCAGAGAGGTGAGCCGTTGCTAGTGGATACGACCTGGTCACTACCGCCGCAGCAAGACCATCCCGCTTTGCGGCGGGCTCTGGTGAAAACCTGTAGTGTCTTAGAACCGGTCCACTAGCACGGTCCTCGCTATCCCTCTCTGGCACAGAGGATCCACCTCCTGCCAGCCGGCATCGTGACAACAATGTGAATTTAGGTAGAAGAAACAGACATGGTCGCACATCTACAATCTTGTAAAATGATCTAATTGATTCTCAGCATAATATCAAAAACTAACAGGTTGTTAGTATACATCTTTGATCAAAAAGTACAAGCCCACTCTCCACGTCAAGGCCACCTATTTAGAGTGGGTCCCTAACGTCCCTAGCATAAAATGGCGTAGCACTGGGCGGCGACCACCACCGCCGCGACACCAGTGCCCAAGGGGGGAACGACCCACTGGCAGAGCGGCCCCAATGCCACTCAAACCAGTCTATGGGTCGCACCTCCCACATACACGGCGCCACGGCAGCAACGTACGCCGCACAGCACCACACCAGTGTGAACAAGGTGTAACAGCACACTTACCATGCTCTCCCAGTCAGACTGGGAGGCTGCTAGGAAAGAAATGGCCCTTGTGTAGCTAACTACTACTTATATAGGGTTGGGCTGAGGGGGTGGGGAAGAGTGCAGACACATGTTCAAAAAAAAAAAAGGAGGGGATAGAAAACACAATGTGAATTCAGGTAGAAGAAACAGACATGGTCGCACATCTACAATCTTGTAAGTGTAAGACAAAATTTAGTAAGTATTGACAAAATTTTACCACTAACATAAAGTAGAATGTCACGAAAAAACAATCTCGGAAACAGAATGAAAGGTAAAAGCATCCCAGAGTTATTAATGCTTAAAGTGAAAGTGGTCAGATGTGCAAAAAATGGCCGTGACCTACAGTGAAAATTGGCTGGGTCCTTAAGGGGTTAAACCGCACGGTCAATGGCATACACGCAAAAAAATTCCAAAGTCCAAAATGGCGTATTTTTGGTCACTTTAGATATCATGAAAAAATGAATAAGCGATCAAAAAGTCTGATCAATACAAAAATGGTACCAATAAAAACTTCAGATTAAAAGGAGCCCTCATACTGGCCCGTATGTGGAAAAATAAAAAAGTTATAGGGATCAGAAGAGGAAATTTTAAACCTACTAATTTTCGTGCATAAAGTTATAATTTTTTAACAGAAGTAAAACAAAATCAAATCTATATAAGTAGGGTATCATTTTAATTGTATGGTCCTACAGAATAAAGATAAGGTGTCATTTTTACCAAAAAGTGCGCTACATAGAAACGAAAGCCCACAAAATTACAAAATGCCATTTTCACAAATATTTTTTTCTGGTTTTACCATAGATTTTGTGGTGAAATTATTGATGTCATTACAAAGTAAAATTGGTGGTGCAAAAAACAAGCCCTCATATGAGTTTGTAGGTAGAAAATTGGAAGCATTATGATTTTTAGAAAGTGAGGAGGAAAAGACAAAAGTGCAAAAATGAAAAAACCTGTGGTCCTTAACCCCTTAAGGACTCAGGGTTTTTCCGTTTTTGCACTTTCGTTTTTTCCTCCTTACCTTTTAAAAATCATAACCCTTTCAATTTTCCACCTAAAAATCCATATTATGGCTTATTTTTTGCGTCGCCAATTCTACTTTGCAGTGACATTAGTCATTTTACCCAAAAATGCACGGCGAAACGGAAAAAAAAATCATTGTGCGACAAAATCGAAAAAAAAAACGCCATTTTGTAACTTTTGGGGGCTTCCGTTTCTACGCAGTGCATATTTTGGTAAAAATTACACCTTATCATTATTCTGTAGGTCCATACGGTTAAAATGATACCCTACTTATATAGGTTTGATTTTGTCGCACTTCTGGAAAAAATCATAACTACATGCAGGAAAATTTATACGTTTAAAAATGTCATCTTCTGACCCCTATAACTTTTTTATTTTTCCACGTACGGGGCGGTATGAGGACTCATTTTTTGCGCCGTGATCTGAAGTTTTTATCGGTATGATTTTTGTTTTGATCTGACTTTTTGATCACTTTTTATTCATTTTTTAATGTTATAAAAAGTTACCAAAATACGCTTTTTTGGACTTTGGAATTTTTTTGCGCGTACGCCATTGACCGTACGGCTTAATTAATAATATATTTTTATAGTTCGGACATTTACGCACGCGGCGATACCACATATGTTTATTTTTATTTTTTTTTACACTGTTTTATTTTTTTTATGGGAAAAGTGGGGTGATTCAAACTTTTATTAGGGAAGGGGTTAAATGACCTTTATTAACACTTTTTTTTTACTTTTTTTTGCAGTGTTATAGGTCCCATAGGGACCTATAACACTGCACACACTGATCTCTCATCCTGATCACAGGCGTGTATTAACACGCCTGTGATCAGCATTATCGGCGCTTGACTGCTCCTGCCTGGATCTCAGGCACGGAGCAGTCATTCGTCGATCGGACACCGAGGAGGCAGGTAAGAGCCCTCCCGGTGTCCGATCAGCTGTTCGGGACGCCGCGATTTCACCGCGGCGGTCCCGAACAGCCCGACTGAGCAGCCGGGATACTTTCAGTTTCACTTTAGAAGCGGCGGTCAGCTTTGACCGCCGCTTCTAAAGGGTTAATACCGCACATCGCCGCGATCGGCGATGTGTGGTATTAGCCGCGGGTCCCAGCCGTTGATTAGCGCCGGGACCCACGCGATATGATGCGGGATCGCAGCGCGATCCCGCTTCATATCGCGGGAGTCGGCGCAGGATGTAAATATACGTCCTGCGTTGTTAAGGGGTTAAAGGGTTAAGGTGTGAAATAAAATAATGTAAACAAGAATAAAGCAGGGGGGCACTTACAGTCCAGAGTT
This sequence comes from Hyla sarda, assembly GCF_029499605.1. Taxonomy (NCBI): domain Eukaryota; kingdom Metazoa; phylum Chordata; class Amphibia; order Anura; family Hylidae; genus Hyla; species Hyla sarda. Next base: position 384,260,408 of record NC_079189.1, on the reverse strand, counting down.
GCTTCTGTGGTGCAAATCTTTCTTTTATTTACGGTGCATATTACATTCCAATGTAAATGTTTTTTTTTTTTTTTTTTTTTAAACTAAGTTTTTATTAGAGATTTTCGTAGTTTGCAACACAATAAAGTACAGAGATAAAGGCAGAGCACAACGTCTCCAACTTAGGAGAACAAAATAAGTCACAGCATTACAAATGACCCTGAGTGGTATGGCAAAAACAGTGCTAACGGAAGCCAATCCAGTCAAATAAAGAGCTCGGTAAGAATGACACAAAAGTGCAACTTCAATAGCAAAGGGGTCAACCAGAGAAAATAGGGAAAAAAGGGGGGGGTTAGGGGGAAGAACAAGAGGGAAAAACTCGGGAAAACACTCAACAAGAAGGAGGGGGAAGGGAAAAACAAGAGGAAGGGGGGGATAGAAGGGGCAAGGAAAGAAAAAGAAGGGAGAGATAGTCCGAGGGAGGAAGAGAAGAACAGGTCAAAGAGGACTACTATCAATAAACCTATCCCACGGGTCCCAGATAGACAGGAAGTGCGGAAGGGTATTGTTCAGTGAAGCTGTGAGAGATTCCAGTGAGCGAACCTGACAACAAGTTCATCAACCGAGGGGGGCAGGGTGTTCTTCCAATACTTAGCTATGAGGGTTTTGGCAGCGAGGACAATATGTAAGAATAGTTTGAAAGTCTTTTTGGCCAACAACTTAGTGGACAGATGGAAAAGGAAGACCAAGGGGTCGAGGGGAATCACAGGGCCCAGGACTTCCCGAATCAGCCCTTGTACCTTTACCCAGAAGGGAGTTATCAGGGGGCAAGACCAGAATATATGGAAAACAGAACTCAACTCCACTCCACTCCACAGCACCAGCACTGGGGAGGGATGACAGGATTGAGCTTGTTAAGTAGGACTGGGGTGTGGTACCATCCCATAAGTATTTTATATTGAGTTTCTTTATAGGCAGTGCAAATAGAAGCTTTGGAAGCCCTTTCCCAGATGCATTGCCATTGGGGAGAAGGTATGATGACATGAAGGGCCTCTTCCCAACGTCCCATGTATTGATGAGAGGGAGAGGGGCCATCAGGAGGGAAGAGGAGAAAGAAATAGATGCTGGAGAGAAGTCCCTTCGTCAGAGGACCAACCCTACCCAACTGCTCTAAACCAGTCAGCAAAGACACAGTCAAAGAACTCCGCTGTGAGGAGAGATAAGTACGTAGCTGTGTGTAGCGTGTCTCCTCAGAGGAGGGGAGGTCCCATCGAGAAACCAGTTGACTGAAGGGGAGAAGGGATTGAGATCGGGGGTCCACCACATCAGCCCAACAGAAAACACCACGGGAGCCCCACACCCTAACCATGTCTGAGGTCAGTCCAGGAGGGAAGTCAGGGTGATAAAGAAAAGAGTGCAAAGGAGAAAAAGAAGAAAGAAGAGCAAACCTCCGAAAGCAATAGGTCCATACATCCATCCACCATTTGGGCCTTTGGGCATGGGGTCTCGGAGGCGGTGGTCGCCGCCGGGGGCTACACCAGTGTTAGGTTAGGGACCCACTCTAAAGAGGTGGCCTTGACGTGGCGAGTGGGCTTGTACTTTTTGATCAAAATGTATACTAACAACCTGTTAGTTTTTGAAATTATGCTGAGAAGCAAGTAGATCAAATTACAAATGGTGGATGTGCAGCTGTGTTTCTCTTTTTGTGTTGCACACTTATAGCCAGACACCCGACCATAGGCATGGAGCAGCTTATACAAAGTAGGGAAGGAGATAAGAGGATTAGTAAGAGTGAGTAGGATATCATCAGCAAAGAGGCAGATTTTAAAATCTCTGTCATGGAGAGAAACGCAAGAGATGTCTGGGTCCCCCCGAATCAAGGCAACAAGGGGCTCAATACATAACGCAAAGATCAGGGGGGACAGCAGACTCCCCTGTCTAGTACCATTGCACAGAGTAAAAGAGGAAAAGGAAGAATGAGGGAGCTTAAGAGAAGCAGTAGGGGAGGAGTAGAGACCCCGCATTGCTGAAAGGAAGTTCCCCGATATGCAAAATTTTTGGAGGGGAAGGGCTAACCCAGCCCATCAAAAGCCTTTTCGCCATCCAAGCTCAAGACCAAGGCCTCCTCTACTAGATCGACCACCCGTCTCGTGTTATCACCCCCCTGTGGGATAAAGCCCACTTGGTCTTTGTGGATGAGGGTAGGCATAAAACGACAAAGGCGGTTCTCCAGGAGTTTAGAAAATATCTTCAGATCTGAGTTAAGGAGAGCGATTGGCCGGTAGCTTGAACAATCGTGGGGGTCCTTACCAGGTTTGGGGATCAGAGTAATTAGTGAATGGAGAAAGGACTGCGGGGGCCCCTCACCCCCCAGGAAAGAGTTGAAGAGAGAAACTAGGTGGGGGAGAAGTAGAGAGGAATAGGTCTTGTAGGACAGATAAGTGAAGCCATCAGGACCCGGAGAGCGCCTTGCCGGGAGAGACTTAAGGACCTCCGTGAGTTCCTCAAGGGTAATAGAGGCCTTCAGAGAATCTCTGTCAGCCGCTGAAAGAGTCGGGAGGCTACAATGAAAAAGGAAGGAGTCAAGGGCGGCAGCTCGATCTCCAGGGTCTGAGGGCAACTGTGAAGGTAGAGAATAAAGTTTGGAGTAGTAGTCAAAGAAGAGATTAGAAACTGAGTCAGGATGGTGCTGTAGGACACCAGAGGGGTCTCTCAAGGCAGAGCGAGCCTGGGCAGCATGATCCCGGAGGTGACGCGCCAGCACCGTGTGGGCTTTGTTGCTCTTCTCATAGAAACGTTGCCTGGCGTATAACAGTTGGCACTCGACTTTATGAAGAACCAGGTCACTCAATTGGGACCGAGCCGCGACCAGGCGCCTCAGCACCGAGAGCGAGGATGAGGTCACAAGGAGAGACTCTAAGTAAGTAATACGGGCCCTGAGTTCCTGGGAGCGAGCCACAGCGTCATGTTTCAGGCGGGAACCGCAGGCAATACAATGGCCGCGAATCACCGCCTTGTGAGCTTCCCATAGAGTTGCCTGATAGGATACAGTTCCCTCATTATCCACAAAGTAAGTTTGTATGCTCACCTGGATCGAGTCCCTGGAAGGAGGAGTTTTAAGAAGGCAATCATTAAGGCGCCAGTGACAGTGGCGCGTGGAGGAAGCAAAGGGAGAGAAAGAGACCAGAACAGGACCATGGTCAGACCAGGAGATAGGTTCCAGAGAAGCAGAAGAAAGCATGCGGACCATAGGGAGATTACCAAAGAAGTAGTCAATACGGGAGTGGAGCTTGTGAGGGTGCGAGTAGAAGGAAAAAGAGCAGTCAGCAGGATGATTAATCCGCCAGAGGTCATAAGGTATCACCGAGTGTACCAGCCGCCGAAAAAGCGCTGAGAGACGCAGTAAGGAGGGGGGAGGAGGTGCACCCACCGAAGAAAACCGATCGACGGAAGAGGAAAAAAACAAGTTAAAATCACCACCCAAGAGCCAAGCCGAGGGAGGGAACTTGTGGAGGCGAGAGAGGACCAGACGGAAAAAAAGGATCTGAGGAAAGAGGAGGAGACCTGAAGAGGACAGGACCTAGAGATAAGAATAGCCACCCCCGCAACTTCCTTGCCCGCAGTGGCTGAAAAAACTTGAGGATAGAGGTGTTGAAGGAAATAGAAGGATCCCATCCCGTCAAAGTACATCTCCTGAAGGAAGACGATATCGCCTCTGAGAAAAATCAGCTCCCTCTGCAGCAGGCGTCCTTTCGCAGGAGAATTGAGGCCCTTGACATTCAGAGAGACGCACTTAGCCATGAGGGGATTGGTGTGTGTGGATAAACAATAAAGCAGGGCACTTACTCAGACCATCATGTCCCAGGGGGAGAGAGGGAAGGGAAGAAGCGGGGAGAATTCCTGTGGGAGCCATTCAGACCTGTAGAGAGAAAGAGCAAACAGGAGAGATGAGGACAAGAGAAAGACCGGGATACAGAAAACAGGACGAGAGAAGGGGCAACAAACAAGACAACACGGAAAGGAGGGGACAACAAGGAAACAAGATTGTAAATAAACCAATGGCAAGGATGCCAGAGGGGAGACCAAACAAATGCAATACAACAAGCCAAAAAATAAAAGCAACAACATATCAAAGTTTGTTACGGCCTCGGGGGGGGGGGGGGGGGGGGGCATTTCACAGAAGAGAAACAACATTTCAAGCAACAAGCATAAAGAAAAAAAAATCAACAGGAGGAAGTCCCAAAAAGACACTCAAGGCTCAACACTAAAGTCCCGGTATTGGTCAGGGAGGGTCCGATTTGGAAGCACGGGCACCCGAATAGGTGCGAGGGCGGCCAGCCCCTTGACGATTCCCACGGACAGGTTGCCACATGGGAGGTAGAGCGGAGGCGGAAGTGCCAGGCCCCAGTCCGTCAGCTGTGGCACCGGGAGGTCCAGAGTGGCACAAAATTCAGAGAGATCAGCAAAGGACCGCAAGACAGCAGAGCGTCCATCCAGTCTAGCTTGGAGGGCAAACGGGAAGGACCATCTGTACGGCACCTGGGCAGATCGCAAAGCAGCAAGTGTAGGGGCTGGAGCATCCTCCGTTTGCGCAGGGTGATCCAGGAGAGATCCTGGAACAGCTGAATTGGGGCCCCGTCAAAGTTCCGGAGGGAGCGAGATTTAGCCATAATCCGCTCCTTCAACTGGAAGTCAGCAACGCAGCACAGGGGCGCGGGCGGAGGGCCTGGTGAGCATGGTCCAGCTTGATCCTGTACGATGGGGCTCACCCAAAATCATGTTGAAAATGGCTTCCAACGTGCAAGTCTTCAGCCTGGGTGGCCTCAGGGAGACCCCGGACCCTGATATTGTTGCGCCTCCCTCTGTTGTCCAAGTCTTCTACATGAGAATGAAGGTCACCCAGAAATTCAGATTGAGCAGAAACAGTGGCTTGCAGCTGGGCGATTTAGGACCTGGTAGAATCATACTCCCCTTCTAAGTCATCAACTCTGCCAGTAACATATTGTAAATCTCTGCAAAGTTCGGATATTTCGGCCCTGAAGGCATCTTTAACTTCCGCTACGAGAACTTTAAAGTCCTCTTTGTTAGGGAGTTGAGAGATTTTTGTTTTCTTATTGTTTTCTTTTGTTTTTGCTGTTCAAGTTGAGAGATCAGCAGAACAAGATCAGGAGGAGTCAGGGTCAATGCAGGGACCCCAGAACAGGCCAAATTTGAGTCCAGTCCCACGCCCCAGAAAGAGTGAGCAGCCGTAGGGGGAGGGGGCCAACAAGGGACAGAGGAGGATGATGGGTCCAGCTGACTCTCTGCCCCACGGGCACCTGCAGAGTGATGCTTGGCAGGCATGACCCTCTGTTGTTTAGGGGAGCCATTAGCATGCAGTGAGGAAGTCCCAGGGGGGTAGTCTGTCACCAGCCATGGACAGGGAGGGGGAGGCAGGTGAAAAGGGGTAGCAGCCCAGTCCAGTGCCGCCATATGGGGGGACTGAGGTGAAAGGGCTAGAAGACTGGGGTCCACTGAGACCAAGAGCACTGTGGCGGGAGGCACTTGCAGGGCTGAGGGCACTTCCTTCAACAGTCCAGGATCAGGAACCTCCACAGACCCTGGGGGAGATGAGGCCCAGGAGGGTAAGCTGGCAGGGGCAGCAGGAGAAAACTGTGGAGGAGCCCCAAACAATAGTGGAGCAGGGCAGCAGCTTACCTGCTCCGTGCAGAACAGTGCGGTGGGAGCACGTGGTGAGCTCCGGAGTGTGGTGCCACCGGGATCCTAGCAACCACACAGGGGTGAAGCAGCGGGGTCGCCCAGCATTCAACAGACCCCTCTGTGTGCTCCCCGGAGGCAAGGACCGGGGAGCACACCGGGGTGCAGCAGGTCCGACTGGCGTCAGCAGAGGCTGGGTCCCGCCGTCCACCACGGGATCCACAGAGCAGGAGCGGAGGATGCGGGCTGACCCCGGGAGAGAGGACGGAGATCCCGGGGCCGAGGAGTAGACCGGTGAAAGGTACCGGGTGATGGAGCCAGGGGAGCGGAGTGTTCAGGCAGGTGGGAGGGACTTTCCTCCGGTGGCGGGTCCCTCTAGGCATCAGGTGGCGGGCATAGGGAGGCTAAATTAGCTTATTTAGGGCCTCGTGGAGCGGGAGCACAAGAACTAAGCGGCCATCTCAGTCCGCAGCAGGCCACGCCCCCCCCCTCCAATGTCAATTTAACCACACAGTGAATGGCATATATGTAAAAAAATATATATATCCCCATATACTGAAAAATGAAAGTTATAAGGGTCAGTAGAGGACAATTTTCGTGCAAAAGGTTATAATTTTTTTTAAAGTAGTAAAACAAAATAAATTGTAACTGTATGGACCTAAAGATGTCATTTTTGTTGAAAAGTGCACTGCGTACAAATCGAAACCCCAAAAGTTACAAAATGTTTTGTTTTTTTCAGTTTTGCCCCAGAAATAATTTTTTTTTGTTTCACTATAGATTTGGTGGTAAAATGAGTGATGGCCCATGTTAACCTGATGACTACAGGGTTCCGACCCTTTCTAATGTCATTTGTATATATATATATATTTTTTCCATTATTTGGAATTGTATACTTGACAAAATCTTTAATAAAAAATTTCACTTGAAAAAAAAAAAAATGAGTGATGGCATTATTATTATAATTGTTGACACAAAAAACAAGCCCTGATATATATGTATATATATATATATATATATATATATATATATATATATATATATACTAGCTGAGTACCCGGCATTGCCCGGTTTTTCCTTCCTCATCCTTGTTGGGGAGGAAAATCAACAAAGGAGGAAGCTTTTGACTTCATATTCCATCCCCATATATTGTTTTCATATCTCAACTCCTGTCATCATACCCCAACCTCCTATCCCATCCTCCTATCCCCTCCTCATATCTCGACCTCCTATCCCGACCTCCTATCCCGTCCTCCTATCCCGTCCTCCTATCCCGTCCTCCTATCCCGTCCTCCTATCCCGTCCTCCTATCCCGTCCTCCTATCCCGTCCTCCTATCCCGACCTCCTATCTCGACCTCCTATCCCGACCTCCTATCTCGACCTCCTATCTCGACCTCCTATCCCGACCTCCTATCCCATCCTCCTATCCCGTCCTCCTATCTCCACCTCCTATCCTGTCTTCGTATCCCATCCTCCTATCTCGACCTCCTATCCCGACCATCCCGTCCTCCTATGTCAACCTCCTATCTCGACCTCCTATCCCGTCCTCATATTCCGACCTGTAATATATGTACCAGGTATTGAAATATCTCCAGTCGTACAGAAGTTATGTGGGAACATACATTTCATATTGATTTGCATGGGACTTTGAACAAAAACCCTGACCCTCACAAATGGGGGTAGTTAAGGGTTAAATTAACTATCCTATATTTTAAGTGGACATATAAGTAACATGTGACCAAGTATTATCAAAATATCTCCAGCCGTTTGGAAGTTATGCAGTAACATATATTTCCCATAGACTTGTATAGGACTTTAAACAAAAACCCTGACCCTGGCAAATGGGGGTGAGTAAGGGTTAAATTACCTATCCTATGTATACAGTATGAGAGGACAGAGCTATGATGAAGTAAAACATGTATAAGCATACAATACTTATATCTGTTTGTACTGTCACGATGCCGGCTGGCAGGTAGTGGATCCTCTGTGCCAGAGAGGGATTGGCGTGGACCGTGCTAGAGGATCGGTTCTAAGTCACTACTGGTTTTCACCAGAGCCCGCCGCAAAGCGGGATGGTCTTGCTGCGGCGGTAGTGACCAGGTCGTATCCCCTAGCAACGGCTCAACCTCTCTGGCTGCTGAAGATAGGCGCGGTACAAGGGAGTAGACAGAAGCAAGGTCGGACGTAGCAGAAGGTCGGGGCAGGCAGCAAGGATCGTAGTCAGGGGCAACGGCAGGAGGTCTGGAACACAGGCTAGGAACACACAAGGAAACGCTTTCACTGGCACTAAGGCAACAAGATCCGGCGAGGGAGTGAAGGGGAAGTGAGGTGATATAGGGAAGTGCACAGGTGTAAACACTAATTGGAACCACTGCGCCAATCAGCGGCGCAGTGGCCCTTTAAATCGCAAAGACCCGGCGCGCGCGCGCCCTAGGGAGCGGGGCCGCGCGCGCCGGGACAGAACTGACGGAGAGCGAGTCAGGTACGGGAGCCGGGGTGCGCATCGCGAGCGGGCGCTACCCGCATCGCGAATCGCATCCCGGCCAGAGGCGGTATCGCAGCGCCCCGGGTCCGTGGAACCGACCGGAGCGCTGCAGTGAGAGGAGTGTAGCGAGCGCTCCGGGGAGGAGCGGGGACCCGGAGCGCTCGGCGTAACAGTACCCCCCCCCTTGGGTCTCCCCCTCTTCTTGGAGCCTGAGAACCTGAGGACCAGACTTTTGTCCAGGATATTGTCCTCAGGTTCCCAGGACCTCTCTTCTGGACCACAACCCTCCCAATCCACTAAAAAGAAGGTTTTCCCTCTGACCTTTTTAGATGCTAAAATTTCTTTGACGGAGAAGATGTCCGAGGAGCCGGAGACAGGAGTGGGGGGAACAGATTTGGGAGAGAAACGGTTAATGATAAGTGGTTTAAGAAGAGAAACATGAAAGGCATTAGGAATACGAAGAGAAGGAGGAAGAAGAAGTTTGTAAGAGACAGGATTAATCTGGCGCAAAATCTTGAAAGGACCAAGATAGCGTGGTCCCAACTTATAGCTAGGGACACGGAAGCGGACATATTTGGCGGAGAGCCATACCTTGTCTCCAGGGGAAAAAATGGGAGGAGCTCTTCTTTTCTTATCCGCGAATCTCTTCATGCGTGAAGAAGCCTGTAAGAGAGAATTTTGGGTCTCTCTCCATATGATGGAAAGATCACGAGAAATTTCATCCACAGCGGGCAGACCAGAGGGCAAGGGGGTAGGGAGGGGGGGAAGAGGGTGACGGCCGTACACCACGAAAAACGGGGATTTGGAGGAAGATTCAGAGATTCTGAAATTATACGAGAATTCGGCCCAAGGTAGAAGATCTGCCCAGTCATCCTGGCGGGAGGAAACAAAATGTCGTAAATAGTCACCCAAGATCTGGTTAATTCTTTCTACTTGTCCATTGGATTGAGGATGGTATGCAGAAGAAAAATTTAATTTAATCTTGAGTTGTTTACAGAGAGCCCTCCAGAATTTAGACACAAATTGGACGCCTCTATCCGAGACGATCTGCGTAGGCAACCCGTGAAGACGAAAAATGTGTACAAAAAATTGTTTAGCCAACTGAGGCGCTGAAGGAAGACCAGGAAGAGGGATGAAATGTGCCATTTTGGAGAATCGATCAACGACCACCCAAATAACAGTGTTGCCATGGGATGGGGGTAAGTCAGTAATAAAATCCATACCAATCAGAGACCAAGGTTGTTCGGGAACAGGCAGAGGAAGAAGAAAACCAGCGGGCTTCTGGCGAGGAGTCTTATCCCGGGCACAGATAGTGCAGGCTCGCACAAAGTCCACCACATCAGTCTCTAGAGTCGGCCACCAATAGAAGCGAGAGATGAGTTGCACAGATTTCTTGATGCCCGCATGACCTGCGAGATGGGAGGAGTGACCCCATTTGAGGATTCCGAGGCGTTGGCGTGGAGAAACAAAGGTCTTTCCTGGAGGAGTTTGCCTGATGGAGGCTGGAGAAGTGGAAATCAGGCAGTCAGGAGGAATGATGTGTTGAGGAGAGAGTTCAATTTCAGAAGCATCTGAGGAACGAGAGAGAGCATCGGCCCTAATGTTCTTATCAGCAGGCCGAAAGTGAATTTCAAAATTAAATCGGGCAAAGAACAGAGACCACCTGGCCTGACGAGGATTCAGCCGTTGGGCAGACTCGAGGTATGAGAGGTTCTTGTGATCGGTGTAAATAATAACTGGAAATCTTGATCCCTCCAGCAGATGCCTCCATTCCTCAAGTGCTAATTTAATGGCTAGAAGCTCTCGATCCCCGATGGAGTAGTTCCTCTCCGCCGGAGAGAAGGTCCTAGAAAAAAACCCACAAGTAACAGCATGCCCGGAAGAGTTTTTTTGTAGAAGGACAGCTCCAGCTCCCACTGAGGAGGCATCAACCTCCAATAGGAAGGGTTTAGATGGGTCAGGTCTGGAGAGCACGGGAGCCGAAGAGAAGGCAGACTTGAGTCGTTTAAAGGCGTCTTCCGCTTGAGGAGGCCAAGACTTGGGATCGGCATTTTTTTTGGTTAAAGCCACAATAGGAGCCACAATGGTAGAAAAATGTGGAATAAATTGCCTGTAATAATTGGCGAACCCCAAAAAACGTTGGATGGCACGGAGTCCGGAGGGGCGTGGCCAATCTAAGACGGCAGAGAGTTTATCTGGATCCATTTGTAGTCCCTGGCCAGAGACCAAGTATCCTAGAAAAGGAAGAGATTGGCATTCAAACAGACATTTCTCAATTTTAGCATAGAGTTGATTGTCACGAAGTCTCTGAAGAACCATACGGACATGCTGGCGGTGTTCTTCTAGATTGGCCGAAAAAATTAGGATATCATCAAGATATACAACAACACAGGAGTATAACAGATCACGAAAAATTTCATTAACAAAGTCTTGGAAGACAGCAGGGGCGTTGCACAGGCCAAAGGGCATGACCAGATACTCAAAGTGTCCATCTCTGGTGTTAAATGCTGTTTTCCACTCATCCCCCTCTCTGATGCGGATGAGGTTATAGGCGCCTCTTAAGTCCAATTTAGTAAAGATGTGGGCACCTTGGAGGCGATCAAAGAGTTCAGAGATGAGGGGTAAGGGGTAGCGGTTCTTAACCGTGATTTTATTAAGTCCGCGGTAGTCAATGCAAGGACGTAGAGAGCCATCTTTTTTGGACACAAAGAAAAATCCGGCTCCGGCAGGAGAGGAGGATTTACGGATAAAGCCCTTTTTTAGATTCTCCTGGACGTATTCAGACATGGCAAGAGTCTCTGGGGCAGAGAGAGGATAAATTCTGCCCCGGGGTGGAGTAGTGCCCGGGAGGAGGTCGATAGGACAATCATAAGGCCTGTGAGGAGGTAGAGTCTCCGCTTGTTTTTTGCAGAAAACATCCGCGAAGTCCATATAGGCCTTAGGGAGACCGGTTACTGGAGGAAGCACAGAGTTACGGCAAGGGTTACTGGGAACCGGTTTTAGACAGTCCTTGGAACAAGAGGGCCCCCAACTCTTGATCTCCCCAGTGGACCAATGCAGGGTTGGGGAATGAAGTTGAAGCCAGGGAAGTCCAAGGAGAATTTCCGAGGTGCAATTGGGGAGGACCAAAAGTTCAATCCTCTCGTGATGAGATCCGATGCTCATTAGAAGGGGCTCCGTGCGGAAACGTATGGAACAGTCCAATCTTTCATTGTTTATACAATTGATGTAAAGGGGTCTGGTGAGACTGGTCACTGGGATGTTGAACCTGTTGACGAGAGAGGCCAAAATAAAATTTCCTGCAGATCCAGAGTCCAAGAAGGCCACAGAAGAGAAGGAGAAGGCAGAGGCAGACATCCGCACAGGCACAGTAAGACGTGGAGAAGCAGAGTGGACATCAAGGATTGTCTCACCTTTGTGCGGAGTCAGGGTACGTCTTTCCAGGCGGGGAGGGCGGATAGGACAATCCCTCAGGAAGTGTTCGGTACTAGCACAGTACAGGCAGAGGTTCTCCATGCGGCGTCGTGTCCTCTCTTGAGATGTCAGGCGAGACCGGTCGACCTGCATAGCCTCCACGGCGGGAGGCACAGGAACAGATTGCAGGGAACCAGAGGAGAGAGGAGCCGAGGAGAAGAAACGCCTCGTGCGAACAGAGTCCATATCTTGGCGGAGCTCCTGACGCCTTTCGGAAAAACGCATGTCAATGCGAGTGGCTAGGTGAATAAGTTCATGAAGATTAGCAGGCATTTCTCGTGCGGCCAGAACATCTTTAATGTTGCTGGATAGGCCTTTTTTAAAGGTCGCGCAGAGGGCCTCATTGTTCCAGGATAATTCAGAAGCAAGAGTACGGAATTGTACGGCATACTCGCCAACGGAAGAATTACCCTGGACCAGGTTCAACAGGGCAGTCTCAGCAGAAGAGGCTCGGGCAGGTTCCTCAAAGACACTTCGAATTTCCGAGAAGAAGGAGTGTACAGAGGCAGTGACGGGGTCATTGCGGTCCCAGAGCGGTGTGGCCCAAGCCAGGGCTTTTCCAGACAGCAGGCTGACTACGAAAGCCACCTTAGACCTTTCAGTGGGGAACTGGTCCGACATCATCTCCAAGTGTAATGAACATTGGGAAAGGAAGCCACGGCAAAGCTTAGAGTCCCCATCAAATTTATCCGGCAAGGATAGTCGTAGTCCAGAAGCGGCCACTCGCTGCGGAGGAGGTACAGGAGCTGGCGGAGGAGATGGTTGCTGGAGCTGTGGTAGTAACTGTTGTAGCATAACAGTCAGTTGAGACAGCTGTTGGCCTTGTTGCGCAATCTGTTGTGACTGCTGGGCGACCACCGTGGTGAGGTCAGCGACAACTGGCAGAGGAACTTCAGCGGGATCCATGGCCGGATCTACTGTCACGATGCCGGCTGGCAGGTAGTGGATCCTCTGTGCCAGAGAGGGATTGGCGTGGACCGTGCTAGAGGATCGGTTCTAAGTCACTACTGGTTTTCACCAGAGCCCGCCGCAAAGCGGGATGGTCTTGCTGCGGCGGTAGTGACCAGGTCGTATCCCCTAGCAACGGCTCAACCTCTCTGGCTGCTGAAGATAGGCGCGGTACAAGGGAGTAGACAGAAGCAAGGTCGGACGTAGCAGAAGGTCGGGGCAGGCAGCAAGGATCGTAGTCAGGGGCAACGGCAGGAGGTCTGGAACACAGGCTAGGAACACACAAGGAAACGCTTTCACTGGCACTAAGGCAACAAGATCCGGCGAGGGAGTGAAGGGGAAGTGAGGTGATATAGGGAAGTGCACAGGTGTAAACACTAATTGGAACCACTGCGCCAATCAGCGGCGCAGTGGCCCTTTAAATCGCAAAGACCCGGCGCGCGCGCGCCCTAGGGAGCGGGGCCGCGCGCGCCGGGACAGAACTGACGGAGAGCGAGTCAGGTACGGGAGCCGGGGTGCGCATCGCGAGCGGGCGCTACCCGCATCGCGAATCGCATCCCGGCCAGAGGCGGTATCGCAGCGCCCCGGGTCCGTGGAACCGACCGGAGCGCTGCAGTGAGAGGAGTGTAGCGAGCGCTCCGGGGAGGAGCGGGGACCCGGAGCGCTCGGCGTAACATGTACGTGTGTGTGTATGTATATCAGGGGTGTGGAAATTTAATAAAAAAAACTACTTGTCCACGGGACTAAAATGGAGCAAAATCTACTTGTCCCTGATGACGATCCACTTGTCCGGGCCAATTTTCGCTTTTTCCCTCTAGTTTTTTCCTCCTTGCCCTATAATAGCCATAACTACCTACTATAATGATACTTTGATTTTTCAATAACATATTCTCCAAACCAAATAGATACATATATATATATATATATATATATATATATATATATATATTTTATCGATGAAGTGAAATTGTAATAGTAAAAGATAATTTTGCTAATTTGGTGGTTTTCTTTTCTACGCCATTTACCTTGTGGTGGAGCTAATATGTTGTTTTGATACTTTAGGCTGGCCTGATTACAGCAATACCAGATTTGTATAGTTTCTGTAATGTTTTACAAATGTAAAAAAAAAATTTGACCCCTGTAGCTTTAAAAAAAAAAAAAAAAAAAAATTGTATTTTTTGCACCATAATCTGTTTTTTGTATTGTACCGTTTTGGTATTGATCTGACTTTTTAAATCACTTTTTGGCTAAGTTTCCGCTTAGTTTTCCACTTTTTCTGTCAGTTTTTGGATAACTGCCACTGCAGTTTTTGAGCCAAAGTCAGAAGCGGATCCATAAGGGAGGAGAAGTGTAAGTCCTTCCTTTATATGTCCTATTCCTTTTAAATACACTTCTGGCTTTGGCTCAAAAACTGCAGTGGCAGTATTCCAAAAACTGCCAGAAAAAAACCATGTGGAAACTTAGCCTAAAACGTTAGTTTTTTTTTGTTGGGGGGGGGGGGGGGGGGGGGATATTATAAAAATTGCAATTCTGTGGTTTGGTATTTTTTTTTTTTACATTTACGTAATTTACCGTATGGGATACATAGTGTCATATTTTAATAGTTTGAACAATTGCGCACGCATGTTTATATGTTTTTATATAGGAAAAGGGGGTGATTTGAACTTTTAACATCAAAGGGGTTAATGTGTGTCTTTTAAACATTTATTAAAACTTTTTTTTTTTACACTTTATTAGACTTTTATGAGTAATCATTAGATTCTTCATACAGATCAATAGAGTTCTATTGAACTCCATTGATCTGTGATCCATTGATAGAGCCTCGCCCAGCCAGGATCTATCAATGACAGAGCCACAGACACTAGGGAACCGAGGTAAGCCCTCCGGCTACCGCTATAATGGATCTCCCCCCCCCCCCCCCGCGATCGTGCTGAGAGGGTGTGATCCACCCCACTAGCCCACCAGGGAGCATTCACATGTCCCTTTAGACTGCGATCTAAAGGGTTAATAGCCAGCCGCGGTGATCACCGCATGCTGGCTATTAGCGGCGTTGTGAGGTTGAAATTTGGGGAGGAGCTGTCGCAAGTCTGCACGGGTCGCAAATTTCCACCTCACATCGGCCCCCGGCTACTGAGAACAGCTGGAGGCTGCATAGTATGGAGCGGGCAGGAGTCTGGAGCCCCCTCCATACAGACTGCTGAG